>NW_020539725.1:38382335-38563307 GCF_003426905.1 Ctenocephalides felis | reverse complement strand
TAAGTTCTAGTACACCCTGTATATATACACCTAGTTAGATATTGGTTCATCAAATTATCACTTTCGTAGAAGTGTGCTTTTTAACGTATTATTTAATTTTCAAAGTGATAATGTGTGTTTGCTTTTTGCAATAGACAATGACTGACTTTCTAGATTATTATCTAATGAATGTAAGAGCAAAAAATGTACAGTGTTATATGAACACAATGACAATGTTTGAGCATATAGTTTTTCGGTCTTCGTCTCTATGATTTTTTAAAGCAGTATAGATTCTATACAGACCCAACCCATCATCCACGGGGAGCCATTATTGAAATTTAAATTATTTTTATGATATGATAAATACTCGTAACTCAGTGAAATTATTGTATTAAAAAAAATCAGTGAAATTATTTTATTAAAAAAATACTGCAAGATTGAAGCTAATAGTGTAGTGTTATGTTGTGCAAATTGACCTCCGGTATTTTCGATTTAACTGTAAACAACGCAATCTGCTCCGCCTCGAACAAATTTATCAAAAACAAACGATGAATTATTTATCTATTTTTTAAAACGGACATTGCATAAATGTTCCATTCGGCTTTGTTAATGCGTCTCTGAGAAAGTCAACGATGGATCTTCGTCGCGAGCAAATTTGCCTTGAGCAAACATGAAGGCATAAGCGTCGACTATGAAATGGAATATCGCTCAAGTTTATTTTTAGTGAGATCGTGTCGTGTGAGTCGAGTCAACAATTTGTACAAGAGATTTACTTTCAATCGCTCTGAGGAAAAATTATAGGTTCCATTAGAAAAGGATAAGCAAAGGAGTCGAATGCAAATTGACTACATCGATCTTGGCAACCTTCAATGAAAACATTATTTACAGTTTGTGAAATATTGTGAATTTATTTCAAATATTCTCAAAACAATACTGTATTGAACAATCAGAATTTCCAGGTACTAAACCAGCCTCGTACAATCGGATATCAAGCAGGAGTGACATCGGTTTTTCACTTCAAAATATAGATGAAAGCATATTTCTAAGCAAACTTAGACCTTCGAGGATTTTCTACTAAAACGATGTACCAATTAATAATAAAACTAATTTTAGTATTAAACAAAAACTATATTTCATATAGTAAGAACTATCAGGGAATTGCTTACTTATCTTAGTAATATACAGTTTCAAGAATTTATAATAAAACTGATTAATGTAAAATAGCGAACAAACACAAAATTTAACTTGTGGTGCATGGCATCGTGCCTTAAGGCAAATTACTGAAACTTTCCGTACCAGAATTAAATATTCAAGAAAAAAAATCAGAAATCAATAAATAGTGATCAATGATTAATGACAAATGTTTTAAAAATTTTCAAATAGATGATTATAATCACTACATATTTTATCGTTCATAAAATATACAGTGACGATTTTCGCCCGAAATTGTGGATAAAAATTGTATCCAAACATACACACACACACACACGCATATACATGCATTTCTTAAGGTATGCCAAAATGATCAGAAGCCTTCAAAACGTGAAAATATGCAAAAGTTTTTATTTTCGATTATTTTACTATAACTTACTCTACGGAAAGTTAATAATTCTTGAAAATAGAAAATAACAATTCTAAAAGTTCATAAGCATATCAAAAACAATTTTGCCCATGATCGAATTTAACTTATTACTGATTATTACAACATTAATTTAGGCGATGTTCATATCAAAAAACATATGAATAAATTATTTAATCAAATAATCACGTTATCTGTTAATTATTTAAAAAATACATGATTGTCGGACTAATTCACCTAATATCATCATTTAGCAACGAATCTCTTTTTAGTTTGGAATATATTCACAATCAAACAAAACACACACACATATACTATTTTTTTAATTCAATTCAATTTCAATAACTTTAAAACCATTTTTTACGAAATCATAATTTTAAATATATTTATGATGATTGCATTAATTCAATTTCAATGTAATATATGCGTATGTATAATACACATATATAACATTGAAATTGAATTAATCTATTACTAAAAAATGCTAAGATTTTTGGAAATAATATATTTCCAAGAATCTTGTAAATATATTTTATTCCTACTTATCATTTTCATTAAAACGTTATTGAATTCCATTAACACCCAAAGCAACAAATTATTTGCAACCAATCAGCCGCAAATTGAATATACTAAAAGTGTATATTTTGCTTGATATTTTTTTTATATTCAAGTATCCAAATTAAGATATATTAACCGTAGTTGATTGAGACGTTTTAAACTAAGTTCTTCTCGAAGTACTGTTATATTTAGCGCCTGATTGATAATTTCGCTAATAGCATTACAAAAAAGATTGGCGAATAAAAAATTTATTCTCGGTGGGCGGTGTAAAACTGCTTCGAGTTTCTTGAACTCTCATAAATATGGTCACATATGCTAAAACTTGTCGTTTGGATAAAAAACAGCGATCAGCAAAAAAATGTTATAAAAATTAAGAGCTCTCAGACAATTTTATTATACTGTCTTATCAAGCAAATCAATGCAACATTTTATCCCAAATAAAGTTGTTTATAAAAATACACATTGAAACGATTTTTGTTCTTTCAGCAGGATATATGCTTACAAAAGTTACAAACTTTATGTTAGGTTTTATAACTAGAGAAAACGGTAAAAATATGTACAGGATTAGAAAATACTCATAAAAAATAGTTCAACATAAAATGGGATGCTTTTAAAATTTACCTATCATAAAATAGCAACTTAAAGTGCAAAAAGTGAATAAAACTATATAGCTTAGATGAAATGTGCATATAACTTTTAACATCCTTTCAAAAACTCCTTCTCGGAAGTAAAAACTTCCGAGTGTTTTCCGCTAGATATCTGTAATAAGATGTTTCTCACGATATTTGAAATGATGGTCTGCCTGAAAAGAGTTGTGTGAAAAGATTTATTTTATAATACCAACATAACTGTTGTAAAGAAATATATTTTATCAATGAAAAGAACTTCAAAATTTGAGTTCGAGTTTGGAATTGATACTTCAAAATACTTCTTACTCAGTATTGATCTTGACCATATTGATTTTAAGTAAGGCCAATCAGAACATTTCGAATTTTAAATTTGATTATGACAAATTATCTAAAGAAAAATATAAGCTTTAGAAATCGAAACTAGTTTTATATTGCCAAAAAATTGCTTATTTATTTATTTATTTATTTCCAATTAGTGTAAAATATTGATATCATATGTATCTAAAACATGACCTTCCTCCAAGTACAATATTCAATATGAACATCGCTGTGAAATCCGCCTGATATATTTCTTAACAAGAAATATTTAATTATTCATATATAAATATTTCATATTAATTGTAATTAGCTGTCGATGCTTTCGAAAACCATCAACCGGCACAATAATTATTTTGCAATGCTTCATATTTATCAATTATGTGAAGCAATAAGTGCATATCGCACTAATTATATAATTAGCACAATCATTATGTCTTATTTGCGTGATAAATAGACATTTATTAAAGATAAAAAATAAATAGTTGTGATACATAACTCCTCGTTATATATTGGATAAATGTAGTTTATTAGACAATTAGACCTTGCCGTTCATAGTTTTCCTGGCAAGATTATGATGATCTAAATTGATAAGATTTCTAATTTGATTTATAACGTGTTATAGTTTTAGTGTTCACGTAAGAAGTTTGCGATACTTATTGTTGAACCCTTTCCACTCGCGAATTGCAGAATTAATACGTATCTTATTACGCAGAATTAATACGTATCGGCATCCGAGTGGTAAGGGTTAATTAAGATTTGCATTATATATAGATATACAGAATATTATGAACCGAAAAGCTGACAGTTGTAATTGACATAGATATTATTACTGATTATGAAAAAATTCTCTACAGGTTTCCAGATGAGTTTTTCTAAAATATTGAATATGTGCTGTTTCCATGATAATTGATCTATATGAATCAGAAACACAAACTCCAAGAACAAGAAAATTTAAATATTTTTTTTCTGTATTTTTAAATATTTTTTCAACTTACCAAGAAAATAGTGCGGGAAATGTGAAAGCACTGCGGAAATTGAAGGAATTCTAGATACAATCCTTAAAAAAATTGACAAGAGTTGTTGCTGAGTGACTGCTGATAGATACCATCTGGAAAAAATAGAAAAACTGAAGTCAACGAAAGAAAAAAGACAATCAGAAATGCAGATGATTGACTGGTGACATCCAGAAAAGGAAATACATAGAATTGAAAACTGATACATGATAATATTAAAGAAACTTGAAAAATAAACCGTAAATGCAGAAACAAAATGGGAAGTCTATGGCACGATGTATTTTTCATGAGCTGTCCTCTGCTATAAACATATGGATTTAATACTTTTTAACCATTTTTGATTCAAAATAATTTTTTGCATATAATATGTTGTATTTCGAACCACATAAAAATCTTTTTTTTTATTTACTACTATATTTACAACTGTCCAGTTAAGAACATTTAATAAATTTGTGGGATTTACAATGGTCAGTTGTAATAGGAACATTGTATAATATAGTGATATGTTGGAAAAACAACTCAATAATTATTTTTCGATTCGTTATAAATAATTGATTTTTTTTTTAATTTTTATTTGGCCTCGCTTACTCTGAGCATTTAGCATTTTTATTCATTTACATTCTATATACATTTTTATATCATATTCAACCTATATATATCCTATTTTATATTCTTCTACTTCTTAATTTTTTCAATTTTTGCTGTTTTATATCAAATTTCTAATTCTATTCAACTTCTATCTTCATCCGATTTTTTCTTCTACATTCTTCTTTTTATACTCAGCAAATTCGGATTTTTTTTTCTTACTCCTAATAGAATTCAGCATTTCAAATTCTGTATTTCCTACTTTTCTTAATTTTTATTCAATTTCTACTTAACAAATATTATAACTTATATTTTTTCATAAATTCTGAGTCAATGACAGGATGCGATCCAAAGATCCCTGTCGTGTAAATCGAACACGCTACCAAGTGAGCTATTAGCGCCACAATAATATGAATTAAATTCAATGATAATAATATAAACTTAACTATTTTCTTATGAATAATTCCTTAAAAATAATTAGTAAGATATTGCAATCTTTATCAGGAAAATTGATTACGACGATAGTTTTCTTTTAGTAAGGACTTAATTGACATCATGATATCACAAATTCATAAGTATTGAATAATATTTCTGCAGTACTGTAAAACATATTTTGATACCAAAATTTTAATTGATTTGTGCTGAATTAATATGTATCCTAGTAATTTGTAGCTCAATTATATAATTTCAAAAATATTTTTTCTGATTCTCAATTATTTTGTCAACTGTTTGCTAACTACATTCTTCCTCGTCTTAACCTATGCAGTCCTCTTAGTTTTCTTCCCATATCACATAAAATATATTTTATTCTTCCTGAATCGAATCGGAATTCATCTCAGTTCACGGACCTGCCCTAGGGCAATACTACCTATTATTATTATTTATTTATATGGGTCTAAATAACAAATATTGTTAGTACTCTTGAACAAAGTTTATGCATATTATAACAATAATATACTATTATAAATCCTTTATCCATATGTACTAAAGGCCTCCATTACAGATATCAATCAGTCCCTTGTTCTTTATCCCTTGACAAATTATCTTCCAGTGCCATGCAGTTATCACCATATTCTCTATGCAGCTCCACTGATGTTTTATTTTATATTACTATCATCTTCCTCACATAATAAATTATTTTTCGTACCTTGTATTAAAATCTATCGTAATAATTCACTATTCCCGCTACCAACAGCCATATTGAATAGCCAACGACCATTGTACTAGAACAGAGTGTAACATTCGACACGCTTCAATAACTGAGGGCATCAACACCAGTCATGCATAATCCGAGAATATTACTAGATCTCAATATCAAGTCAAGTTGAGCAAAAATATTCAGGAGAGATTCTAGCAAGTTTTATTTAAAACAAGGAAGAACTGCACAGTTGTGTGAATTCATGAATAACTAGTAATGAGTAACCATGAATACCACGGGGTAAGTTGGTTAAATAGAAAACATACAGAAAAATACATTTTTCATAATTACACTTGGATATCGAATGAAATTCAGAGTATAGTGAACAAAGTTTGAGTATTTGTTGGAATCTCCTACGTATTTTAGTTAATAGAAAATACTGCTGAATCTATAGGAAATCATGCTCTTATTGTCTTTTAGATAGAGCGCAATTCAATCAAAGATTTGTATGGAAATACCATGAAAAAAATTTCAAAAATTTTACAACGCGTCCAATTTTCAATAAAAAATGACACGAATTTTCACTTTTAATTCATTTGTCGCTAAGTTATATTTAAAAAATGTTTTTTTTTTAATTTTCAAAAATTTTTCCATGCTATTTCCATACGAAGTTTGATTGAATTGCGCATTATCTAAAAGGTAATATTAAGAGCTAAAACTTTCAGACAATTGTTTTTTATCAATTTGGAACCATCTGAACCCTTGGGAGCAAGTAAATTTGAAAATGTCCATATTAAGGACCACCCTAATATATATATATATATATAAACTGCGTTCTAAAAAATTATTGTAACGTTTTAGGTGAAACTATCAAATTTTATTGATGTGAGATTGCATCTAATTGCGTATCAATGTAAGATTCCATAGAAATTGGATGAAATGAAAACCGCAAGCAAAATCAATTGAAAATATCTTATTACTCTGTACTAAAAATATTTTAAATGATCAAAAATGCGCTCCTTTCACATAGTTTCATACAAAAATCGTCCATAGTTTAAGTATAAAAAATGGTAAAAAAAACATATTGAGCCTTTATAAAGTTCATGAAGACTTATCAATAAATTTTGGAATAATAATAAGTTTCTAAATAATTTTGAAATGTGTAATGCAGATCAAGATAATTTTGTTTATATTATCCTACTTAAATTTTCAATATGCATTTTGTAGAGAGGCAGCACATGAATAGATACATTTTACGACTAGATATTAGGTATCATTAGAAAATAATAAAACGATAAAAAATAATAAAAAATGTCGGTTTCATACTACACTTAAATTAATATAGACTATTTTATGTCACGAATATCTGTTTAAAATGCTATTATACTGAAATTTATAGCTAGTGTTTTAAGTAGGTACATTTCGTTAAACATAAAACCCATCCCGTAAAAGAACTTGATTACAATTTTTATTTCTAGGGACTGAATTTAAATGTAATAGGAGATTGAATTAATGATAATTATTTTAATGCATATTACTTTCGATTCATTTCTAATTGAATATAAGTTTATGAATACTATAACCATAATTGAATATAAGGTTATGTATACTGTAACCATAGATAAGGAAAACTACTTTGTTTTATTTGTCAGAGAAATAATTACAGAAATTTCAACAACTTTTTAAAAAAATCCAAATCTTTTGAAATATAGTGATAAAACTTTAAGTACGATAAAATTATAACATAGAGAAACATTGTCGTAACCACACTTTTGAGTTGTTGAGTTTAAACCCATTTATTTTTTTGAATATGCTTCTATATAAAAATATCGTCGAGGAAGTATATGAATATGTAAGTAAACCCCTATTCATGCCTTTACCGTATGTCATTTACCATATACTTATTTTATATCGGAGTATATCTGTAAATCGAACATCAAAATAAAATATTTTGATGAGTGCTCGACAATAAAAAATAAAGTGCTCAGCATTGACTTGCAACATAAATATTATTACAAGATCAACATGTAAAAAAATATGCCATTACATACGAAGATGCAGACGATGATATAAAATATATTAAGATAGTTCAAGAAAATGTGATATTTTAAGGTTTATTAGTTGAACAATGATTCCACTGTGTATTAGTAGTTAGGGCATTTAGATCAGATGTCCCAGCAATAGTAACATTGGTTTTTACTAGAAAATACAGATAGAAATCCAAGTTTCCAATTAAAATTAGTCCTTATCCAGTGTTGCTGCATCAATAAGAAATTCATCACCATTACGAAAATTGCAATAATAAAGTTCATCTTAAAAAAAGTCAACCACTTATAGGACTTGGAAATCGTAGTCAAATTGATTTTGAAATTGGTTATTTATTGATTAATTGTTTCAAAGAAATTTATAATCTTTTTATATGATTAGCTTAAAACAATTTGTCATCATCTATTTAGTTAGAAAATTAACTCCTAATATACAAGACAATTATTAATCCAATATGGTCCTACGGCCTACAACTATGGGGTGCGACCAGTAAATCGAACATAACTATTCTACAAAGGTTCCAAAATAAAATTTTGAAAGAAATCGTGAACGCTCCAAAATACGTTCCCAATTGGTTGATACATCAAGATCACAGAATTTCAACTATAAAAGAAGAAATTAGTCTTTACTGCTCCAGATACAAAGCTCGTTTAAGTTGTCATCCAAACGAATTAGCGTATGATCTGCTCAAGCCTTTACCACCAAAGCGTCTCAAAAAAGGATATGCAATGATTTACTACAAAATATAACTTAAAATCTAAGAAGGTGCTATCGCTGAATAGCGATCCTTCTCACGCAGTCAATATATCTGTAATAATAAATAGCTGAGTGTACTGTGTATAGTTCGCTATGAAAAATAAACCAAAAAAATCTATTTAGTTCAATATTGAGCATATTTCCGAAAGCTTTGGTACAGTCCAGGAGTCTAAGTACATGCCGTACCTACCTGATGCACGATATTAATTGCCGCATACATATAAGTTTACATGTAATTTCAGACCTTATAACCTTTGCTATAACACTACATTAAACATGATTTCTCAGCTCGAGCAAACTATATATCAAGTAATCAGAGAAGTGTTTGAAACATCGATCTGCCTACGTTCCTTCAGACATTCGCCTAACATTCACGCACGAATAGTCTTACGCACATACGTGCATCATAGATTCATTGACGCGTAGAGCGATTATTCGCTATAGTTAAGCGTTGTCTAAATGTAATAATCGCAGAAGAACGATACAACCAACAAGAATATCCATGTTAATTGCAGTGAAATCGATATTACTATACATATGAAATAGTTTACCACATTTTTTTCATTGAATGCAAACAAGCGACCATCAAATGTTATCAACATGACGAGAAGAAAACTGATCCGCTTATTTTGTTCTTGCATTTTCATCACATATGCTAGATCTTGTCTTGCCATTAACTATGTAAATATTATTTTTCAAAAATAGCTGCACCGTTCTTAAAATTTTGAAAGTCAACTGATAGAAGTCAGTAAATTAGTTGAATTTTTCCTAAATATTTTCTTAAATAATCAATCTTTTATTTTTATTTAATTATTTATCATATTTGTTATGAACTGATTGGATCCTGATAGAAAGGGCTCGTAATCCAACGAGATGTTGTCGAACTCTGTTAAAATAGTACACTTTTCAGATATAATTAGTTAGTGACTAAATAGGATCAATTAAAAACTATTCAGCTTAAAATGTTGTATATTTAAATAAAATAATACCATGTTCAAGATTGACAGATAGATGATATTATATATATTTGAATGTCGAGTTAATACTTGTTACTTAGATGTATGTTGAGATACATACTAATTTACAAAGTTTTGATAATTTAATATAATTTTTTTGATCAGTTTATATTTTCGGATTACACTTATTATTTACGGGTCGAGTTCAAGGCAATCTGAATTTCTTAGAAAGAAGTATTAACTATTGAGGGATGCATTCCAATATAAGGGATTATTCTATACTACAAACTAGTGCCTTAAGAAGGTTTAGGCTTTATTGTTACTTTACTGTATGAAGGGTATTAAAATATATTTATAAACTTCCATTACACCAGAGTTGAGCATTAGTCATTAGTAATATTCACATTTGCATTTACTGTCGTGAAATGCTTAAACAAATTCTGATTTTCTGGCAATTTCAAAACATCAAAAACTTTAGTATATAGTAGAATATTTCTATATTCTGTAATTATTTCATATATCTATCGAAAAGTTCATAAAATTTGCTTAAACCGAAATTAAATTACACGACCATTTCAGAATAACCAGCGTTTAAAATCAAAGAGCTGAGCTGACTAAAAGAGAATATTATAAATACCATATCATACAAATGTGAAGTTATAATTGAATATCTATCTTACTAATGTAAAGTTTCCAAATAGCTTTAAAATAATCACATTTCACCAGGGCCAAACAAACTTCGTAATAAATCGGGCGACAAAACTTAAAAGCTTATAGAAAAAAAATTGATTTAATATTAGCGACATAAAATTTGATAAAAAAAACTGTTTAAAAACTTATTTGAACCAAACAAAAAAATAAAACAAATTTCAGACGTATTTTTTAATTCATGAGCTGATTCAAAAATGATATAATTTCAAATTGTTTAATTCTCGATAATATTGAATTTTATAAATCTACTAAACTTTATATATTATTAAGTTCGCACGATTTCTTTGATACTTTTACCATGTGTAGCCACAGATCTTAGTTCAAGATAGGATGTTAAAACATGTAAAGTATTTACCGTGCAGATTAAAGCAATTATCTAAATTATAGGTAGAGTCATTATGTTCTATCTGCATAAAAACTTTAAACGCAATTCTTTGCGATTGAAGCGAATCACAGTTATTTTGCGTTGTTTCTACGGCAATCTTGCTAGGTGTAAATCTGACCATTCCTGATTTTAATCACTATAGGAACCCAAGATGTTCGCAGATGTAGGTACGATTGATTGATCTGAAACAGGGATATGGAACTATTCCCTTCGAAAAGGGTTATTTATTGTTAAATTCATCAATATTTTTAATGATTTTTGAATGGATAATTAAAAGAAATTTATTGTAATAAGTTGACCATAGTTAACTTTCAGTAACAACAATATTTTCTTAGAAATATATATCTCTACTTTTTTTTCATCACCATGGTCAACTTTCAGTAATAATTATATTTTTTTAGAAATATATACTTTTCTAATATGCCAAATATTATCTACATAATTCATTTTATAAGACGTTTTTTGAGCAAAATTTTACTGGCAATAAGCAAACTGCAAAATAACAGTGCGAGCTTATCCAAAAGTAAGCAGCCTATAGACAATATTTACACTGGTATTTCTGAAGAACCTTTACTGAAGGTTGTTAACCACTGATCAAAACTGCTTCTCAACAATTAACTAAGAGCTATTACGACGATTGGTACTTCCATTCAAACGTGAGGAAAATAAAAGTAGGAAACTCGTGATTTATATCTATTTAACACTTTCTTTGGCTATTGTAATCGACGCAATGGACACGCCTCGGTAATAATCATCATAATTATAATTGAATACTAGGAAAACATATCAGCATGATACTACAACATTGCATGGATAATTAAATAGAACATTTATTTTGCATAATTTCCAATTCCTAGAAAAATTTTTTTGTGAAGAGCTTATGTTCGCTTGGGTTTATATTAAATTAACTTCAAACTAATTGTTAATTATTATAAATTTAAAAAAAAAATCAACAAATAAATAATGTCAGCAATTTGACATATCCATAGTTTAAAAATGTGTACGTACGTAAATGTCTCTTTATTAAAAAATAATTAAACTTCATTAAAGCTCGGAATTATAATGTATAATAAAAGCGAAAGTTTTAGGAAACACCAATGTACCATTTACCACAAGTATGTATTTATATTTCAAAAAAGTATTTGGTTTACGAAGATCGATCTTTAGGGCAACAATATTTTGAAGTCAACTGTATATTTTTTACTGTTCATATATCGATTTTATTAGTTATTTTGTTCTGTTTTAATTAAATCTTGTAGCTAATAGAGATCTCGATATTATTCCTCTACCGGTCTTTATGAATTCATATTTTAGCAATCTCTTTTTCCCTCTGGTTAGTCTGATGATTATGAGTTATTAATATTGCATTTAGAAATCAAATTTAAATTTAAGAACATAAATAATGCATCATAATCATTTCCCTATTACTTGTCTGGTCATATATTTCCAATGACAACATTTCTTGACCTACAACATCACCAAGGTAAAAGCTCTTAAAGCAACTTTGCAATGTAATTTATGTTTATTCATTTTGTTAATATTTTATGGTTGTTCCTGAATACATTTACTTTAATGAAAATTCATCAAGAAATCTTTGGAGAACATTAGATTGGATACGAATGATTATTATCAGATGCATAAGAAAAACTGACTGATTTAAATAATCAAGTGAAAAAGTGTTCGTATTACAATAAACCAATCACAAAATCTGGCAAATAGTAAATGTCAGTATGAAGTAAATATTTATAACAAACTGCTTAAGGTGTTTTATTAACCACTATACTTTGATCGTATCGAATTGCAATATCATTCAATAAATTATAATGGCTAATGCAAATTAACACGAAGTTATGATCATATAATAAGAATGATTATAAAACGATTGTTTGCTTACTCAAAATAATAAATGTAATAAAACTTTGATTAATTTTACATTTATTATTTTTACATTATTACTTAAATATTATGATTATTAATTATTACGTTTTGTGTAATATGTATTTGTTGTTGGTGCATCTCCAAAATTGTACTAAAGAGCAAACTGGCTAAAATTGAGGAAGTTAATAAGTAAAGTATTACATTCCTCAATACTTAAAGTCGATTTATTTTAACTTTTTAGGGACGGCTGTCCTCCTGAGTGGACAAACATACTCTGTGAGACACAGGCTATTTTATAAATAATGACTCAGTTTGTTTTGAACAAATTGCATAACATACACAATGAAATCGAATTTACAGCCGGTACAGTAGATTGATTTGAAATCGGTGCCGTCCCAAAAGAGTTAAAGATATCAAGAAGCAAGATAAATAAACCCAAATATCACAGTATAGGAAGTAATATGGATAATCAGGATAAAAGTATACCGAATTCTGAAACAAAAGCAAAACTTTGAAAGCACATATTAAAATGAGCGCATTAAAAATAAGAATGATGGTATAATTGACATTGGAGTGAGAGTTTACCAAAGTAGGCAAAAATAGTTTGAAAAATGCACTAAAGATAAAAAAGACTTTTTTTTCTAAGAATATCAATTTATTAATTATTATCATCACCATTATTTCATGCTACCTACACCATGACAATTATCTATTGACAAGATAAAAATTCTCCAGTCTAAGTCCATAACAAGACACCAACGTTGGGATTATATAGAATTCTTCACTTTCTCGCTTATAGTTTATCAGTCTTGTGTACACAAACAAGCTGGCTCTTCACGAAAGAGAAAGTGTTCGCCGGTGAAAGCATTTCTTTAGCGGCTTTGCACATTTTTATTATGATTTTAATTCTCATAAACGACAGCCGGCCGTGGGACTTGCGAAGTTGTGACAATGGATAAATTTACTTGTAAACTGCATGTTGAAGATCACATTTTCTCATGTAATTTTCTTCTTTTAAATATTTTCCTTGATTGTTTTCTTTGATATGTCGCTTGAGATGTAATCAGCTATTGTGTGTCGCATGGTTAATTGACTTTTAATGAGTTCTTAAAACGATGATTAAAAACGTATAGCAATTAAATTCAGATTTGTATCTATATAAACTAAGAGCAAACAAGTACATTCAATTGTATTCGCTTTAATAGCGAATATAATAGCATATATATATACACATATATATACACCACCAGAAATTTATCATATTATAATTTGAATACAGCTGCAATAATAAAAAAATCATGTAATAAAATATTGCTTTTACAAATTCAATTTACCTTAAGACATATTGTGCGTTGTTTAATTTATCAAATATAATAATTAAACATTATACGATTTTTTTTTAACTTAATAAATTATTTTATGTTTTTATCAAATATATAAACTCAATATAAAATTAATTTGAATTCCAATTTTGTTTAAAATTTGAAATTTTTGAAAAATTAAATTACAAATTTTAAGTTGTCAGAAAAATAGGTCGTTTATCACTTAAGAAATTTCAAGGCTTGTTAGAAAACTTTGAATACTATTCAATTAAATTTTGTAAAAATAACTAACTATTATTAACTTGAAGATGCTCAAAATTTCATTCATAATAAAAACTTTTGAACAGTACTGAATTTACAGCACTTGTATTAACTAATAATTGATGACTCATTATAATTATTTTATTATTAGTAAATA
This sequence comes from Ctenocephalides felis, assembly GCF_003426905.1. NCBI lineage: Eukaryota > Metazoa > Arthropoda > Insecta > Siphonaptera > Pulicidae > Ctenocephalides > Ctenocephalides felis. The sequence continues at coordinate 38,549,036 of NW_020539725.1, read as the reverse complement.
TTACTTATTTTTTTAATTATAATTTGATATTATGTTTATTACATAACATTTTTATAGATTGATGCCTTTACACTAGTAATTTACGCAAATATATTTGAAATCAAACACAGTTTTGAATCATAATATCGATTTTAATTAATATATGCAAAGAACAATGCATTCGATTATTTATGTATATACAAAGTAAAATTTTTGAAGTAAAACTTCTTTAGGCGCAATTAGGATCCGTACAAATGCAACGGAAGTGCGTTACGGCAGATAAGATGAGAGTCGAGTGCCAATGATTCGTCATTCGCTCTCGATGATATCATTTTTATACGGGTGGATTGTGATTAGTCGTCGCGTATGTAAATAGAGATCTGTCGTTGTATGCGTACCGGCATCAACGTTGTATGCGTACCGATATCAACAAGAAAGTCGACATAGATAAATAAATATTTTAAAATTATATCGTAGTACAAATCTTGATTTAATGAAAAATGCCTGAATCAGAAGAATATTTTACCCTGTCCCTTGAAAATAAAAACAAATTAAACATTTGTACTAAACATAAGTTTATTGATTAGAAATTATTTCTATATTATTCGTAGTTTCTATAAATCTTTGAAGTCATTAAAATGGAAAATATTTTTTTAGGCAAGACTGTTAATACAACTGTTCAAAGAATGAGATTATATCGCCAGCGAAAAAGTAAAAAAAAAATACAAGCATTCAATGAATATTTGTTAATTTTAATTACTTGAAGTTCTTCAAACTCAAGTATTATGTGATGACGAGTGAAATTGTGAAAACAATATTTGTTTAGGCGTTGTTTGATTACAATGACAAACCGATCATGTCACATTTGAAGTATAAAGCCATACTTATACATATTATATAAATATGTATAATGGTCGCCACTAATAAATGTGTGCATCACGAGTGTTACCATAACACTAATAAACATTATTCAAAATTGTTATATGATGTATTTATTTTTACTTAGATGCCATCTTGTACACTCTGTGAACCTTACGCGCATTCTTTTTTATTGTTTTGAACAACAATAAGAACTGTATAAGCAAAACTGTATAACAATAAGGGTTGTATAAGCAGGTGGGCTAATTTGAACTAATACCAACTTTAACATGTGGTAGCCCCAAACAGTTGTCTTATCTCTTTCCGGTAAACTTTTTTATAGCATTTTTTTATGAGGCAAACATTTTTTGATGCATCAATGCCGAATAAAAGATATTTTATTTTTTTAACTTAACTTAACTTAACTGTTTTTATTTTAAAAACAGGTGTCACTACTGCTCAATATCGGCTCCTCGAGAACGAATTCAGCGATTGAATGTTATGAAATCTAGCTGAGCTAAAAATGCAACTTTAGCTAACAACAAATCGATAAGGTCATTAATCATCCAATTTACAAACGGCAACATCCAAATTTAAGCCTTTACAAGTGATGTTTTCGTATTCTTTTCCGCTCGTGCGTCAGTGTCTTCAAAACAAACAAAAAGTAATCCATCTTTTGCCATGCTAGAGTTATGCAACGCCGAGCACGCTCTTGTGACCGACATAGCTCTGCACAAGTACACACCGTACGTGCGACACACAATGGAGCAAGTAAGGTGTTCAAACTTAAGTGCCAAATGCCGACACACTTGTGGTTTTATTCGACCTTTATAAATCAAACACCTCGATGCACGTGCAAATTGATCCATTAAATTCTTATGCACTAGATAATGGAGAAATATAGATTAGATATTAGAAGTGGCACTCACTAAATATTCTTCTTGGTTGGTATATTAGTTGGTACAGTTGATCATGTACTTGTAGGTTGTCCACACTTTTAAGCAAATCCAAATATTGATAAAATACATAACTGATAAAAATTCGCGAAAAATTCTCATTTATATGTAAACCAACGTATAAATTTAAATAAATTCAAGCAAATTTTTTAACTTCCCGAAGAAGAAGTTTATGTTTTCATAAAGAAAATCCGACTCGCTAATTTTATGTTTTCTCGACGTTTCAAGCCATTCTGAATCGAATGAGACCAAATTTAGGAAAAGTATATGCGCGTCTGTGTGTGTGTGTGCGTGTGTAAACAGATAATTTGCCATAAAAACCGTTTGAAAGATATTGGTTGGGAATCGTGCTGAATAGTTTTCGTAGAGATCGGCCGAGCCGTTCTCTTGTAAATTTTTCGACAATTTTTATTTGACGGTAGATACCATAGTCTTATAGATCATACTAAAATATGACGGCCATACGACAACTCGTTTAGCTTTAAAAATTCGTCAAAGATTGCAAAAATTAGTATCGTTTTTATGACGCTTGTTAAAATTAAAATAAGACGATTTACTTGGTATAACGATAAAGTTCTTGGTTTAATGAACATACAAAACCATTGAAGACTTACGAAAACTGGTTCAATTATAAAAATTATTGATTTTTGAAAATTTGCTTTTAGAAAATACTCCGAGTTAACGTGTTCCTTCGTTTTCAATTATGTGTCGCTCATAAATTATTTTGTTTTTTATTGATTAAGTCGATTATTTACACATATCGGGAAGTTCATGTAACTTGCCTCAAGGCAATATATCAATACCAACTTGTTTACTAATTAATCCTCACTTATTTTAACAAAGATAGCGATAGGCAAATAATGACATTTATTAGGATTTATAAGACATAGGGGCCAATTCTCGGATAAAATAGAATTATTATGGTGATGCTTTGTTGCGGATCTATACTCGTATGAGTTGGTTGCAACTAAATGCCAAAAAGCTATATATTTGGTGTGCGCTTAGGAGTTTTACACATAGAACCTAACCTACAAATCGCACGAACGTGCAATCAACATAAGTGCAACATTATGATGTTTCATTGATAACATATGCCCGAAGTTAGATTAGGTAGGTTTATAAGCAAATATATAGATTTTTGACAGTTTGTTGCTACCACCTCATACGATGATAGACCCGTAACACATCATTACCAAAACATTTTTATTTTAGCCGAAAATTGGCTTCAAAGTGTAGATCCTTACGAAAGTATTAGTTAAAAAAAGAGGTTTTTGCTGAGTCACTTCTAGAGACAAAATCATGTTTGATGTGAGATGGAAATTGAAAATTGCTAATATTTTTAATGTGTGAATAAATATGCCAAAACATATTCCAATATAATAATCGCAATAATCAATATTAATAAAAGTTTATATCTTATTTCATGATACAGTTACCACAAACAGGATATAAAATTATTGGCGGATAGAAGAACGGTAAATTCTTAATCCAAATTAATGAAACTGATTATGATTGAGCAAACATAAATGTGTGAATAACGGGATATCTATTTATGATGGATTATATGCTAAATGTTAACACATGGAGAGTTAATTTGTGAAGCATTTATATTATATAATACTTGCATCGAATGTATTCACTACACACTACTCCATTTTCATATATTTGAATAATAGCTTCCAAAATCATATATTAGTAGATGCTGCAACTCATGCTGCAAAAAATCTTATTTCAATCATTTGATTAAAATTGATATTGAAACAGGAGGGAATAAAAGTTGTATCATAAATTATGAAAAGCATTCCTAGATAACTAATATACTCGTATAAGCTATATGAACAGTTGATGAAAGGTGATAACTTTATATAATAACTTGTGTGCGCTTTGTATTAAAAATAAAGAAAAGCTTTGTTTAAAAATACACAAAAAGTACTAGAATTGGACAAAGTCTTCATTACAAGGTTTAAAAATATAGAGAAATAATTTCTATAAACAAAAAAACAATTAAAAAATCTGCTAGTTAAAATAAATTAAATTTACAGTAATACCATACATAAGTATTCATCAAAAATAATTACCAAATAAGGAAAGAAGGAGATTTTGTTGAAACGTTAAGTAGTTGTATTTTAAAAGTCACAATTATCAACAGAACTTTTTGGTGGCAGCATGAAACTGAATTACCAACCATCGTGCCAATAGAGTTCTTTCATCTCCCAAATGAATTTTATGTCCATACTATTTAATTCACCGAATAATCCTAAGTTTGAGAGCCACAGTAATTTTCCAGAGCAACAAGCTCGTACTTTTCCGTGCATTGAAGAGACGTACAATAGGCCTTTTGCTTTGCATAACAGGCAGAGTCGACAATCAGTCGAGGTCGTAAAGTTTTGCGATTCGTTCAACAAGCTGCAGTACGTAATAGTTATGGGTCAATGTGTCAAATCTTTATGTCGTTGCTTTCTTTACATACGACACAATATTCATGTTGTACAGGTGTGTTGAAACAAACTATTATTAGGAGAGTTGTTGCCTTGCGTAAGACAGATATCACACTTGTGCCACGAGTGCGTGTGTACTTAACACATTTATTTCGTAACACTGAATTAGATCTTTTGTTAATTGAGTTACTATATATGATGACATATGATAGATGAATACAAATAATAATATATCATATCTAGAGAATTCTAGATATCTAGATATGCATCTGGACCGCAAACTGAATTGGAAAATTCACACAAAAAAAAGGCAACAGCTTGAGGAAAAGTTACGTGAACTATATTGGTTAATGGGTAGGAGATCTCAACTTTCTGTACACAACAAACTACTGGTATACAAGGTTGTACCTAAACCGATTTGGACCTATGGCAAAGCACTTTCGGGCACCACATCTAAAAGTATGCTAACATTATTACGTACTTAGCAAACTGTACACACAGTACATTCAGCTAATTTACAGGTATATTTATTTGACAGCGTGAGAAGGATTGCTATCTTGCGATAGCACCTTCTGAAATTTTATGTGTTTTGTTATAGTAAATCATCTAAAAATATAACGCGAAAAAGACCGCTAATAAATTATGAGTTATACTATTATTTTTAGAAATTCTGATAATTCCAGAATGTTTTAAAAGTGCTGTTGGATACAATATAACTCCATGATTTCTAGTATTCAAAATCAAGAAAATACATTACATTTTTGTTTGTTATGATATAGTACGATTTCAGAATTTTTGTACCTAGTAAATGTAGATCATGCATAGTCCATTTCATGAAGGAATGATTTGGACCTACATACATGAACATAAATGAACAATTATGCCTTAATAATTAATAACCTACACATGACCATAGTCATAGTTATATGGGCCCCAATATTATATTAGCAATATATTGTTGCCTTATAGCAATTTTTATATGTATTATTTCTATAGCATGCCATAAATATAAATTTTTCTATCAAAATGTTAAAAGTGTCTACGTCATTCCACATCTTATGTAATTGATACATGTACACGCAAGGCCGTTCAAGTGGTCTCATCATTAGACTGACAAATGATTACATGATTTAATAAAAGTAATAAAATTATGATATTCTATATACATTTTATAACATAATGATATTTTTTGCTTATGTTTATACAAATTAAAAATAACTTAAGCAGCGTTAAATCAATTTTTTTGTATATTTATGAGAAGATAAAGATTTTTTGCTATACATTGTACAAGTACAGGTTTCTCGTAATAAATGGAAAAATGACGGACTAAAAATACTTGTTTTTGATAAAAATAATAATAATAGCAATAACAAATGTAATACTGAGTGATTTTCATAAAAGTATGTATTTTCATAAAGTCCCTTTTTATATTATTTTTTCATTTGTTTACCACCTTTTTTTTTCATTATCCTGAGTTGTGCATTTCATCTTTCCATTATTTGTTTTTTCATAACACAAGCCATCAATCGTTTGTATCCGTTTTTATCTTACCAGGACGCAATCTTTTCGCAACATAAATCTGATCTAGTTTCATTTTTGTTTCCGTATTCATTTCCTTTTCCCGCTCCAGCTATTTTATATTTTTTTCATATAACTTTGGAAGTCCACTCAATCTTCCACGTTTTCAAAGCCTGTTTCTAATCAGACCACTAAACAAGTTGTTTTAACTAGTACAAAATATGGTTTTAAACGTATATTTTTAATATATAAATATCACTGCTGCCTGATGTCAATGCCAATCCTCACTTTGATTTGCTAGCTTGCTCTTTTGCATAACAGCAATGACTTTAGAAAGTATCAAATCATGTATATTGATCAAATACATATTGTACATATATATCTGTGTTTGTCAAATATATTAAAACTGTATTCCATTACTTCGCTAATAATTTAAAATAACGCACCAGCGAAACGAGTACATGTTTTACCATAATTAAGTTTTTCTTCTGAGTTAGTTAGAGTTTATTAATTATAGTTTTATGCACCTCGTTTCTAATTACTTGTACCATATAATATGATATATGCATTTTTTTGATAAGCCTAAAGAATTTTTTTTATCTAATAATTTATTAAAGTCAAGTTAAAAGCCATGAACCAATATTATGTCCAGAAACTTCCATTTTACATTACTATGTCCAGAAACTTACATTTTTCACAGTGATTTTGCATTATAATATTTTAAAATAATTACATTTGGTCTTTCATTAAAAACGCACGAAGTCATTAACAAGAAAATACCATTAACGATATTGTTCAAGGTGAAAAAAACTTTTCACAAAGTTCTGACGTCGTTCTATGACCATATCCGTTTCCGTTTCGCTTTTTAATGAACGACCATTAAATCCCAAATGTTCGAATTTCTCAGCTCCAGAAAAAGTTAATCAAACGCATTAATCAAATATTTCGGCACTTTCAATATGAAATTGGAAATCGAACGAATGCTGATAAATTGTGTTAAAATGGTAAATAAAGGTTGAAATCAGTAAAACTCGAAAGCAATTGTAAATGAAAGATTAGAAATTTCAATGCACATGCTTTTGTTTTAAATACTCAAAAAATGTGAATAAATAATAATAATAAGTTCTTTTAGTAGTAATGTAAATAACCTTAATTGCTACTAGTATGGCAAATTACAAACTAATAAAAAAAATTTCAACTCCACCATAAGCAAAGTTTTAATTTAATAGTCTCTAAGAATTATACTGTGTACCTAAGATTCAAATTCCAATTAAACTTTATGACATTTTCCACGGTATGTAATACATCAGCAGAATTTAATAAGTACTTTAATTTCCGCGTAACAAGCCTTCCTTGTCCAACTTTCAGAAACGTTGTCAAACTTATAAAGATCTCAAGGTTGCAAAAACAAGCAAATTATTTATATTCAAGAGGCGACATGTTTTCTGAATACATTTAGGAATGATGTCACCGGCTAAAACGTTAACAAATTTCAAAGAAATTTTTATATTATACTAATGTCAGACTTATTTGTGAACAAAAGACTATAAATCGGAACGTTTTTTTAGAATCTTACAAATGGTTACACCTATGAATCATGTTTACATTTGTCATTAATCAAGATTTATTTCAATGCAAAAAAATGTTCGAAGTACAGCTAGAGAAAAATAAAACGAACGATTTGTCTTTGTCAGGCGAACTCACCTGAAATATTAATATATTTTGGACTTTCTAGATGGTAAGGAGAATTTGTAATATCAGGACACATATGCCCTAATAAGAAAAGTAGAAATTATGACCCATCGAATAAATATTTTCAAAAATAAAAAAAAATGAAAATTGTTCTTTTTCAAACGACACCATTGTAAAAACGGATACTTTAGAAGACAAATTAACACATTTTATAAAATAACTTAAAGCTTCAGTTCAAGACATTTCAACTTAAAAATAGTGATATAAAATCTTAATTATTTGACTTATGCCTTTTAGTTTGATATTTGGAAAGCCTGACATATTCAAAATTGAGTACGGTTATAATAGTCTGAAAAATAAACAATTTGCAAATCTAAAAATTAGATTATTTTGAATTTGATACTAACTCTTTTAAAATGTTGATTCGTACGTTTGGATTTTTCGATCATAGAAAAGCTAAATATTGATAGTATACGATAAACTTCAACAACGATTTAAAAATACCAAATTTATTTTGATTATTTTCAGATATTTGTGATGAATCAAGACTTAAGTCTTATCTTAGAAAGTAATACTCATTTTTGTTAATATAAAATGCTCTAATATAAATTATTCAAATATTTTTGTCATTGGTTTTGAACAAAAATCAGAACTTGAGGGTTCTTTAATCATTTGAGCTAATTTGATTTAATACTAAGTTGGTTTTTATAGATGGAAAGCTGAAAAGTTGTCTCATCTCTTTGTGATAAATCAAATTGAATATTAAGCCAGCTCTATCACATAAATAATGAAATAATCAAATATGAATAGGTAAAGACGACTTTCACCCCAACAGCTTATTAAATTATTATTTTTTGAAAATTTTGAGAATAGCATTTTTGTTAATATAAAATGCTCTAATATAAATTTTTCAAATACTTTTGTCATTGGTTTTGAACAGCAATCAGAACTTGAGAGTCTTATAACCTTTTGAGCTAATTTGACTCGAAACTAAGTTGGTATTTATAGATGGAAAACTGAAGGGTTGTCTCATCTCTATGTGAAACATTTTATTATAACATTTTCTGTAAGAGGGCGAATATTATATTGAGGCAGCAATACTAGATTAAGGTTATTTTTACTTGGAAACATTACTATCTATATTTCCAAGAGAAATCCAATGCACTACTGAATGACATCAGGCTTCTTGAAGTAAGATCGAACCCAGGACCTTTGATTACAATTTACCCATGTGCGAGACCATTTTCCAGATATGATTTTCAAAACTGAATTAGACTTGTTGTCTGCTCGGAAAATGTATAAATTCATCACAGCGCAATTATTCGATAATATTCAAACTCTTCACAATTGAATCAACTAAAATAACACATATCATAGACGACAAAGCATCCAACTAAATCATAAAGTAATTGAATAAACGAGCAAAATACAGCTACAACTAGAATCCAATTATAGCAAACAAATTGTTTAATTCCTATGCATGTTTTAACAACAGAATAACGTTGGTAGAAATGTCATGGGTTCAGAAACTAAACAATCATAAATATAACAGCAAACTGTCCCATTGCTATGCATGTCATTCAGACTCGAGGACGACTTGTTTTGTTCTGCTGGCATTAAAATCGCAACATTCATTAATGCATATTATTTATTTACGACCAGCGACCGTCCCGCAACATATGTCGGATCAGCCTACATATGTATGTGGACAAACCGAAAGGAATTTTGCATTAATTATAATTGAGTTATTTAGCTGATTATTCGCTAGTTAATATTATATGAAAAGAACCTTTACTGTCGTGCTATATATGCTGTCAGAGACCAATGATTTAATGTAGTTTGAAACTACCTCAATATTTTCACAGAAACCTACTTCTGTGTAATTTTCCAAAACTTGCTCTCTTGTATTACTACTCCCTTAAAGTATTTCAAAATAATTTTCTCCATATATAAAAGAAATAAATTGAATGAGCGATATTACCTAAATGTATCCTACTTTTTTCACTATCACTATCATATCTGGTATTAGTCCTATTTTGCATGATTTTTAAAATTTTGCTGTGTAATTTTCCAAAACTCGATACACCCTGTGACTGAAATATGTAGAAGCTTGCTCTCTTGTATTACTCACTTAAAGTAATTCAAGATAGTTTTCTTCATATATAAAACTAATAAATTGAATGAGCGATATTACTTAAATGTATCCTACTTTTTTCGCTATCACTATCTGGTATTAATCCTATTTTGCATGATTTTTGAAATTTTAATGATTTTTTGAATTTATTGTCGACAAGAGATCAGGAATTGACCGGAAAGGAAAACTTTATACTTACTCTTCTGGAATTTTGATGAATCTTTGCATGGTGATAGAGTTGACAGACAAACCATAATTTGAAAATATTATAGGCCTATGACTAGTGATGTATATGGAGTATGATTTTTTAAAACTAGATAACATTAGAAATAGTCTATTCTCGACCAGAGATCAGGAATTGACTTGCAAGGAAAACATGGAGTATGATTTCTTAAAACTAAAAAAATTGGAAATAGTCTATACTCGACTAGTGATCAGGAACTGACTTGCAAGAAAAACTTCAGGTTTACTCTTCTAGGATTTTGATGAAAGTTTGCATGGTGATAGAATTGATAGTCAAAACGAACAATTTAAAATATTATATGCCTATGAGAAGTCGTTTATGGAGTAGCAAAAATTGTATATTTAATTGTACAAATTGTTTTTTAGTACTGAATTAATATTATCTTATAATTATCCCAAATGGTTGATCTCTTATCCAAAAGTGAAGAAAAAAATTAGATTAAATGTTAATATGTTTTGTATGGTTTGTTTATTAAAAATTTTTTTTTCTACAATTGCTTTGTATATCAATATCTTAATAAAAAATGCACTTGCATTCTTTCAATGAAATCTTCTTCGAAAATAAAGTCCGAGATTTCATATGAAGTGTACTTCTACTCGAAGGCATTTTAAAATTTAGAATAAAATTGCTCTTATAGAGATAATGTAAGTTTTTAGTAAGTATTTAATTGTATTTTTTCTTTTCAGGTAATGCATCACCAGTATATAAAATTCCAACTACATATGTAATCCACACTCAGATTGAAATAAATAGAGCAATTGTAAGTAAAGCCATGTTAATATCTGGGGTAAATTTTACAAATGGTAGACATTTTTATATATAAATATTTCAAAATTAAGAAATTGATCATAGTTTATTAAACTCGCTAAAAGCATTTTAGATGTAGTTGAGATGTAGAGGCTAGTGGGTATGTGTAATATTCTATTTATTGTATAGGCTGTGTATACCATCTTCAAACAATGAAAATATTTAAGAACTTTTGACCCCTCCAGCATTATCCGTATTTGCAAGTCACTAATTATGTGAACATATTGCAGATATGAATTAAAACTATATATCTTTGATTTTAAGGTATGAGTTCATTGTTTCCTTAATCATCTACTTGAGAAAACGAGCGGTTGTATCTGTACAAATAATAATTATTCAAATTGATAAAGTATGATTCATGAAATAATACAATATATAATTTTGTAAATTTAATATTTTAAATAGCACGAAACAAAGAAATGAATTCCAAAATTCATTGAATTGGAAAATATTAACTTTCGTTTAAATACTCCGTATGCAAAACCAAAATAATTATAATTTTAATCTATATACAAATAAAATACGTAAAATATTTCACCATTCTATTTATTTGCAAATGTTCGATTTCACTTCATGATTTTAATGGAGCGAATGCAATTATTAAAAGTATAAATATTTACAATTTTATTAAAAAAATATAATTGCACATATTTTTAACAAATAAGTTGGAATATTTGAAATTACATCCGCGCTCTGTTAAACTTGTAATTGAACAATGCATGAATGTTACTAATGAATGGATTTGCATACCTGCAACTTTCTAAGAAATAATTTAGATGGAATTATGATTGCACGGACACTTCGACGAATTGTTTTTCTAATGAATAATTTCACTTCCACTTTTTATATGTTCGAGGAAATATTTGCCTGAGTTCTATTACGACATAAAGTAATGGATTATCCTTCATTTATGAGAATTATAGTTTAATTATTTATAAATACCTTTAGATAAAGTTTCAGATTGAATAATAGTTAATGTGTTAATTATAACAATTTAAGATTATTTCAAAATAATTTTCTGAAAAATACTTGAAAGATGCGGAATTGGTTTATGAATTTGATATATGGTGGAGACGCCGACGACTTAAGGAAAAAATGTTCTAAACTAATAATTAATGCAATTCAATTAATAATGAACATTTGTAAAGTATTCTATGTTGAACACTGAGTTAAACTTGATCTCGTTTCTAGAAAGTATGTTTATATTTTAATTAAATAATATTTTTAAGTTAATCAATATTCTCTATAATTTACAAGTAATTATTATAAATTTGCTAAGTAAGAAGACCATTTACTCATTTCTTCAAATTTTCAGTATTTATTACTACATAATTTGTTTCTCATTAAAGTTACAAACGATGCACAATAGGTTTGCATAATTATTTACAATCAACGCGATTATTAAATCACCTAAAGGAAAAGGACGTTGCGTAACACACATCACCTGCAATTAGCACCATTATACCTCACCTTGGAAACACTCAACGCTTCAAATGTAATTAAATCTGTATTTACCGTTCAACTTTGTGCTTCATCAAACGAGCAATTTTTTCTCAATAAAATTACAGCAAAGAATAATTTACGTTTATTTCAAATTTGCCTTCAGAAATACAAGGTTTCTTATTTTTCTTAGGAAAGGAATTTTAATATAATTATAAGGTTGGTCTTTTGCAGGTTCGTTTCAAAGCAACCGTTTTAAATTAATCAACAGTTTTCAATTACACAAAAGCAGCTTCGGGTTATACGGTAGCGCCCGGGGCGACTCCTTAATCAAATTATGATTTCGGGTATCTTAATTGGTATCGAGGTGTTTCAGACAGAAAACAGAAAAATTAATTATGTAGCATTTGAGTGATCCACGGAATTCAAATTAGTGAGACGAATAGTGAAGACCATAGCTATTAATAACACGACACAAAACATGTAAAACAAATAAAGAAATATTGGCAATTATAAAACTCGTTCAAATGTTTCGAATATAATATCTGATAATTCAGATTTTGTTTTTGAACGATAAGTTCTATAATAAGAGTATTGAATCAACTCAATGTAGGTCCACTTGTTTTATAAAACACAATTTTTGACAGATATTAGAAACATTATCAGTTTAAGATTGTATTAGTAGCATTACTTGTACAGCTTAATTTTATTTCAAAATAATTTTATCAGTATTTTATTTATATCATGTTCAAATTTTACCAATATAGATCACTCAGGCTTCATACTATTTTTCCTTGATTCGAGTTGGAGTTCAACTTAGCACACTACTCATCTGTCTGTACACCCATTAAAGGTATTAAAACTTGCAAAATTTATTCCTTGTGCTTACGTCGTTTTCATTATTTAATAATTCAAGTATTCAATACATAAGCTTATAATGCATCTAGACAAATGACAAAAACACTACTCTTCTAGATCTGTAATCCTCTGCTGTTGCATTTATTAATATTCATATTTGTTTTGTAAGTTACATACACAATATGCAATTCGTACAAAAAGTTACATATTGTATATGATACTGAATTTTATTTTAGGTTTTAATTTTGTTTTTGAATCCTTTTTTTTCTTAGATATTATGTGTTTTGTTGTAGTAAATCATTGCAGATTCTTTTTTGAGACAGTTTGGCGGTAAAGGCTTGAGCAGGTTGGCTAATTGGTTTGGATGACGACTTAGACGAGCTTTATATCTGAAGCAGTAATGATTAATTTCTTCTCCTATAGTTGGAAATCTGAGATCTTGATGTATTAACCAGTTAGGGATATATTTTGGAGCGTTCACGATTTCTTTCAAAATTTTGATTTGGAACCTCTGTAGAATAGTTATGTTTGATTTACTGGCCGCACCCCATAGTTGTAGACCGTAGGACCATATTGGTTTAATGGTCCTAAGTGAATTCATTTATCAAGTTTGTCCCTCATCTTGCAGGAAATAATAGTAAGAAATGTATTTATTATAATGAATCTGTGAATATTTTGCACAATTTTGTGAATCTTCAAAATTATTATGATTATTTATTCTGATCACATTTTAAGTTGTTAGTCACGCTTATTATATAAGCAATATCAACCAATAGCGTTTGTGTTTGTTCTGTGGATTATATGAACAGTTGATATTCTAGAAAAATCTATGTGTTGATAAACATTTTGGTTTTTATTGAAAATTTCTACAATATCATGAGACCATGTTACTGTTACCAACTATTTACTTGCATGCCTAAATAATTGTATTGTTCGAGGCAAAATTCAAACTATACCGATATTCAAACAAGGAACAGTATGGTAATTGTTGAGCAGATGGCTAGATGATCCATTATCAGGAGAGGAAGTGATCGCGGAAAATTTATTACACGAAGAACAAAGCGCGAGCCACAAGTCATGCAATAGCGGCATGTACATGTTTATATAAAATAGATTTATATTATATTATCCAAGGGTATAGATGAAAGATATATTTTGATCAGGATATGATCGATAAATGCATGTTAGGTGCTTCAAGTACGTTTTTGAACCATTAAATATACCGCAACTGATTCTGAACGGTTGTTCGGCAGAGAGAAGGATGTTGCATCCGCATGGAACCAGGAACAAGAATCCTAGTTCGAGGTAAAAAATTAATAAATGCAACAAAATTATCATAGGATGATGTTCAAGTATACTGTATGTTTAAAGTAGTGCAAAATATATTAATTAACTATATTATTTTTTTTTTATCAATATATTGCTAAGTTATTCAAATAATAATTTACGAAAATTAGGAAGGGTACATAAACTAAACTTCATTTATGTCATTAACAAAATATACGAAAATGTCTATAAAAACTATTTGTATAAAAAATATACAAAAAAAACTGATTCTGATTTAGAGATATGGTAATCGTAAATTTGCTATGTAAAAATATTATAGTTAAGATCAGAATGAAAAACAATGTACAAATTGTGTGTCCATACATTTTTAAAATTAAATTAAAAATCTTGTAGGATTGGCACAAACCGTAGATTTTTTATCAGAATAATATATTAACCTATCAACAAGTTTTCGCAACATTGTAAATAATATATCAACAATTTTACTCGTGTTCTTTATTATTGTTAATTTGACGCTTCGATGTAGGTTAATAACTTGAAACTGTGCGATTTACCGTAGTTCGGAAAATTACAATTGGGACCTTCGGGCTACATCTGACCCTTTGTGTGAAATCACATAACTTGCAATAACATATTTGTTTTTGGTTTTGTAGCTTGAACAAAATTTTAGTTATTTATTTTGAATGCTAGAGCTTAAAATAAAAAAACTGTGAAATTGAAGAGCTTTGAAAAATAATCATGGAAGAAGTGAGGACTTGAGGATTGTAAGAAAATAATTATATAAGTTTCGCCTATAAAAATGATTTTAGTAGTTGATTTATTGAGCTACTTTTGCCACTCGAACTATAGTAATTTCAAAATATAGATTCGAATACAAATGATCATTCGTGAAACAAATCTACATCTGCCTTTCACTTTCTTAATATGTTTTTGAATATATTACTTTACCTAATTTATTCATAGGCCCACGTAGATAATTTTAGATTTCTGGTACACAAAGATGATTTCATAATCATTTAAAGATCAGTATAAAAAAGTTCAACAACATTTAAT
Organism: Ctenocephalides felis; assembly: GCF_003426905.1. NCBI lineage: Eukaryota > Metazoa > Arthropoda > Insecta > Siphonaptera > Pulicidae > Ctenocephalides > Ctenocephalides felis. The sequence continues at coordinate 38,533,772 of NW_020539725.1, read as the reverse complement.
ATTCATATTCATCAACTTGATAAAAATACTCCTATTATTGTAACCTTTTCTAAACCAATTTATACTCGATGTCAGAACAGTTCAAAATTTGAAAATCATATGTGATAAATTGTAATTATGAGAGTAAATATTTTCAGTTTTTCATTTAATGCATTTATATTAAGTCTGTGATATTGTGTAAATAAAATTGTTTGAAATCATACCGTAAAACGAAGAAAGCTCGCTTATTCAATAATTCCAATATAAAGTTTCAGACTAAAGTTTCTCCATTCATTAAGTATCTTGTTGGACTTTTTATGTTGAGCGCAGAATAATAAATTCTTTAAAATAAATAAAATCGCCGTTAACAAATTTAACTGCCGTTTTAATACTTAGAAAGTATTACTCGTTTACCTACCGATTTTAGCAAACCGTGGGAGAAATGCACCAACATGCATTTTGCGATTGTTAGGTACTTGTTTTAAGTAACTCCATAAACTCGTTCGAGTTCAAATCTAACGTTTCTATCACCTACATTCGGTTGAAGAATTCTCTGGTTTTTGCCTTCAAATCCTTCAATTCCAGCACTAGTTCAATCGTTAATGTAGAACTTGTTCTGAAGTAAAGCATATATGGTTCTTAGACGACTGGTTTTTCGTGGCTGGATGACTTACTAACGCCCGTTTATGGTAAAGCGAATTATTCTCTTGCTGATTTCTGTGCTGTATTTGCTGTTTTTGTATGAAACATTTTCAATCCGTTACAATCTGATTTGCAGATGTCGATAACATTATTGCAAATTTAAGGGATTAGTTCGTGAAATAGATTTCATTCGTTTTTCTTATAGTTTCCAGTATAATTTTTTCTAGACTTAACGATTTTAGTCATGTGCCATTGGTATTCACTTAAACAGTAACAATGGCTGAAGTGACTTTTCTTATGTTAATATTGAATGTATATTTGTATTTAAGGCTAGGTTATCCTTCAAAAAGATTTTTTACTGACAAAAATTTAAGACAATCTTTAAGATTTATCCTTTATATTATTTTTCCACCTGTTCCATTTCGTGTTTCGTGTGATGTGTGCCTTAGAGTAATAAAAGTTGTGACATAAATAATTCACCTATATGCATTAACCGTAAAGAACAATCGAATGGCCTCCAATGTAAATCGTGATTTGAAATAAAATACCGATTAATTCACAATGACGTTTATTGTTGCTCGGATAAAATCTATGTTAATTGTTTTGCATATATGGTAACACTTTTGATTAATTATATTTTCCCCATATGGATGAATATATTGTATTTGCGAATTATTTAGTAATATATATAAGGTATTCGAAACGTATGAAGCATTTTGCCTTAAATTAGGTTGCAAAAAAGTTTCTATATATAATGGACTCAAAATCAATATTAGATAATTGAGATTTATCACGACCCATAATTTTGGTGATTTTTTACTATATACTAATCAAAGTAGTTGTTGTAGACCTATATTACTTTAGAATGTTCGCCAAGGCATGGACGCTAATATCACAAATTTTCATCAAAATTGCCAACAATAATCTTCATCAAGTAATTACAAAGAAAAGGCCCGATTTATCTTTACAAAAAAAAAATTAATCAGCATGATTTCCAAACAAATATTTAGAAAGTGTTTAAAAAATGCACTTATTTACTAAGTCTCGAAAATGACTTAGCCGAAAAACTCGACGCTAGTCTTTAATGAATTTTATCAAATGGCTATTAAATTTTCAAAATTAGTGCAACAGTTTTGAATAAAACGCCGACAAAATGTCACCTTTGTTAATTTGTGTATTTACTTTGATCATTAACACACATGTATATAACCTTTAGCAAAAATAGACCTTGAGTTTACCAGTTACCAGCAAACGCAAATTACTCATATGCAATTTGCGTGTTTTGCGCTCTAATGTGTTAATCAATTTTATTGTTAATAATTGCACATAAAACAAACCGGAAATATTAATCATATGCAGTAATGTTTTTATTACACGAATTAAATAAAATGATTCAGAGACATGGACGATGCATTTGAATGCAAACTTATAATCGCAATGTAATGGCAACGACATTAACTGAAGACGTTTCAAGGTAACGGATTTGCTTCGGCATTTAGTAAAAATATGGAATTAAAATATAATCTAGAAGGTTGCTCTAACACATTCCAATGTTTTGTAATTATAGAGTGGCTAGCCAGCAATTGCAATTTTGCTGTAGACTACGAAAAATTCTATCAAAAATCCTTAATATTTTTTTAGATCTCGCGTATAGTCTTAATAATAATGGCCCACTATTTTTTTGTCAGAAATTGCAATTTTGCTGTAGACTACGACCAATTCCAATAAAAGTCCTCATCGTTAAATGTTCTTCTGAATTTCGTGTTAAAGGTATAATATAAAAGGATCTACACATTTTTTAAACAATCTTTATAAAAAACGATCCTCTTGCACCAATACACTAGCAAATTTAAAAAAGCTCTCGAATTTTTAATTATTTCAAATGCATAATTATAGTAAATATTTTTTTTTATTAGTTAACTATCTCTAGCTTAATTATTAAAAAAACCACACTAAATCTGTAAGACTTAAAATATTCATTTACATACAATATTATTTGTAATATAAAATTAACTGATAATTCAGTTGCAAAAACTTTTAATGCTCTAGCTATTCAGTTATCAAAGTCTTATATCATTATTCTTTATTTTTATTTGATATATGTTTTATGCAAATTCATTCCAGAATTAACATTTCAACATGTTTAATCTTTAAAGGATAATAAATGATGCAATTTTTCTTCTTATTAAAAATAAACTATTAACAGCTTCAGCAATAAATTTGTCAATTTTAATCCGACATGTCAAAGACATTTTTATAAAATACGGATGAATTATTTAGATGAATAATGTATAATAATTTATTTTATTTTGCATTCGGAAATTTATATTACGATAATGATGAGCAAATCAGGAGAAATGTTTTGTATCGAAGACAGAGGTTTGCATCTGAAGCAATTATATCTAATAAGATCATTCAATAAAAAAAAGATTCTTGGTGATAGTTTAGTTTACTTAAATCGTATTATGCGCATTATTAAATAGGTACATTCGCTTGTGTTTGATAATAGACAATAGACAATATTAAGTGATTATTTTTTTATTACAACACCAATCAGAAACAAGAAAAGTGCTTTTTGAGCACTTATTTACTCTATTATCTAGGAATCCTATTACTCTATTTACTCTATAATCCTAGGAATATGGTTAAAATTTCTATTTGTAATGATATCTGTTTACTAGAACGCAAATCAGTGGTTGTCATTTTCATAAAAACGATGACATTTTGAACTTGATGCAGCAATTCAGAGTGTGTTCTTTTCAATTAGAAACACATTTTGTTACATATTTTCAAATTGAAGTAAATAATTAAGGCTCAATTCTGGGTGAGTGGCCAGAGCCATTGGACTCGAATCAGAAGTCCCGAGTGCGATCCCGCTTCGAGGAGCCTGGTATCAAGCAGTAGTGATATCGGTTTTTAATTGGAAATATAGATAGCAATATGTTTCCAAGTGAAAATAGTCTTTATCCTTGCTAAATCAATAAAGTTATCAATATAGCCTATTACAGAAATTTTACACAGAGAGAGATGTTAACCGTTTCGGTTGCATCAGTAAAACTGAATTAGTATCAAGTCAAATTATCCCAACAGCTCATATGACTTTTGATCTGAATGCTGTTCAAAACAATATAAAAAGTACAAAACACCACTGCTTGATATCAGGTTACCAAAAGGCGAATTTAAATTAGGGACATTGTGACTTCAATAATGACAGCAATGAAACAAAATAGGAAACATTTAAGTTTGAAGTATTACAATAGACATGACATAGATAGCTTTATGAGTCAATTTTGAAACTAGTTTTGATTGAGAAAAAAATCTGAATGTGCTACTTTGGACCATATTAGAAATGCAGTAACAATTGATGGTTTATATGAAGATGATGCATTCGAATGCAAACTTAAATATTAGTTATGAGATATTTGGTTGCAGTACAAGTAGACTATTAATTGTGTAAAATTCTGATCGGTAATTGCTAATTTTGAATTTTTATTTAATAACTAATTAAGGTAGTTAGAGTTGAATTTTTTTTTTATTTATTCTTCAAAAAAAGGTTGTTTTTCCCTCCTATTACAGGTTGTCGATGACATGTAGACTCGTATCGTCAGCTTGTCATCGCCTCTGATTGCTGGATGATTCAGAATTCAGATACGCTTCATTGAGTCCAATCTAATTATTCGTTTAGTAATAATAACTAACAGATTAATCATCTATTATTATTGATTGGATAGATGATTTATCTATCTCTTCCATATAAATGCCGCAGGAGGTTTATTGCTAGTTAGATTTCCTAGAACTAATAAGAGAATACGCAATGCGAATTTGATTTATTTTGAAATATCACAGGCAATTTATGTAGATTCAAAATCTGTTACGTGATTGTACAGATAATAATAAATCATGAATCAATATTTTGTCGTTTTGGTGAAAACTTTAATTAATAGAATGTGCATAAATCTTGGACTGCACAATTAAATGATAAATGAGGGAGAGATAATTGATAAACATACATCAAATTTTAAGCTCGATATTATATATATATATATATATATATATATATATATTATATATATATATATATATATATTTGTATATATATATATATATATATATTAGGGTGGTCCTTAATATGGATATTTTCGAATTTCCTTGCTCCCAAGGGCTCAAATGGTTCCAAATTGATGAAAAACAATTCTCTGAAAGTTTTAGCTCTTAATATTAACTTTTAGATAGTGTGCAATTCAATCCAACTTTGTATGGGAATAGCATGGTGAAAATTTTGAAAATTAAAAAAAAAAATTAGGTATAACTTAGCGACAAATGAATTAAAAGTGAAAAGTCGTGTCATTTTTTATTGAAAATTCGACGCTCTGCAAAATATTTGGGAATTTTTTTATGCTATTTCCATACCAAACTTTGATTGTAAAGAAAATTTGTGTAATGTTTTTTAACAATGTTGTTTCATGTTTTGTTTTGTTAGAAATTAAAAATCTTAAAAATTGTTAGCATCTGTGATTAATATATCTCATCAAAAACACTTTAAACAAAGACTTGAACCTGCTTTATTTCACTTAGTAAAAGTGATATAAAAATTATTAAAAATAAACCAGCAATCTCGTAAAACTTGATACATTTTATATGAGCGCCAGTGAGAATCATTTTACTATTCATAATAATCTGAAATAATGGGAAACCGCAATCATAAAACACGAGATTATCAAGTAGTATTTTACAAGATTATTAAAGCCTAATCTCATGTGAAGATATAAAAGTATTATAACTAAGCATTGCACAACCGAATTTATTAGCCTGGAAACGGAGTGGAAAAGTTTTATGTTACCAGAGTGTATATATGGACAATAAATAATGTACAAGTAGATAAAATACAGTATTCAATAAAAAGGACTTAGTGCTAGCATAAAAAGACAGAATATATACGAATGAATAAAGTTTACAATGTGTTTAGTAAATATAAAATCAACTATATGCTTTCAATAAATGTGCGATATACATGTGGTAAAATAACAAGCGTCAGTGAAAAATTCATGAGTTTTGATAATAAATCTTATGGTATATTTTTCTTGTTTTTAATTGATTTCAATGCAAATTTGTTCATCCGTGTCCATATTGAGTTGAGTTTAGTACTTCGATTTTTAGTCAATAGTAATTGTTAGTTTCTGCGACTGCATCACGTTAAAAAAGCTATGATCACAATCGAGTCAGATGTTAAGCGTCATGGTCTTTTCGGAGCAATCAGTTTAAACGTTAATCCCGCATTCAAAAGTTTATTCTAAGGGTGGTTTTGTCTAGTTTTTTTTGGACTCATATTTATTGTTATTTGCAATTATTTTTATTAAAATCACTTCACTTTAGATAGTAGTAGTGATTTTGATTAATTTTATTGTCAGGTGTTTGATGTATTCTAGATCTTTGAATTCATTCCTGCATACAATTATAATAATAAACCTAATAACAAAATATTACACCATCTTGCTTTATAATTAAAATTGCTCCATTTTACATAACATTTAGCTTAATTACACTTTTACAAAGTTTTTTTTGCTTTCGTTCAATCCGGTCAAATGTCGCAATACAGCCATTTACATTCCAATCACACGCTCTTGTGATCCACACAAAAAACTTGCATTGCGTTCAATTGTATGTCATTACAATTTTTTACTCTGCACTTCAAGACAGAAATGTGCTAATCGAAGAGCTGGAACACGAAAGAAATTATGCGAAACTTCTTTTTCGAAAATAAAATAAATCAAAAAATTTATTAAAAGTACACTTTCTGAAACTTGTAGATTGTTATTTTTATATAAAATCATATTTCAAATAAAGTAGTATGTTATCTCTAAGTGATATATATAGTCACAAAAAAGAAAACATAATTTGATAATTGTTTAAGCTCCGTTCGCGCACACCATCTCTAAAGAGTTGAAAAAATATTATATGTAGAAGACAAATTACTATTTTAATTTTTTTTATTTTAATTGATATTAAGTTTTCATAGAATTGAATATGTATCTCGATTGATTTAATATCTAAGTATGATATTTCTACTTTTCAAAACACATTTGTCTAACATCCAATTTATAGATTCTCTGAACAATAACACCAACAACAATTCATAAAAGTGAATGGCAACAAATACAGAGGCTACAATATTAATTGTTGGCTGCTGAATTACCATTCAGTAATAAAAAAAATCATAATAATATTGGCACTAAGGTCGAAACAGAGAAAGATTAATTTGATAATAGATTGATCTTCGTTCACCCACACCATCTCTGTCGAATAGAAAAAAACTATATACAGAAAATAAAAAGCTATTTTAATTTTTTTCATTCTAATTAATAATAAGTTTTTATAGAATTTAATATGAATAATAAGTATCTCGCTTAATTTGATATCAAGGTATGATATTCCTATTTTTCAGAACACATTCATCTAACATCCAATTTATAGATTCTCTGATCAATACATCAACAACAATTCATAAAAGTGTATGGCAAGAAATTCAGAGGATACAATATTGATTGTATAGCTGCTGAATTACTATTCAGCAATAAAAAATATTTAACGATGCTTAAATCGATGAGGCGGAGTAAGTATCAGTAATTGATAGCTGTAAAGTGCGTAAATACAAGAAACCATAATCACGCAACATGCCTCTCAATGAGGTTAAGTCTGCCCACTTCCTTTTCCGCTTAAGGTATATGTTGAAACACTATTAAACAACTAGCAAGTATTAATTTGAGGTACTAATTGTCCTACATACTGGTGGTAATGCGTTATAATTAAATTTGTATGATTTCCATTCGCTTTTGAAAATGCCCTACATCTAAATTCAAATACGTTCTAAATTCTAACATTATTATCATAAAATTATTTATAATTCATGGGTTCAGTAATTGAAAAACTTAGTAGAGATTTAAAAGTTATCTAAAATAGAGAAATTTATACATAAAGAGTTTAAGATATGTTTCGATTCATGCATTTGTTCTTTCTCAATGCTAGACATTTAAAAAGAAAAGATTATATTAAATTGTACACAGTAGACAGAAATGATGACTTAATAAATATAATAAATGTTTTAATTTTTCAAAAAAGCATTCACAACAGGATGAAACCAACTAATAATAGCCTAATTTAAGGTAACTAATGCATATGAAATAAAATGCAGTGAACCCGGTACAGGTGATTAAAGGTTCTTAGAATCAATGGTATGATGATAGATTTAGTGACAGGATACATGACAATGAGATGGATTATTTAGTATTTCGAAATTCTCTAATAAGGGACGAGGGTTTATTATTGCTATCCTGTATGAAGGTAATAAAATATGATAATATTATTTTATTAGACCAGGGTTGAGTAAGGCGTTAGCATGCCCCCGGACTTGAAAAATTATGAGTTATGAATATTTTTCAACATAACTTAATCCTAGTTTTATATAATGGCTATAATATTAATGTTTTGAAAGATTATAGATAGCACATGACATGTGATGATAATGTTAATAATAGATTGATTAATGATAATGATAATGGTTATTGGTTATAAACATGCAGTTAACAAAAAATTCAATTAAAAATTAGTAAACTCAATTCAAAACTGGCTCTCTTTCTATATATAAGCTGATGTTTGAATAAAATTATTTAAATATGTTTAAATTAAGTCATAGTTGCAAAATTATAATGATAAAAATTTAAAATGGTAAATTCAAAAATAAATAAAATAAATAAAAGGAAACATATATTGAAATAGTGATGTTGAATTAAAATATTATAAAAATGAACCCACAAATATATCGACAGTTATGTATTCTTTTTGTTTGCTGTAAGTCTTTAATAAACTAGTTTTTTTTTAGTTGAATGTATAATTTATTATGTTTGCAGAATAAACTAGTTAGTTATTTTTATAATGATTAAGTGCCTCATAATTGATGAATTTTTGTCCCAATGGAATGTTTTATTGCTTGATCTTATATGTCTCATTATATAGCGTTGCCTATAGGCGACATTTATCACTCTGGTTAAATTATTGGAAAGATTTAGTGAGAATTAGTTATTCTGGTTTATATTTTTTTAGAAATGCTGTTTTTTTATTTTTAATTTGCTTTGCAGTTTCATTTATAATGACTTGCTGTCTCGTATAGCAGTATCACTCCTGAAAGCATTCTTGTAGCAAAAGGGCTAAACTACCAATCTTCTACATTTTTTTCTCACATTTCTAAATTCTGCTTTATTGTACAAAGTAATTGATATTATATCATAAATAGTGTACAGCAATATTTTCAATAATATTATTCGTTTTTTTTTAATTATTTCTTTGTAACTATTCATTTCCATCTCTAATCCTTACATCAGTCTACTTGCAGCAAAGATTACTTGTACGCACCAGTAGGTATAATTCTTTCTGCTGTGCGTTGGCGTTAAATGCTCCCTTCTTTCTGCATAATCATATTTTATATTACGAAGTAACCTTCATATTCATTTACATTTGATCTCAGGAAAACAACTCTCATTTGTAAAAATAAAATAAACTTCAATCTGCTAAGTGCTACCAGAGTATCAAATAATTTTCTTAAGAAACAACATAATTTCGCATCATACAAATTCTGACTCACATTTTATTTTCAGAACAAACCTGACACTTTGAACCTGTTCGTAAGATGTTAATTTACATAAAATGATTTGATTATTCTGAAAAGGAAAAAAGTACGGTTTTTGCTGCTTGTTGTGAACAAATATAGAAATGATTCACACGTAATAATTCATTGTGAAGGAACTCTTAGACGCATTTGATTTTAATAATTGTCAGAGACAGAAATGGAGCGTAAAAATTAGAATAGTTTTTGCATAAGATAATAAAAAAGTAATGTTTGAATATTTTTTCATGATCGTAAGTAAAATAAAAGATTCTAATCTCTTGAGAGAATATAGGAACAGTCAAATTTTTATTTTGATATTCAAAATTTTATTACCAATTTAAATGGGTTTAATGGGTTATATACTCCAAGAACCAACTATGTTCAACCAGTTATTGAAACTGCTTTAGTAATAACATATTCAGATGAAAAATTATATTTATCTATTATTCAAAACCACATTCAATTAAATTAATCCCACTCAATAATATAAAATAAATTGTCAACGACTTTTAAGTCATAAATTATATAAAAGCATAATTTATGAGTTTGCTACCGGTTTATATTTGAAACCTCATTGAATATACTTTAATTATTAAACCTTTTACAGTTAACTTGGAAAGTAGTATTAATATAATTATTAGAAGTAAATAATTTTAAATTACTTTATTTATTACCTAATGACTGTTAATCACTTGGGAAACAAATCACATGTACCGCTAATAAGATATTTATTCGAAAGGAAAACCACAAATTTATTGCATGCAGTTGTGAGTTACTATTATAGCGGTTACTCATTGCTCAGAAACTATTACTTTCTAAATCTTAAATTTAAATATTATTGTTTTTCTAATGAGAAAGAAAGTATTATTAATTAATAATAATTATTATTATATACATATGATCTAAATACGGATAGCAGCAGCAATTTTCGACATACTACTACTGTATATTCTAATATAATTATAGCAAAATAGTGAAATTATATTTAAAAGCTATTATATAAATGTAATGCAAATCAAAAAGAATTTATTTTTTTCAACCCTATTTTATTCAGCAATCAGAAATACATAAGAATTCCTATAAGCTAAATTGGCAATATTTGAGAGCGATGTCTAAGAAGAACTCCAATGAGATCTTCTTAGTTAACAATTAAAAAGATTATGATATATTGAAGCTAATCTAAGACTAAATCTAAAGGCCATTGACGTTTCAATCTTCTAACGGCAAATGGTTGGATAATGTCGCCTATTGATGGGGGTTTGAATGTGATTCCAGTTTAGGTTTGTATTTTTCCTTAAATTCTTTGAACGTTTTCATGTTGAGATCGCTTGAATGGTTTCATTTGTAACGTACCACGGAGAATTAAGTATTGTATGTAAAAAATTTGACTGAGTTCTCTGCATTATAGCTATATTTGATTTGTAAGCACATCCCCAGAGCTCAATTCCGTAGGTCCAGATTGGTAAGAAATGTATGTCAAAAAGTGAAAATAACCCGCATCGGCATCGCTGCATCATTGAAATTTTCGCTCTATTACAGAAATTGTAATAATAAAATTTATCACACAGATATGAGAAACTGTTTGGGTTGCCATTTGTCAAGCGCGACGTAGAATTAACTGCCAAATTAGCCAAATCTTATAGGACTCTCAAGTGAAATATTAAAATAAATGAATAACTTGCTATTCTTTCCCATAAAAACAAGTTAAAACATGATAATTTAAAAAGATAAAATAACTGTGAACTATGAATTTTTTCATCACCTCAGTTTTAGAGCAAAGCGTGATATTCGCGAGTGCAAATATCGCGTCGAGAGAAATCAAGGACCAAAAACATTTCTGTATTAAGTTGGAGCACGTTTTGCTCTTGTGAGCTTAATCTCAATATAGGGCGATCGGATGTCGGCAATGTCGGTAAATCGATTATTATTAATCCGAGGGCACCTAACGGTTCCTAGTAACCGTCGCAATCAAACTAACGAATAGCCGCCGAGCAACAAACACTACTATATCACTGAATTCCGTAATGTTGTGTGCCGATTTTCTTCCTTAACACGGCAAGATAATCTTTCACAATCCGACTGGTTACATATACGGTATCGAATTGTGGATTGCCCTGTTCTTATTGCTTACTGATTCGATAGCCTCGAGCATTTGGAGGATTTTTGTTTCTGGAGAAGATTCGTTTAAAACATCCTTCATTGAACTGTTATGGGTCACTGATTAATTGATTTTTATATCCTAAAAATACATATATATCATGTAATTGTATATTTAAGATTATATTATATTATATAGCATTGAAGTTCAAATCCAACAGTAAATCACAAGTTGATAATCCACCGAACAGAAACCAATACTGCGAAATTCTAATTCAATCTAATTACTTTCAAACAATTTGGAATAACAATAAGCGTTAAGACTTACCTATTAATTTCTACATTTTATTTTATTTTTTGTGTGCGTTTATCAATGTTTACTTTGAATGTAACATATATTTTAAAAGACGGCCTTTCAAAATTAACCATTTAAAAAAAATAATAAAATCATAGATTTACAAATAGTCAATTCCAGAAAAATAGAGGCACACGTATTCCAAACGTATTTACAGTTACGGTTTTAAAGGTAAAATGGACCAGAGCAATAAAAATAACCGCAATAACCGAGAAATAGTTATAGTTTGTCCGAAGTTCTAGATTGCACCTAAAAGCTCACCATTTTCAAATCGATATTTTTTTCCATTACAAAGTTACTATCTTTACTATCACCTCGTTTCGGCTAGACGTTGAGTTCTGGGACACCCTGTATGAACTTTACGTCATATAAATAAAGTATGTTTACAACTTCATTCTTTTTAATTTTATATATTTTTTATATTATTTTTTTTATATTTGGGAAGATTCTAAATATAACTTACAATACCTTTCACATGTTTGGGTGTTTTTATAATGACTTTTGGTCACACTGCATGATTTCTTTACCTAGTTAATTTAGGAGTTTCAAAAAAATTTCAGGATTCTCAAAAAAAAGTCCCAAAATTGTAATATAAATTATTGTATCAAATATGTTGAAAAGTTGGAGCAAGTGCTCTAAAATATTTGAAATATTGACATTGATAGTGGTTTACGAAGAGTCTGCTAGTAGTTACGTATTAACGTCTGAAATCAATCAATAATATTTAAAAAATGCAGAAAAAAATTGTGAAAATCAGTTATTAATTGTGTCTTTCATGCACTTCAACTTCTTAGTTCAGTTCAAAAAATATATTTTGAAGGCATAATAATTTCAAATATTAGAGGCGCCCAAATACGTCCCAAATCTTAGCTCATCAACCAATATTTAAATTTATTTATGGTGCAAGAAGAAATCAGAAGACTTGCATCCAAGTACAAGACTGGAAAATCGTTCAATAATACTTGCGAAAGGCATGCATTCCTCACACATCTCTAGAAGACTTAGATTTGTAAGCACATCCCCAGAGCTCAATTCCGTAGGTCCAGATTGGTTTAATAATCGAATTTAATTAATAATTTAATTCTCCGTGGTACGTGACAAATGAAACCATTCACAGCGACCTCAACATGAAAACGGTGCAATTAACGTTTAAAGAAGTTAAGGAAAAATATAAGCGCAAACTGGACGCACATTTGAACCCTTCTATAGTTGGCATTACTCAACCTTTTGGAATTAGGAGGTTGAAACGACAATGGCCCTTAGACTTAGTCTTAGATTAGGTCTAATACTCGTATATCATATTAATTGTAAAACTGAGAAGTTCTCATTGGAGTTCTTCTTAGGCATCACTCATAAATGTTGCCATTTTAGCTCATAGGAATCTTTATATATTTATGATTGCTAAATAAAACTGAGTTAAAAAAAAAAAAAAAAAACTCTAGAAGACTTGAAGTATCAAAGCCTTTAGATTTAGCAAGATAACATACAATCTATTTTTATTATTGTTTCCGTATGTTCATGTGATCAATTTTCTAGCTAAAAATGACACATCTGTACACATTAGTCACTCAAATTACTGAATGCTTTTCTAGACAGATTGTAATTATATTGAAATGAAAAAACAATAACATATGCATTCCAATCAAGAAAAAACAACACTCAAAATATCGAATGACCCAAAAATATTCATAACATAAAAAATTCCAACACCTGCACCTAGAAATCTCAGTCAAGTATATTATCTTTTAGACATCCATTAGTCTATCTTCTTAGATATCATAACAAATAAACATACTTATATGCATCTAATTAAAGATTTTGGCATTGATAAAAGAGATTCAATTATCCAAACCCGTTAGTGGCAACATGACCGCCTCGCACGCTCGCGGGAAACCGCCGTAGAAATATTCGTGTGCGTCTAGGAATTAATTTAAATTCCTGTCAGTGTGTGTCTAAACGACTGTCACGGACATTCACAATGTTTACCGGTGTAATTGATTCTTGATATTACATTGATTAATTTTATATATGGAAACTACTTTCTTTTCGACCGACGGCGAGGTATGGATAGATAACTGTGCTGCTGGAAGAAACAGCCAGAATGCAACAGCGTGCATTTGGATTTATGAACAGATTGATATTGCATTCCATTGCATAATAAATTGATGAATTGTTTTAATTGTGATTATTTTTGACAAAGGATGGAAATATTTCTAAATGAAAAATACAGAGTACCAAAAAGTTTTCATAGGAACTTGACAAATTATTATACGTAAGAGACCATAATTGTTAGTTTATAAAGAAATTGATATTAAATTTGAATAAATATTTTTCGACAATATTTAAATAGCAAACAAAAAGTTATATTTTTCTATAAGCTATTGTCGTGATATATAAAATTCCAGAAATAATCCTGAAGTTCTAATATATACTTGATGTGATAGAGGTACCCCTGTGGGTACCGCCATTTTACTGATGGTGTTAAGAGTTGTATATAAATATCTGTAATTTATTATAAGTTTGAGAATCCAGCAAAAAACAAGAGAGAAGATGCATGTAACTCAAGATCAATATCAATATATATCGCAAAGTTAATAGTTGTTTTATTCACCTTCTCATGGTGACGGGATAATTCTAACTTACAGTCCACTAAATTATTGAAGAATCAAAGTCCCCACAAACTGCATTTGATAAAAAAGGTGCTTCTCCTTCAATCTTCTAATAGTTGATGGTTCAAATATGGAAATTAATGCAGGGATATTGTGGTTGTGATGGATTCTACTTCTGTTTTTTACTTGCTTCTAAACAATATCAATTCTTAAGTCGTTGAGTAGTTTTTGGTTACTAATATAGCAAGTTGTATTTGCAATGCACCTCAGAATTTTTTATTGTTTTCTTTGGATGGAGGAAATTCTTTGTTTATTGGGGCATTGGGGATCTTAACGACTTGAGTCCAGATCGATTCAAACAAATATTTCATTAATAATTTAATTCTTTAATTTTAATTTATTGTTTTCACTTTTTTGGTTAAAAATTGGCAAAATCTTAATTTGGTTAAATATTAAGTTTGCTTAATTATTAATTTCTCTATAAAAAAGTTTCTAAATCAATATCACGATTGTAAAAGATAAGTTGAAGATGAAAATGATGACCAACGCAGTCGTGTTTGTAAAAGTCGTTAAAAATTTCGTCCATTATTGTATTTATTTAAACAAAGTACTTTAATAACAATGGATAAGTTAAATTAAACTCCAACTTGAATCAGCGAAGAATAGTTTGAGAGATTTTCCAATATCGAACCCGAAATTGGTTCTTGACAATTGAAAACATATTTTTGATCTAAGCAATACTTCATGCAATGATAATATACAATTTCACACCGATTCGACAGCTGGCCATTTAAGAAATGGCCATGTAATGAACTTTTTTTCGATTTATAAAACATGTATTGAATAAAGTGAATCATTGTATGTGGAAGATACATATGAGATTTTTGCTCAAGGGTATTGTATTTTCCCAATGTTATATAAATTTTGCAATATATTGTGATCTCCTTCAATAGAGATTGAATAAGTGTTCGTGACATCACTTGAAGATATAGCTGTTTATGCGATTATGGAATTTAAAGATAAATTTGTTGCGAGAAATTTAAACTTTAGTGTATTATGTATCAAATAGCGCTTATGTAAAAATACCGAAATACCGGTATTTTTGGGATAAATACCGGTAAAAAATCGGGCGGTTTACCGGTATTTCGGTATATCGGTATACCGATATTGCATTCCCATTAATTTGTGTATTATTGTTAATTTTTGTATTATTATTTATCTTACACTTATTACCAACATTCATCGTAATATTTTGTTTAATATACATTTGTGTTAGCGAGTTTCAATATGAAGAAAACACAGCGCGTACTTGGTTAACGAATCAATCGTTATAAAAAAAATCACAAGAATTTACTACTAATTATTATATATTATTAATAATTAGCATATAAAAATGTAACAAAATATTTACCAACTTTATAAACGGTAGTAATAACAGCCATACCCTTTATATTTAATATCCGCATTTCGAAGCAATATATATCATTCCTTCCTTGAAAATCCCATATGATTTACGTGCCTGCGGCCTCCGCGTCATAAATAACAGAGACGCAGGCGCATACGTCGCGTGTTTTACCTATGTCTTTCATTGTTCGGATACTGTTGAAAGATCCGTAAAACGCTTTTGTCCCAAACTCGCGCGGCGTTTAACTTTCTCCGCAATATCAAACGCATACACTTGTGGGAACCGACAGGAAGGTAGAGCTCGAGGAGAAGTAAATTGAATCACGACTTCCTGTTGACTAAAATAGATACATATTTTTATGTATTTCCTTAAAGTGACAAAATAAGAACAGAAAATTATAATTAATACTAGGTTGTCAAATATCTTCCTTCCGCCTTTTTGTATTAGAGCAAGAGCAAAAAAGCGGAAGGGAGATATTTGACAATCTAATATTATGCACTTATGCTATAATGTAATATAACAGAAATTTGAGGGTTTGATATTATTAATAGCTCTTTTTTTTAATTTTTGAACAGCGATCAGAACTTATGGGTTCTATGAGCTGTTGTGATGAATCTCTTACAAACTACGTTTGCTTTATTATAGATGAATGAAATTTAGATCATTTACACATTTCTTTACATTCGTTATGTATAAAATTTTGCCTTAAGACACGATGCAACATCCAATAGTTTCCATTATCCAATTCCTAAAATCTCCTGCGTTTACATCTCCATTGATAAACCTATTGAAATCTCTGTCACAATACATGTTGACAGAAGCTGTTTGTTTTTTATTACGTTTCATCAGTATGTTTTCTTTTTAAAAATAATATGAGAACAAACACTTTGCTTCCGAGTGGTCTCTCACTGTCGCATCTTTTGGTGAAGACTGTCGGGAATCTTTTCAAGATTTGCTCGAGTACTTTTCGAAGTATGAATATCTTCAGATGATTTGAATATTGACAATCAAAATTGTTTCACTAGAATTTTTCTATGATTAAAAATGCGTTTGAGATTGTTGAGCTAACTGTTATTTGTCATAAATCTGAGGACCAATCAAGATATCTAATTTTATTACGACCAATTTTACAAAAAAAGATTACTCTACCATAGAGAGCTACTACCTTGACAAGGATATGAGTATTTGAGTATCTTTGGGTATTATCAATTGTCGAAATGGAGCTCTATATCAAAAGCTTTTGTCACTTCAGTTATTGATCTCATCTTTGAACTACAGCAGTTTCTATAGAAGCATATCAATTCATTCCATGTGAATGATTAATGAAGAAAATGTTTTCTTGTAATGAAAATGAAAAGGTATATAGCAGAAAATGCTGAAAGCGATAAGTTTTGATAATAGAGAATTTCAAATTGCATTTATGATTTTGGTTATATGCCTAATTTTCTTATAATAAACTACTGCTGTTTTCTTATTTTATACTTTTATTTACCAATCTGCTCAGACTATTCTAGTTTTCATTAGTTGCATATTCTGCTTGGAAGCCTTCAGGAAAATCGATCTAAAATTGATGCTCATATCAATTGCTGTAATAGCGCCAGTCAACAAACATCATTCTTGTATACAGAATGCAATTGTCGGATAATATGAATCACAATCAATACAACCATAAATATTTTATATATACCGGCACAAGGTAATTGCAGTAATCAAACGACACAGTCATTTTGCAACGCTATTTGATTTCCTACGCGATCTTTTTCTTAGTCGATTAATAATCACTGTCTATAAAAGTTTTATTGAGAATTATTATATTCGTTTTTCAGCACGTTCTTAATATATTAATAATTTTGCCAAAAAAAAAATTCAGCCGATTTTTATGAAACTTTTTTTAGCGATATATATCATGGTCTTATAGAACTTACTGAAATATTATGGCCTTACGATAAGTAGTTTGATTTTAAAAATTAATTTTTTTGACGTTAGCTAAAATTAATATTGGACGATTTACTTGGTATAACAATAGAGTACTTGGTCTTAATAAACATACTAAACCATTAAAGTCCTACAAAAACTGGTTCAAATATAAAAATTGTTAATTTTTGAAAATTTGCTTTTAGAAAATACTCCGAGTTAACGTGTTCGTTCATTTTCAATTATGTGTAATAAATCCACTCGGAATACTTTTAATCACTCATAAATTAAATTATTTTTTATTGATTAGGTCGATTATATTACTAGAGAAGTTCATGTAACTTGCCTCAAGGCAAAATACCAATACCAACTAGTTATAAATAAATTACTGACAATCGCTATGTAAAAAAGAACTGCACTGTTGTCCAGAGCGGGGCTCGAATTGACGACCCTGTTACATCATGAGGTACCCTTTTATAGATTATAAACTAATAGATATAAATATTATATTCAGTGAACCAATTAAACATGAATTATATCTCCCGTATATTATTATTGTGTTCTATACATTCTGACTGATGATTTCAAATCAACTCTAATACAGACATCACAAACATAAATTATATAAACTGAATCAAAGTTGAATATGCTAGATAATTATCAATTAGAAACGTTATTAGGCTGCACTTAACTATATCCAAATAGGACTTCCAAAATAAATTGATGGATGTAAATAGCTTCCTATGGTCATTATTGTGGAAAACCAATATCCTTAAGATGTTATTATATAAATCAAAATAATATTGTTACGATGGTGCATATATATTCAAAATAACAAATTGCATCAAGAATGTTAATAGCTAATAGTAAAATATAATTTAAAAAATATAGATAATTTATATTTTTTTATTCATCTCTGACAATTACCTATACGTTTCGGACGCTGTTCTCGGTACCTTAATTAGTCTCACAGTACTTTGCTCTCGCGCCGTAGGGACGCGTGAAATTACTTTATAATGATATAAGCGCGCAACGATTTTGTACGCCGACTATGTTAGTTAATTTTTAATATCATAGAACAAGTCCTTATGGTGTATGAATTAATATAGACGCATACATATATGTCTAATGTATGTAAGTCTCCAACGAAAAGCTCGACGAAATATTTTCATACCGGTGGACAGACTCTAGTGTTATAGCATTGCTAAACCATTGAAATTGTTTGGTTATCTCGTATTGATATAAGGATGCAGTTTGTTTTCTCCATAATGTTAAAAACATTCTTATTGAAATCGTATGACTTCTTTTGTGTAAGTGCCAATACGTTGTAAAGATTTCTAGAAAAACGAAGAACAATAGATAACTAACATATATCTGGTGTAGTTCTTTGTGGGTTTTGATAAAGTTGATAATAGAAATGTTATCGCTGAAAACGTGAGGGGCGACCAAAGATGTACTAGATGGAGAACAATGTTGTAGAAATGAATAATCAAACATATTACATAGTTTATATTTTTACTTTTATTATTAAGAAAAATAATAATTAACGATCGAGGGACATAGAGTCGAACTATATATATATATTCGGCTGAAAAGTAACTCATAAATTCATTTTTTGATAAAATCTTTTTTAGTGAGAACGTAGATTCAACCATACAGGTAATTAATTCTATTTTGTCATTAACTCTTTCTTAAAACTCTCCAAAGCTTTCCAAATTTTTTATTATAACCTGTTATATAATCAAAACGACATCTAACAAGATTCTGGCGCGAACAAATCCACTCATTTATTTTTATCATTTTCATTTTGATCATATTATCATATTTCTATATATTATTTTTTCAATTATTTTATTAATTAAAAAATCCATTTTCTTTTCTTAAACATATTGTTTGCTTAAATCTTTTCAAGATCATTTTTCTTGACAGATGTCCTGAAGATGGAACGTACTTAGTTCCAAAACGTCGACAGTAAATAAATAAATAAAGAAATATTTTGTCAATTTTTTTTTGTTTATTCATACCTATATATATATATATATATATATATATATATATATATATATATATACATAAATATATTTGTTTAAGGTGGGCGAAACCGAGAACTGGATGTAACGAATGTCCTAATATACAATATTTAATTGATACACAATCATTAAACTAGTAATGAATACATTTAAATGTCACATATGGAATCTCTGCTAAAACCCACAACGGAATTCACAAAAAATTAATTATTTTTTCAAAGAAAAGCCTTTCAAAGTCGACCGATTTTGAAAATGTTAAGTTTATAGTTCAGCAAATGTTTTAATTCTTGAAAACTTTGGCAAATATGTTATTGTTTTTGAATTTGGTTCTAGAAATGCTATTCACTGTTTCAAAATTTAAATCAACAAAATTAGTAAAAATTAACCTCAATAATTGAAAAATGGCCACAATTTCAAGAAAGCTCTAGGTTGCATTTAATAGCTCAGAATTTCCAAACAACTTGATATACATTTTTTATACATATTTTCGAGGCAGTTAAGAGGTCAATATTATCACATTGTTGACGTTAAGTTCTGGGACATAAATACACTGTATAAATATATTATATAATATTATAATAAGAGGTCGACGATTAATCACGTGAAACTTAAAGAAAGAAGGGGTGTTACAAAAAATCACGAATAACTACGTAAATGGATGGGGGTTTAGTAAGGTATCATGTGTATTTTTTATCTGAATTTGAAAAAAACGCCTCCTGAACCGTAAATAGACACAGAAAAATAAAATACTAGTTAGGTAATTATAACTACAACTATAACTAAAAAATATTTATATTAGAGTTGTTTCATTCATTAAGGTATATTTTATATTTTACGATTTATTTATTGTTTGCACATTTGCACCTGCTGTTATAAGCAATTTGGTTGAACGTTAAATGAGTATTGGACAATAAAAAATATATTTAAATTTTTGTTTTTCTTCAAATCGACTGTTAAATATGAATTATATATCCCTACAATATTATGCACGTACATATATAAATACAATTTTATAGTTTTTATATTATGCATCTATTGCATATAAGTAACAAACATGTCCTCGCCGCCGGTCGAAATTACTCAATTAAATACCCTTGCGGCGCCGCTTTACAAAGGCCTTTAAGTTGCGCTCTACTACATACTCATATTAGCATGAGAAAACTGTGCGATTTTCACCTTGATTAAAAATCAGTAGCAATCTTTTATTGGTCTCTTAAATATATACATGAGATTAAGTAATAAGTTCAGCAATCCAATTCCTTTGCTACTTTATTACTTTTATTGCCATCCATGGTGAATTGCTTTATATTGCTTCGTGCGACATCATAGAAATATGTACAGATTATTACGTTGACCACTATATTTAATCACGGATTTAGGTTACCAACATTTTCATTAGAAGAGCAATGGTAATTAAAACTTTATATAATCTTGTTTATGTAGGTATGCGTACTGAGAAATACAAAAAGGGCGAGTCAGTAACTTTTACCTCGTAAAACTGCACAATTAAGAAATAAAACTAAGATTTGCTTCAAATGAAATATATGATGTAATGCTATGGGAAAGGCAGTCAAAACCATAGACTTCAGGATATTGCATTTAAAATGTTAGTTTTATTTAAATTTTTGCGGAAGTATGCACTATGATTTGATATGCACTAACTTCGTGTGCGGGCATTTAAAAATATATACGAGGAATATATTATTTTCTTGCAATTAGAAATATGTGTAGATCCCATTTACACGAATTCAAATAAAACTTCCTTAATTTGTACATTTTTCTCGAATAAAAACGAAGCATAAATTGAAATACAGGCTTTGTTTTCTAACTTTGGATAACATCCGCAACATTATTTTTTATTTTCATCAAACTACAACTGCCTGAAAAGGCATTTAGTAGTTGTGACTGAAATATTAAATAAGATTTTAAAATACTACTCATTGATAGTATTTCAAGTTTGTATAATAAATATAAATATGTGGCAATAATTACAAGCAAATAATAAATACAAATATGTGAGTTACAAAAACTATACTAAATATATAACTATACTAAATCTAATAGATCTAATCTTCTTAGTCTCCTGATAGTGTTAGCAGAAGGTAGGTCCTTTGCGAGTTCATTTGGATAATTCTCCAATCTTGACTTGAATTTCGCAGCGAATCTACTAATTTCTTGCACTTAATTAGGTACCTGGGAGCCTCCAGTATTTTTCTGAGGATCTTGTTCTGAGCTCTCTGTAAGATTTTTATATTAGATCGATTGGCATTACCCCAGAGAGAAAGGCCGTCCAGATTGGTTTTAAGACGACTATGTATACAAGAAGTTTGTTGTAGGTGGATAGTTTGGATTTTGGACCCAACAGCCAGTAAAGTTTTTTGAAATTCACTTCAAGCTGGAAACGTGTTTTCATGATATGATTTTTCCACGTAAGCCTTCTGTCCAAACATCCTCAATAAACCAACGATATTAATGAACACTGAGGGCTAAGTTCCTCTTGTCAGAAGTCAGAGATTTTGGAAATCTTGCTACATCAGAAAAAAATACATAGGAAAGCCAACTAATATTTCAAAATAATCAGCAAATTTTTTTTACATTAATTTGATTTATTTGAAAAAAGATTCTTAACAGCTTCGAAGTACATAGATCTAAATTGAAATTTGTCGTTATAATATTTTTGAGAGTTTGTACAACATGTAAAAAGGTAAACGAGTTGTGGTAGGGCCGTAATATTTCAGTATGATCTATAAGACTATGGTATCGACCGTCAAAACATAATAATAAAATTTTTTTTAACACTTTATTACAAGAAATCGTCCTGGTCGATTTTTACCAAAAACTAATCAGCAAGATTCCCAACCCATCTTTCGAACAGTTTTCTGAATTTTCAAAACCAATTCCGAATTGCGGCCTCTAAAGCGTGAACGATTTTTTTTTACTTTTCTGCGATTTAAATCATCATTACAAAGTTTTATTACTTTTAAATGATATGATTATCACATAGATCATCAATTAATCCTCAATCGTATGATATTATCAATTATTCAATTGATTATTATAATTGAAGGAAATACTGCCCCTTCTCCTAATATAGAGAAAATTTTTATCTGGTAAAAACAAACTACCAATAAGCATGCGACGTGTTTCAAACTTCAACCTCATATTTAGAATGAATCTGAAACTTCTTTTGCTGTATTAATTATTATCAACTGCTTAAAATCTATATTTCTAATTCATGCCAATCAAAACATTTCATAATATTTTTCCTAATTATTACAAATGCATAGTCGAAGTACACTATGCCGGCCTACTTACATTTCAATTCTGAGCGCAGCCTCAGCGGCAAGGTTATTAGCCCAAGGTTAATTAACTGTGAGACACTGAAGAGTTATAGTTTAGGCGTATGTTAAAATATGATTAATAATCTATGCACATGAATAATGTATATTTAATGTCATACTTGTAATTAATACGTTTCTCATTTACAAGTGTGTTTATGAAATTCTTTCCAGTGCATCAAGTGTAAAAATAGGACGAAGTGGGCACGTCCACGTAGTATAAAATGCAAGGCTAATTGTTTGTTTTTATACTTGCGAATCATTTGCTTAATAAATTGTAGCACTTAATGAAAATTTTTGTATCAAACGATTTGTATCTTTGTTTGTATCTATTACGACACTTCAATGAGTCAAATTAATGTAAGAAAGGTTGTTGAAGAGATTGAACATTAGTTGGCTGTTTTCATGTATTATTATAATATTGTAAGATTTCCGAAACTTCTGAATTCTGATAAGATGAACTTAGCCGTTGGTCTCAATTACTAACGCTGGATTTATTGCTGATTTATTATACTAAACTTTATTCTTTATACTTATAATGCACAATTACAATGTTTATGTAGCAAATCTCGCTTACGAGAAAATTCAATTGCTTCTTAGATGTAAAAAGTAATTCACAGAGCGTTGTAATAATTTCAACTTTATTACATAAAAAGGACAACGATAAAGTAAAAAACTATGATCATAATATTATATATACAGTGTCGAAAAGATCTAAATGAATTATTAAATTTAATTAGTTAAACTTAACTATTTAATTTTGACTATGCTTAATTTAAATGTATCTCTATTAAAATTGTTGTATTAAATTCTATGTATTTGATTCTTAATAAAATATAATAATATTATACCTACTTATAGTCTCAATTATCATTTACAAAAATATTGGATAATATTTTTTATTTCTCTTGCAGATTAGACAGCTTGTGTGAAAATGTCGGGATGAATTTTACTTAAGAAAATATAAGAGGCTCAGAAGTTCCAAAATAAGGTAAATTAATTTGAATTAAATAAAAATATTTATCATTAGTTTTAGAGCAGTCTGAATCTTTAACCATACGAGTTTAATGAATCCAACTAACAAAAAGTAGGAAGCTTTTTATAAGATTATCTGATACATGTTGTATACTAAATATTGAGTTTTTAATAACACTTTCAAAAATGTTCCTATGACATTTATATTTTGCATTGGTTTGCCTTTTAGCCGTTTCATTTTACCCCGCCAATGGGTTTGAAAGACCCAGATTTTTGAAAAACAGCAAATAACACACATTTCCACAATGATGAATTAACTGGCAGTTTACTGAACATAGTCACATAGTCTTTTGTTGATATGTATTATTTGCTAAATCACTCTATTAATTGATTTATATTCGCTCTAAAATTGCACGTACTTTTATAATATTCCATATTATAAAATGTCCCATTGCTTAATTAATTAGAAGTTTTCAAGATTACCAACGACTTCAGAAGAATTTAATTCAGAATCCTCACTTTGTATGTTGTTTATAAGCCGTTTCAAATAATCGCATGTATTATTATCGGTTACTTTAAAACTATTCCCTCTCTTGAAAGAAGGATAATAGCAGGCGTCTTACGAATACCCATTTCAGTGCCCTAGGGTGCAAGATGCAAATACTAATTTTTTATAATTTTATGCATGGCATCGCGTGTAAATAGGCAGTTCGTTATGTAACAGAGACAAATATGGATAGTTAAGAGGAGCGATTCAATCTAAAGAAGATTTATCTCAGCAAATTACAAGACGCGTACGTTTTATTAATGGCATGTTTATCACGTTTCTCTGAATAGAACTGAATGCAGCAGACGTAGAAAAATGCATGGGAGTAATTTTTTATGAATACAGAAAATCATTTCAGCCAAAGTATAACTAAATTAATCAGTTTTTATTGAACTTATAGATCTGTTTACAATAAAACTGCTTAACCTAATAAGATTCTCAGGTTCGACAATCTAAACTTTTTGTTAGGCTCGTGGATTCCTTTGCAGGTTCGAATCCTGCCTAAATTATATATTTTTTAATTTTATTTTTATATCTATCTGTTTAATTGTGTTCAATTGAACACACCTTTATATAGATATGATCGAAAAATATTTTTTATGATTTGGAGACATTAAAACTGAAGTGTATATATACTAACCACTGAATTGTACCATATTAAGAAGTAAAAGATATTAGTGAAGTAATGAATTAATGAATATTATTTTGTATATGAACCATTTTAACAAAAATACGACATATTAATGGTGAAGACTAATCAATCCCAAAAATCTATTCATATAATTTGTGATAATTAATTATTTAAATATATAATAAGTTATTTGTAGCTAGTAAGAGTTAATCAATAATCATAACCGCAATTTTGAAATGCACACATTTATTTAGTGCTGCTGTATAGTTGTACTTATTAAATATATAGCTCACGATATTAAGTATTTTTTAATGTATAATTTTTTTTAATTTTATAATTTTCCCATTAAATATATTACAATTGAATAAAAATTGTTTCTCAAGTCTTCGATACAAAGTTAAGTAAATTGCAAAGCTTCACTTAAATGTAACTACCTTACTTGCGTGTGCAATAATGAACGTTCACCAAACAAATGCTATATTGCAGCATTAAAGGATAAATACCAATTTGAATATCACAATACTGACATTCTCTATCATTTTGAAATTTTATTTATGAACTAATTTTATAGGAATATATTAGATATATTTAAATTATACCGCGCTATAAATGGGCATCGTAGGAGAGATGGAAATTGGATGTCTAGTAAAGCACATGTAATTTGAAATTAATGATTACAATCTAGATTATAGATTAATGCAGGTTTATGCAAATAAGGAATATTACATGACATTTGATTGATTTTGATTTGATTTGAATTATATATGTAATAAAATTAATATAAAATAGCCTATAGATTACTATAAAATATTATAGAAGAAATAAGGAATAAATAAGATTGATATATGCACAAAAATTCACAATTTAACTCTGTAATACCATAATCAGATGATAATTTAACCTGTGGTGCAATATTTCTTTAGACCCTCATTAAAAAAAATCAGAAATCATAATTATCCCAATCTAACACGTAGTATAAATTTTTTACTATTGCAGAACATTATAGTAAAAATATTAATATTGTAAGATTAATCATAATATAAAATTTTATTATTTGTAAGATTGTTCGTAATATAAAATGTATCATGGATTGGTATTGGTTGCACGTGGGCTAACCCTTAATTATTATTATCGTAAGTCCTAAACGTTGGTATTTTTTTTTAAAAAGTATTCATATTCATAAAAACTATCTATTATTCATTAAATTTTGATAAATATTGCTAATTAATAATGAAACCAACTATGTTCTAATGAGTTATACATTTTTCTGAAAACACTTTCTGGTTTACTTGATCAGATCTTGTTCTATATAATACTGAGAAATTGCAGATCGAATACAATAAGTTCGTTTAAACAGAAATGCTATTAAAATTGCAAATATTTGCTATTAAATGACACGTTCACACATCCGGAATTTACTTGGTTTTCTAGTGATTTGAGATGATGTCATAAATTCCTAATCGTTTACTCTTGCTCTAAGTACGCCCACACCTAGTCGTAGAATTTATTCAGAGAAACCACTTATTACATGAGTAAAATTCGCAATTATAACATAACCGCATTTTCAATTGTATAATAACTTGTTTTTGCTATATACATTTACAAAAAGTATTTTACTAGGAAGCATTGTTTTGAAGTGTGATCTTAATCTCAGTTCCAATGCCATAGGAAATTGAGTAATTGCTCGTTAAGTGCAAAAAAAGTGTGAAACACATTTGGTATTATAATTACGTACTTAGTAGTATAATTAAAATGTATAAAATTAACAATTTGCAAAAATTAATATACTAACGTTTCAACTCTTACAGATAAACCACTACAACTTGACATTAAAATTTATTGGAATAAATAAATTTATTATCGAACGTAGTTTTGTATAGGAAATATATTTATTTGAAAATAGTTGATAACATGTATTAAATATTTTTTTAAAAAAAGTTTTATTTTTGCAAATATTATCTAAAAAAAGAGAGAGATTAAATAAATAATAATTTTCAAAAATTAAAATTCAAATGAAAGTTCAAAATTTCATATGCAAAAAAAGTGTGAAACACATTTGGTATTATAATTACGTACTTAGTAGTATAATTAAAATGTATAAAATTAACAATTTGCAAAAATTAATATACTCACGTTTCAACTCTTATAGATAAACCACTACAACTTGACATTAAAATTTATTGGAATAAATAAATTTATTATCGAACGTAGTTTTGTGTATAGGAAATATATTTGTTTGAAAATAGTTGATAACATGTATTAAATATTTTTTTTAAAAAAGTCTGAGTTTTGCAAATATTATCTAAAAAAGAGAGAGATTAAATAAACAATAATTTTTATGAAAATTGTATATAAAAAACTTAGATAAGTTCAAAATTTTTCCAAATTTCATATTCCAATGATTTTAAAATTTTTAAATTTTTTGATAATTTAAAAAAGAAATCGGGATAAATGTAGAGTGTCTCACCGCAGAATTATGAAAACTCATAAGTCGATACAAAATCCAAAATCTAATGCTAATTAATATTTACAAGTTTACAACGAATCACCAATATTATATATATTGTGATTTTATATTTTCACATTGCAATGAACAACCTCGAGTAATTTTTTTACAACGAATCACCAATATTATATATATTGTGATTTTATATTTTCACATTGCAATGAACAACCTCGAGTAATTTTTGTGACGAAACAAATCATTTGGCGAAGGTTTCACTAAATCATTATTTAACAACTCGTATTCATGCAATACTCAATAATTAATAATGAATTGATAATGCCGTAAACATAATTAATTACAATTTTATATAAGAAGGAATTGATGAATTACAAGGATCGTAAACAATCAACTAAGATATCAATTTCATTTCAAGAAGAAGATGAAACAAATATAATCTTCTTGATTAAAAGCTGGTTAACCTTAAAATATTTTCATTAACTGCAAACTTGTTTTGAGCTGCATCATATTCATACTCGTATATATTGTTGATGAGGTTTTAAATAACTATAAAGCCGTTATGAAGAATATATAGATAGCCATATGATATATATATATATATATATGTTTATTTTAATGTATGTGATTTAGAAATGTTTATTAGAAATAAACAATACATTAACATTATTGCTATGTGCGCCGTTATCTTTAATGTAGAAGACTTGGTTTTGCCTTAAAAGGACTTCAAGTGCAAGAACCGATATACATACACGCAAATTGCGCGAAAATCATATTTAAATGTTGAATGACATGAAATATATATATATATATATATATATATATATATTCACAAGTATTTACATAAAAGTAGTTTTCTGACTCACCGAGAGCAGATTGGATCTAGTAGATCAGTAGTCACCAGCTACACCCTAAAGAGAACAATACATATATTTGTAAATTGAAAATTATAATTATTTATTATAATCATACTTTAACTTCTAGCATAACATATTTTCATGAAAAATCTCAAAATAAGTAAATAAAATAAATTACATGTAAATTTTTATGTATACAATTATTTTACATTATTTTTTATGGTTTATTTGTGGATTTAACGTTTGTCCTTTACATTTTTAACCAATCAAATATAGCCTGTGATATAGTTGGGTTGAGGAGATCAAAGAATCCAATTGCCCAAAAAAAGGATTAATGATTAGGAAATTAGAAACAGGAGTTTATTGTATACTTAGGAATGTGACTATTCCTATATGCGGATTGTGCTTCATTTTATTCGATTTAAAGACAAACATAGCATAAAAACAAGCACATGCCAAATTCTCAAAAATTCTTTTATTTTTTTAAAAAAAAGAGAGTCTAATTACTCAATGAACACGTTCTCATTTCTTCATATTTGACCACTGCCCAAGAATCTTAACTGCATAAATAAATTATAATTAGTTACTCATACTGTATCAAGTTTGAAAAAAACTGCAAGAGCTTATAATTACTTTCCTAATTAATCATTACCAATAACCATTAATAATTTAATATAAACACACGGTGCAGTAATCTACCCATTGTGAATATAAATCACGTTGATGGCCTTCTGTAAAAAAGCGATAATGAGCCGACAACTTATTCCTAATGGATAATGAACAAGTAACATTAATCATTTCAATTTACAACATATGCATCTAGCGAAATCGCCACCCGTCATGAATCGTTGTTACTCAATCATATTTCAATTTAATCAGCAGAAGTCAATGATTGGATTAATGGAAAAATAGCACAACGTAAGTAATAGATAGTATTTTTTTTTTATTTTTTGCAATATTTCTAGTACTCGTCATGGAGTAATAAAAGGAAAGAAAATGCTTTAACCTCACTTGAACGAACCTATTCAGATTCAGACCTAATTTGAATATCTTTAATCAAGCGAATTTTAACCAATGCTTCGACTAATGTTTTAGTTTTCTTTTTTTTGTCAGTTTGAAGCAATAAGAATGTTATATATGAAAGTTTTATTTAAAGAAAATATACCTTTTCATATAAATTTTTTATCTTACAAAAAGGGCCAGGAAACGGTAGAAATCATAAAGGTTTTAATTATCATGCATAAGAATTAATTTATTGTCGTTTTTTTTCAATTATTTTGCCATTTGACCACTGTGAAAACATTTGGAAGTTTGATAACATTTTTGTGCGCATGTTTTATTTATTAAAATTTCAAAAGATCTCACTACTTTGGTCGACCAAAGTATAGAAAAGAAAATATTTATAAGCTGCTCTTTCAATAATTGAATTGCTCTTTCAATAATTCAATAATTAAATATAATATGATAACTATATTTACAGAAAAAAAATGAAATTCCAAAATTGGATTAGACCTTTCCAGGAAAGCGTGGACTAAAAATGCATGCTCTTAATATAGTAGTTAACAGAATAATATATCGAAAATATTTTTTCAATAATAATTGTTTATAATCAGATAACTGACAATATTGTACTTGTTTTGAGATAAAATATTACTCTTAATTTGTATAGATTTTAAATGATTGCAGTTCTGAACCTGAATTTATTTAGTAACTCATTCAGTGACGAGTTTGCAAAGAAGAACTGCAAGAGCATAAAACTATTTTCCTAATTAATTAATAGTTATTGATAAATTAATACAAATACACCTTGCACTAATGTACCCATTGACACTATAAATCTTAAGTAAAATCAACCAATGTTCGATTTGCATCTTGCCATAAGTCAATGCTATTTTTTCAACTATCCACTAAAAAAATTGTGTAAAACCCACGTCATTTATAAAAGATTTTATTGCATATATCCGATACAAGACAACAGCAAAAACAACATGTGTTTGTTTATTATTATATTTATATCTTTTCGAATCATTTGATGTCTGTTGTATTTCATGATTGATTTGGTACGCAGATTCGTCCTACACGCAATGATATGGTAATATATTTTACCCGGCGGATATAGCACTTCAAAAAAATATCAATAAAATTAATTTTACATATGGACATCCGTAGAAATAAAAAAAATATTATTAATAAAAGCATGAGTTTAATAAATATGATTCTTTGCACTGAAATTAGAAAATGAAAAATGGAGTTGTTACATCCTCGGCTAATAAAAAATCAGCGTCTGGAGGAAGTTTACTAATCAAATTCTCGAAAAGAATTATTTTTTGTATTAGTTGCTTGCAAGAATCTTGGAAAGTACAGGTCACTCCAGTCTTTGAATTTTTTTCATATTGCCGCACGAACCATGACGATATTAGATATTATATATTACCACACTTATTGTTTTCTAAATTTGATCGAAATAAATTAAAATGCAATTCTCCTATGATAAAAATATAGTTGTATCGAGTAGTAGTCACAAAACTTGAATATTTATGAACTCGTTTATTCAACACTTATTAACTAGATTTATTTCAATTTTAGGTATTATATTAGGCTAATTGAATCTTTATAAAAGCTATCTATTAATAATGCTAAAATTATGAATAAGTTATGAATTTTCATGCAAATCAATATAGAAGGGCCCTGAAAGCAATCCTTGTGCCACCCCTTTTTTCAGTGATATGACTTCCGCAAATTCATTATATCTTCCTATTATAAATAATGCTTCTTGAAATTTTTTTTTTTAGTTTTCGTTTTACTTAGAATATTAAAATAATAATAATAATAATAATAACAATTTTTTATTTGAAAACTCGTTTTCGTTCACAGTTCCAAAATATTAGTTTAAAATAATTTAATTAAAAGTATCAAATTTGTAATATTCGTTTCAGCTAGTTTGTGTTTAAAAACCTTAAAATATGATTCATAATTCTCGTAAAATTGAAATTTGAAACACATTTTTTGAAAAAGATTAATTTTGTTTAAAACCTTTGTCTGCAAATTGCACTCAGCAAACATACTTTTTTATCATACTTTTTTATCAGAGCTTTCTTGAAATTTTAATCTCAATTTTGTTGCGTTATATTCCATAACATTTTCATGAATATTACAAAAAAATCAAAGAGCACGTCTGCACACAAAACTTTATTACTCGAACTCCACATTTTAAACATTCACGGTCTGAATATTTTTCTCATGCAAAATTGATTTGACACAATGGCCTCACGAAAGGATATTGAGAGAAAACGAATAGTCTTTGATTGATTGCAGTCTGGCGGGATATGAAATGCCATAATATCCTTAGCAAGATCTTATGTCTGTTAAATTACATTATATGTAGGTTTATAAATCTCAAGGGCGCTATTATTGCCCTAAAGCCATCCGAAGGAATTGATATTTACATCTTATTTGATGCATAACATCATCTTTTTCGTCGGCAGTGTGCCTGAATTATGTTATCAAATTATTGGTTTTGTGGATATAAGGTTTTTCTGCGGCTTTCTTGGGAATTTACATTGGTAATAATTGGTATAAATTTACTGACAAGCATTATATGCTTACAATTAGAATATTTAAAGAATAAGACGAATGATTCTAATGTAAAGAACTATTTTTCATAAATTAGCATTATGGGGAGATAATAGAATAATAGTATCATCCGTAATAAGAAGATTTTTTGTTCTGCAGGTACTTTTTGATTACTTTCTCATCTAATAATATGTAATATGTATAATTTTTTTTCCAAGTATTTGCCTGCAAGATTCATCATTAAGCTATTCTTATAAAATGTAAATCAATGTGGGTGGAATATATATAAATAATATTACTATTCATTGATTAAATAAGAGTGTTGATAAATGCTTATCTTCTTTTTTGATCTAATTCATTTTGGGTATACAAGCTAATTGCCCACATGACGTTATCAACACAATTTTATAGTCTCTCAAATATGTTTGGAAACTTCAAATACAATTTTCAATAATTGAAGATATCACCTCTCAATGTATTCATCAATACATAATAAAACGATATTAATAAAATTGTACATAAATCTTCGACTGTCACTAACTAAAAATGTGGATAAAATCCTCCGGTGATGAAAAATGTTGTCGCTGTTTTTAATTTATATAGATAATAAATATCGAGGTATCCGATAATAAACGTCAAATGTGTTATTCAAGCGCAGTTAAAATGTCAATCAATTTTGAAAAATTATCCTACGCGCAGGTTTAGAGGATGAATAAAATAAATAAAATGACCACAAAATTTCATCACATATAGAGTTAATCTTCAAATCTAATCCACAAATATTGATATACTAAATGCGAAATAATTTGCGATCAGTATAACAAATTGTTCTACGAAAGTTGATTTATAGAAACAAAAACTTTATTATCAATCAATCAATAGTAATATTATCAATTATTTGAATAAGGCTCACTCTAATGATGAACTGAAATTGTAAAAAAACTGATAATATACAAGTTTGTTAAACAGTTAAATTAAATAAATTAAAATTATATATAAATTTAAAAAAAAAACTGGCGTTAACACGAGTTTCTTCTCACATTAAAGCTAATATAAAGATATTTGAGTTCAATCTATTGAGATACTATTATATAATACTCCTGAACCCAGCTCAACTATTATTATAATAAATTTTACAATAATTTTATATTTTTTTTATAAAATTACTAAATTTTATTGATGCTAAAACTTCGATATTACAAATCTTGCTCATAGAAATCTATAGGAAAATAATAAGTTAGTCGTAATAACATTTTGCATGTTTCATAAAATTAGAAAAACTTTATTAATACTTTACGCCGCATTAATTTTAGTATCTATATGTAATATACATATATTGTTTCATATGCATAAAACATTTATGATCGTCTTTTCCAAGATGTAATGACATGTAATTATATATTTTATTGTCAAGCAAAAGGATAATATTATTTTCCATAAAAGCTGAGGGTAGATTGAGTTTGTAAGATGGTTTTGCAAGAAGTATGGCTTGATGTGTCTTCTGATGAAATATTTTGAAACTTAAGGGGCACAACTAGTGTAACCGCCTCAAAAAAGGTTATTTTTGGGAATTTATATTAAAAAAACTACTTTATCAATCATTTCAAAATTTTAGGAATATATTTGTACATGTTTTAAGAATACATAGTAAAATTTTTGAAATTGAATATTTTTTTAGTTATCATCGATCTCCAATGGCGCGACAAAAAAAGTAATATATATAAATAGTAATTATTTCAAAAGAGAAATAAAAGTAAGGGCGGTTGCATTTGCTAAACAATCCACAATTACAATCCATAACTACAATCACGATTCATAATAAAAAAATATTTAGCTCTTCCAGTTCCCAGAAATTCTTTTATCCACATAATAGTGAAAATCATAAAATTTAAAATTTAAAAGCTTTTATTATCAACTTTTGTCCTTTACTAACCCTCATTAAGTTCTGCCTGCGGTAATAAGCTTAATCCACGTGGATCATATATGTGTTCGCTATATGTCACATAACCGTTGCAAAATGCATTTTTCATCATTCAATTATTCCACTAATTAGATTTTACGGGATAATGCAGCTATTTTTGCATAAATTCATTAAGTTGGCAAAAAGCCGTTAGCCGGTTAGTTGGTCGCAAGTTACCATCCGAAGTCTGTATATTTCTCGTTGTAACTGTAACTGTTTTAATTAGGCAGATTCGCAGTATCACAATGCTCTTTGAAATTTGCTCGCAATTGTTTTCGTCTTATGCAAAATCATAAAACACTTGCATAATACAATTTACGTTTATGACATTTGTACGAACAGTTATGTTTTAGAAGACAGCTTGGGGAGAAATGAATTGTTGTATGAAGATAGGTGAATGGAAGTCATTTGCACTATTCTACATAGGTACAAAACATTGGGACACAATTATCTAAACATTTTTAAGTACTAATAAAAAAAAACAATATTTTGAACGCACTTTTCACTTTTATTTAACTGAATTGACATTTTTTTATTTTTTTTATTATCTCTTTTATTTACAATTGTCCAGTAAAGGACATTCAGTAAATTTGATGAATTTATAATAGTCGGCCGAAAAGGAACATTGTAATTTGTTGTAGGTGTTTTGAAGCGGTATAGTAATCAATTTTGAAAATGTTAAATTTACAGTTCTACAAATTATTTCAATTCAAGGAAACTTTGGACAACTGAGCCATTATTTTTGGCTATGGTCCTAGAAATGTTATTTTCGATTACAGTTCCAAGGTTTGATTAAACAAAATTGAGAAACATTAACCACAATAACCGAAAACTGATTGAAGTTTGACCAAATCTCTGGGAAATACTCTGAAGCTCATAATTTTCAAGCTACATACGATAATTTTTTTCGTGATTTTTCATGTGACACTATCAATATTATCAACCGTTTTGTTTGACATTGAGTTCTAAGACAGCGTGGATAGATGTTTGTGTGTATGTATGTTAAAAGATTTCAATTACCAATCTCAGTATATTCTCTACTAATAGAGTTTGTATAAAATGAAACTTGAGCAAAGTTTTTCCAAAGCATATTTGAAGGACCTATTTTCAGTTTTTTTTTGTTTCTACAAATATAATATACAGTCTCAACAATCTGTTGAGTATGATCAACAAAACGCTTACTAGAAAAGGGCAATAAAATAAGAATTTATCTGCACGATTTGTTATTTATTCGAGCAGATCGATGATAAGTCATGTACAAACGGACTACGAAGCTCATGTAAGGACAAAATAGTTTTTAACAAGCTCTGGTTGACTTTCTATCTTTTACGAATGCGAAGCGCGGCTTCCATGTTAACGACACTTTGCTTGTTGCATTCAATCCGTGCTCGAGATTTCTACACGATTAACTCTAACTAGAGACGCATGCACGGCATGCCTTTTAATTTGTCATTTTATTATTTTATTTCACAATAGATCGAAAAAACTTTAATTTATATATAATTGATACAGTGTCTAAAGTTTATAATGGCAGAATATGAATATTTGCATTATTTATGATAACTGTTTGTGACAGGTTGTTATAATATTACATTACTTAACCCTTTCGATGCAGAAGTATGCCTGCTCTAAAGAATAGCGCATGCCCATTGGTAGTGCTACTGAACGAACCAAGGCCAGCAAAATTTTTTAAGATATTTTTATCATTATCAATAAAAATGTATTGAAAAACTAAAAAAAATAAACTAAAATCTACAACAAAAATTAGAATTGCCAATAGTTTAACTCATAGTGATGAATCTTAAAGCAAAAACCGACACAGAACATGTCGTCCATGGACGTATTGCAGTATTTTGCAATCCTGATTAAATTTGCTAAGTTTTGATCAAACTTGGCAACATACTTTAGAACATTTTTTTTGATGAAGGGAGGGGCATTTGAAGTCGATAAATTAAAAAAATTCTTTGGTCATCAAATAGTCTAGAAAACTTCCGTACATACATCACTCAACGCGGATGTCGTCCATGGACGACACTCAGGTACTTAAATAGCGGTTATTTATAGACGACATTAGTAGCGAAAGGGTTGAATATATAACTATATAAAATTTATCTGCATTTGATTATTATAAAATTATATAAAAGCAACGTATATAATTTTTAGGTCTCCTTCTCTAAGTTGTATTAAAAATTATCTAAGCATGGTAGAGTTGTAACTAAAATGTATTTAAAAATAAAAATATACAATTATAACTCTTGCATTTAAAGAACATAAAATTATTACTACGCTAGTGCTCAGCTCTATGATATACTTTTTATTTAAAATAGACGACAAAAGAAACTACATACAACAAAATAACATTTTTCGCAATGCATCTCTAACAAGGCATGTATAGAAAGCTTTTAATTTGTCATTTCACTTTATATTTCACAATAGATCTAAAGAATATGATTTTATTGTAAAGCTGTAATTTTAATACTGTCATGCAAAAAAAAACCCACTACAAATGAGATAATAAAAGTTGTATAAAATCTGTAAACCATGGACGACTTGTTTACTTATTTGCAAGCGAAGACTTGTGTAAAATAATTATCGGCTATAAAATTTTAGAAACAAATAATAAAATTATAAAAATAAAAAAATCGAAAACAGGCAAAATATAATGCTTACAAATGAAGTTATTTTCACAAAAAAAAATTATAGTGATACGTGATATGATACAAAGCGATACCCAAAGATTCGGTCATTTATCAAAGTAAAAGAGAAGTAGCACGAATAATTATGGGTATTGAATGTATTTATGCCAATATACAAATAAATTCCCTGTTTTCCAAAATTGGAAAATTAGAAATAAGACAACGTTGTCTAAGTAATTTAATAACATTAATAATAAAATAATAAGAATAAATATGTAAAATATCAGTAAATAAAAATATTCTACCGGAGATCAATTCTCTCTATGATGAGAAAATATTGAAGATGATAGATGGCCATTGGCTATTTTGTTTTTGTTCAATAGATATTCCAGTATTCCATTTTAGAATTCCATTCGACCATCTCTTGTGAATAAGAACAATGACTTATTAAAACAATTGGCAATAAATACGATTTGACACGTATCAAAAAACAATAAAACAGACCATGCTATCAATAAAAAATCACATGAAATATAAATTAACGCAATAAAATAACTATAAAAGGATATTAATCTAAATTCATATTGTTCAACTATTATATACTCGTATATATATATATATATATATATATATTTATTTATAAATATATAAATATATACATACAAATATATCAGCAATAGTATTACAAATGATGAGTCATAAAAAATCAAAGGATATTTATATAAAGGATTTCATCCAAACCTTAGTTTATATTGTTTGCTGAAAATTTCCATGTTTTTCTCTTTATTTTCATTTCTATGGATCTGCACTATGTAAATAGCCAACTCACTTTCCATCGTTTTAAAATGTCAATCCGTTTTTAATCAATATTTAGATTTTTAAAAAGTTAAGAGTTACAATTGTAGTCGGCATTTCACTTATTTCTTTGAGCATTTATAGATCTACCGCATCATTATTACCTTGGAAAGATAGTTAATTTTGAGTGTTTATTATCATTTCTAAGATTCTATTATTCTATATTTCTAAGATTTCCTATAAGATGTTGTTCATTGATCTAATACTGATTTTAACTTAATACTAGTCTGTTTGGCAGATGGCAACCCAAACAGTTGTCCTATGTATGATATATTATTTTTACAATTTTTATAAAAAGGCGAAAATTATGTTGGTGTAGCAATGCCGGATTAAAGCTATTTTCACTTGGAAATATATTGCAATCTATATTTCTAATATACATAGCAATATGTTAGACAACAGGCTCCGATTCAGGTCCAGTCGTTTTAGCCACTCACCTGCGAGCGAGGCCTAAGACTATTTATATATGTAAATAAAAAATAATGCTCGAATTTCTGCAAATTTTTCTAAATTTGTAATTTTTAGATTTTTTCGAAATTAGAGTGTATTATTGTGTAGTTAGTTAGTTAGCTCTTCATTTATTTCAACCAGCGTGCATATATGCAGTATAGTGCTGTTGTTGGCAGAATATTCTATTTCTAGTGTTTATCGTCTCAATTAGTGTTTTAAGCGTCCATTGCCGGTGTTTTGTTACCGGTTGCTACTAACTAGTTATGAGCCACCGTTATCTAGCTGATAATTTTTACGCCGGCCTGAACGTCCATCCGCGCCAGAAGCACGAGCGCGGGAATTGGACACGCGCTTGCGATCTGAAGATGCAACTGATGCGCAAAACGAAAAGTTTTTGATTAGCATAAATAATCGCCATGGAATAGAAGTCATGAGTGGACGCAGTAACGTTGGCATCGGCATATACTATAAACAAGTGTTGATTAGATAATTAATTATGCTTGTTATTTTATGTTAATTAGTGCTTTGGACATGTGTAAACAATGAATGTTTTCTTTTTCTAGCGAGGGTCGTTATATTATTGAATAATACATATGCATATAAATACTAAATCAACTGAAGACATTTTTGTTTAAGTATTTGCTAGCTAAATGTCGATTGACTAAATTCACTCTATGTACGGCGAAATACGAGCGCAAAGAGTTAATTTATTTTTATTCACTTTCTTCTTTCGCTATGGTATACAATTGTGGGGCAGTGCTTATAGACTAATATAAAAATAATACAGAAATTTCAAAACAAATTTTTGAAAATTGTTTTAGGAGCTCCAAAATATGTTCCCAACTGGTTGATTCATGTCGACACGAATACACCTATCATAAATGAAGTAATAACAAAAACAGCACACTAGTAGAGAAACAAGCTAATCAGTCGTCCAAATTCATTGGCAAATTCTTTGATAACAGAGAACTATCGAAGAAGATTGAAAAGAAAAGCGCCGCTGGATTTAAGCCATCAACTCTCCTGATAAAAAATGGAAATAACTTAATCATTATTTATAAGAAATTATTTAATAAGTGAATAATTAAAATTATATCATTATCAATAAAATATCGTGAATTTTATATCGAATGGAAAAACAACTACTGAGTTGTTTTTTTCAACATGCCCTTGTATTATACAATGTCCCCTTTCGGCCGACTATTGTAAATTCATCAAATTTATTGAATGTCCTTTACTGGACAGTTGTAAATAAAAGAAATAATAAAAAAAAACAAATACTCAAAACCGTATATGAAGAGGGCAAGCGACTAAGCTAAGTGGCATAACATTTCAAAGTGTTTTCCTATCCATAAAATAAAATTACTTAGCTATAACTATCTGCAATAAATATATATATAGCTAGTAAAGAAATTTAAACGAATCAAAAATACTTCATGCATCACGGAAAGTATCACTATTTATAATATTTACAATCTTAACGATGTATTGAATATTAATAAATTTTAATAGAAAATCAAATTCAAATATAATTTGCTCTGATTTAGAGGTTTAGGATTTAAAACGTAAAATAACTGCATAAAATTTAAACAATTGAAATATACATCAAAACTATAAAATATATTTTTACCTTCAATTTAAGATTTAATAATCAACCTTAAACTTGATATTAGAAAAGCATTAAACAAACAATATCAATAATTACCACAAAATTCAGTGATCGCTATATTCAAGTGTTTGAATTATATCTTTTATAACAGAAGCTGTGGAAAAAATTAAGTAATTTGTGCTTGGTAATTTGTTCCAGTCTCATACATATTATTTGTATATAGCTCCTTCTATCGCTAATAAAACGACAGTTATTATTTTTCGACATCTAAATTTCTCCGAATGATTTGAGTAAGAAGGAATTATTGAAATCAAGGGATACATACATAGAATAATTCAAAGTTTACAAAAAAAATAGAATGAATAAACATGTATAGAAATGTCAAGAATAAAAAAAATATTATATTGTAATTGTACGATGTTTTGCGAAAAACCAAGTGAAAGAACCATCTTTTCTACCTATTGTAGTCCTCTTGTTTATCTACTTTTCCAACATCAACGTCTACACCCTGTAATAAAATTTGTATTGTATCATTTTATAAATTTTGTGGCATGCTTAATCAGCATCAATTCAAATTCTTGCATACGTTTTAATATCCGCATCAGTTTGATATGATTTAAATACCACTTATCCAATCTTTGTGACAAATTTCCAAACCGAACAAGCTCAGTTACTACATTTGAACTGATTTCAAAATCTGCGGTACGTTTCAGTACACGTAATACTGTAACCACTTATTTCAACCACAATATATCAGAGTGCTTCTAAATAAGTATTATTATAGTACTATGTGACTATTATAAATGGAATAATTTCAAGAGCAAGAGTCTCCGGTATTTTCATTAACTCGCTGAGAGTTTGCACTGCAGATGCGATACCACTAAGCGCGGCTTCCCGCGGTAATGCATTGAGCAATAGGCCGCTTTTCGCTCTTCGGATGCCTTCGAAACGAGAACTAGTAACTTGATACGCAACAATCTTAAACGCTTAATGTCACAATTAAATAGGCAGAGTTCGACTGTACTTTATGTCGTGTAATTGGATCGTTATGTCGCTTTAATGCTCGTTTCTTGTGCGAGATACACTTCAGCATCTCTATTGGTATAGAACCTACAAAGTATTGGAATAAAGAAATGTTGTATTGCTATAAACTATATATTATTGTTATTGATAGAGAGCGCGTAGTGCATAGGGTAAGAGCCCCTAACTTATAACAACAAGGATTTGATTTCAAAATCCGCTCTACTTACAACTTGATATCAACCAGATACTTCAAGTAAAAATCCAAGATCAAGCCTTCCAAGATCAGGCATTGTTGCAATTTGTTACATACCAATTAGAAGTATGCCAAACTTAGACGACATACACAAAGGACTTTTTCATTTGCTCACGTCGACGATCATTCGCATTTTACTTCGTCTTAGTTCTTTCAATATTTCTATTATAATTTTGATGCAATGGTACAAAACATTTATAAATGAGACCTTTTTTATCCAGTGTCATTACTCTTTTAAGATAGCTTCTAGATGAAGACATTTATTACCTTGTCTACTCATGTTATTCTCACATTCTTTCCAAATCACGTAACTTTTGTCTGGCTTTATTAAAAT
Organism: Ctenocephalides felis; assembly: GCF_003426905.1. Classification (NCBI taxonomy): domain Eukaryota; kingdom Metazoa; phylum Arthropoda; class Insecta; order Siphonaptera; family Pulicidae; genus Ctenocephalides; species Ctenocephalides felis. Next base: position 38,492,580 of record NW_020539725.1, on the reverse strand, counting down.
TCACAGCCCAGAGATCAAAATCAATCAAAATTTTCGATAAAACGTTACTCATTTCCTAAACACTGTTGCTGATGATATAAGTATTGAACGCGCTTTACAAATTAACTCTTTGGGGACGGCTGTCCACCTGAGTGAACAAACATACTTTGTGATTTTATAAACAATGACTCAGTTTGCATCGAAAAGTTGAATAAATTACATATAGCAGTGATAAACAGTGTTGTATTTTGAAAATAATTTTAAGTTATTTTAGTAGTATTTTTAGCCTTTTTCTTTGCTATATAGTCTTTTTTAATATTTAAAACGACCGAGCGCTTTTAAATATGGCAAAACGACTGGTAAATTTTGTGAATTAAGCAGTAGTGAAGATGAATTTCAATTAGACATTCATACAGACAAATTTTACGAAATTACTATTTGCACCGAAGATAGTGATGAATGTGATGATGATATTATCCAAATAACAAAAAGAAGAAGCTCGACAAATTAAATGAAGAGCGGAAAGACATTAGCGAATGTGACGATTCTCCTTCAATAATCGAGTTTGACATACATCAACGAAAACTACGACTACAAATACTACAAAGCTATATAAGACATCCAATATATTATTTTACTTTATATTTTACAAATTATTAAGTTGTAGTAATTATTACTTTATATTTTACGAATTATTAGACAATATAATAGAAAAAACAAACCATTATAATAGCACAAAAATGAACAAATATACTGACTAATTAGTGGCATATTATAAATTTTTAGCAAATCGCATAACATACACAATGAAATCAAGTTTACAGTAGATTGTTATGAAATCGGTGCCGTCCCGTAAGTGTTAATATTGCACGTTTGTTAATTACATCTAATTTTATCAATTTAGTTGTTAAACAGAAACTACTGGCTTAAGGCACTGTCATACTCAGCTAGTTTTTATTAGCATCGTTCAAATTAAAATTTAGCCACACATAAAAGCTGGATTTAAATTAAATTTGCAATTAGATGTTTCACCTGCTATAAACTTTATAACTAATAACAAAATGAAAAACAGTGTTCCAGGTACTGTTAAAGTCCTTGGATGCACATAAGCCCTGAGTTACTACTGCCCGGTCACAACCTCAGCAAACATTTCATATGTCGTTTGATTGCAGCCTTGAGACTGCGAATAAGAACGAGAACACAATTTATGTATTTTGATATTTGCAAGTTACTGCCGGAATTATGATTTGTGAAATTGGGAAAAAAAGAGAAATCAAGCGACTTTGTATGAAGCGTAAACCGATAAAATTTATCGGACCTTGGAATGTTTATACTTTGTTTACTGGCAATTTTATTTCCTGCTGGTTTATTTACACAGCAAAGAAGATACTATATATCCGTGCAAATGCTTGAGAAGAGTTTCTTAATACCAATATATAAAATTTAATTACATTTACATCACGATGTTATTCCACTGTCTTGTTGGCTGGCATCAGAACAAATATATTTATTAACTTCTCGTAGGGTAAGTTATTATAATGGGCCGAAAATCGAAATTGCAAATTTTTACATTTCTCGACGTTTTAAAGGTTTCTGATCATTTTGGCTGAACAAAAATGGATGTGTGTTTGCGTGTGTGTGCGTGTGTGTGTATGTATGGATACAACTTTTCGGTCACGTTTTCGGGCGCATGGATCAACCGATTTGAATGGTTCAAAAAACATTCGATTCCTATTGATAGGGAGATGTGTTGATTAGTTTTTGTCAAAAGCAGGTCCAGCAGTTACGGAGGTAAAGAGCAAAAAGTGCAGAAAATAGAAATCGAGTTTTTGAGAGAAGGGAGTGCCCGATTGGAATGATTCAAAAAACATTCAATTAGTAATGATTGGGAGAAGTGGTTATTAGTTTTTGGCAAAGGCAGGCCCAGCCATTTCGAAGATATAAAGCTAAATGTGCAAAAAATGGCACTTTTTGAGAGAATTAAGCGTCCGATTTAATTGATTCAAAGAACTTTCTGATTGTCTTAACAAAATAATTGATTTTAGAAAAAAAAATTGTTTCAACTTTTTTTATTTTTAAATTGTTTTTTTCCAAAAAAAAATTTTTCTATATCGAAAATAATTCAGATTATATTTTTAATTTAGACTATAGTTCTAATATACTTTAAACAAATAATTTCAACTTTGGAATTCAGTTTATATAATTCTTATAAATATTAGACATGTATTACAATATTTATATTAATCTATTTGAAAACATTCAGTATTCCTCGAACATTTCGTTACGGTACGGAAAGTTCCAGCAATTTTGCGTTAAGGCATGATGCCAAACACCCCACTAGTTTAAAGTGTTTAATGGAAAAATACAATGAATAAGAGAAAGATTCTCTTGTGGTCACACAAAACAAGAGATTAATAAGATTACCACTACACTACATCCACTTTAGAAAATAAGGATTACTATTAAATTCTCCCAAATAGTTCTTTATATGTAGAAAACATGCGTGAAACTAAATATAGAGTAAACACGTACAATTTTTAGTTTATTAGTATATCTGTTGGACAATATTGGCTCTAAAAATACTTTTTGCACTTTCATCGCTTTAAAGTTTTATAAAATGAAGAATTGTGTATATGTATACAAACATACAAAACATATAATTCTCAAGGTATGCCAAAATGACTAAAAGGTCGTAAAGATATAATATAAACTTTAATTTTTGACTTATTTGCTATGTCAATAACCACAGGAAGTTGAAATGATTTCCAATATTGTTCCAATACCACAAGCAAGTAATGAAATACAAGTAAACGTTTTGAATCTATAATCCACCTTTATGATAGTATTACATCTATTACCCGCGGCGCAAAACTTGAAGGTCGTGCAAACAACTTGAGCAAGTTGATTAACCGTTTCTGCTTATGAATGACAATCTCTCGAAGAAATCTGGTTGATTCCAAACAGGATCAGAATGAAAATATTGTAGAGCCATTGAGCAGAAAGACCCGCGCCGCTTATAGATCGAGGCACGCGTCGATGAAAGAAAAACTCAAACCAGAAATGTATTTTCCGCGCATAACTTAACGGACTCCGGATAGAGCAAAATATTAGAGCAGGGAGGATCTAGATAAGGAGATCGAAGTCAAATCTCTTCATAATAATTTAAGATTAGCTATTTCGAAATTTTGAATTTTGACTAACATTTTGAGTACGACTTGTATCAGCTACGGTGCCAAAAGCCCGTAGAATTGCAGTTCCGCTTTCGTAAAGTTGTGGCTGGCGTCAAAGAACAACTAATTGTTCGGATACTGTGATACTTTTTTCATAAAATATGAAAATCAATTAAGGATTTATTTGAGATTTTTTTTCTCAAAAGCAGTGCTTGAGATTCAAATGCTCCAAAAAATTGGGAAATTGCTTACGCATCTATGAGCTTAGTTTTTTTTTTTTTTTTTGGTTTGTGGTGCAGAAGGTTTAAGCCTCTTAGTGGTTGCAATTGAACACTTCGAAAATAAAATCATAGCCATAAATAGTTATAAGTAAATGCTTCTATATAAAGACAGTATGTTTTATGATTTTTACTCCAAATCTGCCTGTTATCCTCCATGAAATCACTTAGAGCAACGATGATGCCGGTTCAGTTTTTTGCTAGCATATTTCTATTCAGCATCAGATCACTGACCGAACGCGCTTGTGCTGACTGATTCGTAATAACATTACAACCGAATCAAGAAGAACTGTTGGATAGAAGACCAGAAGTTCCCAATCTTTTAAATTTTAAGTTCTCAGCTCTCTAAACAAAAGTTTTTCCCGCGACGTTCTTATTTCATCAAATGTTATTCTAAAATTTCTATTGGAAACTATTTAATGAGCAATACTTGATTTAATAGCAAAAATCAGAAACCAAGATACTGGTTATCTTAAATCACACAACATATCAAATTTTAACTATTTCTGCAACACCTGTATCGAAAAGTATCATTCTCTTGGAGTCTCAGTCATCATTGATCCGACTGTTTACAATGAACTAAAGTTTATATGAAAATAAACGCAAAGCCTAATTGTTCAAACAATGTTGTCGATCACAAATCTATTGAAGTTATAAAAAACACCATCTATTTTTTTAAATGCGTATTGTTTAATTTGGTATTCTTCGACTTCTTATAAAACTTATGTCGATATACCAATACCAAGTATTGGGAATCCAGAGCTTAAATTTTAAAAAGCACTGGTATGTATTATGATATCTGTTTATAATTTTACTGTACGAACCGATATGGATAATAAATGAGCAGTTGATACATAACTGTCTATTCGGATTTATCTTCCTCAATAAACTGACAGAAATTAAACCACGCGGATATTGCAACGAAAACTCGACTCGATATTGATGTAGTATATATTCCTATATTGAGATATATGTTTAAAATGATTGAGTTTTAGTAATATTTCTTATTTTTATTCTGATATTTACTGTATATAATTACAGTGGCAAAAAAAATCTTCTCAACAAAATAAAAATAACAGACCGAACTAAATAGTAGTAGTAATCATAATAACAATAGTAATATAATATAATAAGTATCTTAATTTCAAATTTGCAGGATATTACATTCGTAGTTTATTATAGTTTATATAATATAAAATTATAATTTTGATATATAAACAACTATAAGTCTAAGAATTTTGTAGCTCTCGGAAGAACTATTGTAATTAAGTTCTGTGCTTTAATACACATTTTACGATATTTTGTATTTTAAAATATTAGTGTAGATTGTGAAAGTATCATATCAGTGTGAAAAACTATATAACTTGTGTGATGAAAATTAGATGAGATATTACTTCCTTAAATTTGCAAGTTTGTATTGCCAGAATTGTAATTTCCGTTTGAAGGCATAAATTCAACAGAAATCATATCAAGGCGAAGTATATTATATGATAAAATGAATCAAATGATGAGACTAGTAAACACACATGCAAATATATGATATGGAAACTTACAAGGAAAACCTCAGGTTTACCCTTCTAATCAAAATCGGTAATAAAAACGGAATCCTTATAGATTAATAAATCGTTCTATTAATCATTTCAGATATTATTAAAGTAATAATAGTAAGCAATTAAATGATGTAGAATAACTATCTTGGTTGTTAAACAAATATAGGTATTATTAACGCAGAGCCCATCGATTTTGAGTTCAATGTAAATACGTGTAATGTGTGTGCTTATATCAATTCAAATATATCAATCTTTGTTTTCTAAATACATGCAATTAGTTAATAATCAAAAATATTTCTCGTGATATCTAACTATACAAGCACAAAAATAGATTAAACCAGTGGGGTGTATGGCATCGTGCCTTAAGGCAAATTGCTGTAACTTCCCGTACCGTAACAAAATGATAAAAAAAATATTAAATGTTGTGAAATAGATTATTATAAATATTGTAACATTTTCTAATATTTATTATAAGAATTATATAAACTGATTTGGAAAGTTGAAATTATTTGTTTAAAGTATATTAGAACAGAATTAATATAAAAATCTGAATTATTTTCGATATACAAAAAAAAATTTTTTAAAGAGTAGAGAGAATCAATTATTTTGTTAAAACAAGCAGAAAGTTCTTTGAATCATTTAAATCAGGCGCTTAGTTCTCTCGAAAATTGTCATTTTTTGCACATTTAGCTCTATATCTTTGAAATGGCTGGGCCTGCCTTAGCCAAAAACTAATAACCACTTCTCCCAATCATTACTAATTGAATGTTTTTTAGATCATTCAAATGGGATGCTCCGTTCTCTCAAAAACTCGATTTATATTCTCTGCACTCTTTGCGCCGTATCTCCGAAACGGCTGGACCTGCCTTTGCCAAAAACTAATCAGCACATCTACCTATCAATAGGAATTGAATGCTTTTTAAAATATTCAAATCGGTTGATCCGTGCGCCCGAAAACGTGGACAAAAATTTGTATCCATATATACATACACACACACACACACTAATCCATTTTTTCTGAAGTATGCCAAAATGTTCAGAAACCTTCAAAACGTGGAGAAATGCAAAAATTTCCATTTCGATTTTTGGACGATTACAATAACTACCCTACGGGAAGTTAAAAAAAATACGCTGACGGGATTTGAACACAAGCGTAAAAAGTGGTAGTATTTCTCAAAAATCCAATTTGCTCCCAAAACATTTTGATATTGAACATTTATTACGCGCTGTCGGGTTTTCAAAACTCCAAGTAATTTTTATAATTAAACCGCTCTTAATTGACCTATAGTATTTCAAGTAATTCGATTTGACTATCAATTCTATCTCCATGCAAAGTTGCATCAAAATCCCAGAAGAGTAAAGCTAAGATTCTCCTTGTCAGCATTTATATCAATTATTTATTGAATTTAGATAATTCTTTATTTTATATCAGACCAGACCATCCCGTAGTGTCTGATCCTCTATCGAGCGACATATTATCATTAACTGTCGCGTGCAAATACATAGTACCGATGTTTATTATCTCTCGTATGGTTTCTTTCATAAATATTATTGCTGGTGCACAGTTGCTTAACTTATTGCAGCACAATACAAAAGACCACCCCGGTCGCTAGTCAAGCGGCCATTTATTTGCCTTCATTTTGAACAACGCGAATTAAATTATATTCATTATGTTTAATTACGAGTTATGAATATGCCCAAAGGAATATGTGTACTGAACGCCACGCGGGTTACAATGCTTATTGTGCCGAACATTTGACCTGGGATTTAGCGGCCAGAGTGGAAATAAAAACTTTTTCAAAGGCACTAAATTAATTAAAACTTTTAGACGCAAATAGAACAGTTTTACAGTTTTACAATAGATTATCGTTATTTTGAATATTCAGCATGGCACAATAATAATGCATTAACTACGTTTGCAATTTCATATACTCATACACATTTGAAAGTAGTTCTAACAAAATTGCTGACAGCGTTAAATAACATATGAATGTAAATGTTCTGTACAATATATTTCGACACCCAATCTGAATAAATGCCAATCTAGTATAAATTAATGTCAGTTATTTCCGAAACAATATGATCTCCGTAGTATTGCACTTATAATGTATTTTAAGTATTAAAATTGCAAATCACTATAGCACATTCAGCTAATGAATTTACTATCAAATCAGTTCTAGCCAAGCTGGATAAATCAACGACAATCTAATTTCTAATAATACATTTTCGCTAATCAATCTAATGGAATTGCAATCTATTGTGTTTGAGCAATTCCAGGTAATCCCATGATAATTTAATACAGTCTGATAAATTGAATTACAATTTTAGTTTTATGGATTGTTGTAGAAAAATCGAGAAAATTATTTATTTGTCATAAACTCATATTATTTTCATTGTCTAGCGCATATTCTTTTTTATGACAAAAGTAAAAAAACATAATGGTTATTTTTATGTGATTTTGTAGATTTTTCGAAGATAGAACAAATCTATTGGATGATTCTATTATTTTTTATTTTGCTCAATATATCTCTATAATAAATTAATTATTAATTAACGCAAAAAATCAATAATTAATAATTATAATTAGTTAAATAATAAGAAGTTACTGTATACTCTAATATATATACTCTATATTAAACATAAGGTAGTAGAGAAAGCCAAGCTTCGTGGTATAGCTTGTTTTTCTCTACAAAAATTTGTTTTTAACTTTTTCACTAAGGTGTTTTCATATCGTATTTTTATCATGCTACAGAACATACATTTTTTTAAATTTACTTACAGAGTTAATTCTTTTAAAGTACATCGTTAACTTACAAATATATGTCAAATTAATTTTTTTGGCTTTGGGATGTCGAATATCCGTTTCGAAAAACAATAATTCAATTTTGAAAACTTATCTATTTATTTTAAGATAAAATTTATTAAAGAAAAAGTAAAATGTAATAGAAATATATAAAAAAATTGATGTAAGTTAACAGATTCTCACAGATTCTCAAAATACAGCACAAAGAATATTTTAGTGTGTTTATCTGTTTAATATATCTACAAAATATTAAAAGTTTCTCTGTTCGTTATAACTCAAAAAATCAAATCTATGTTTCATCTGATATAAAGTTATTATGCAATTAAATTATTATTATCTTAAATAAATTATATTTGCATAAAAGCTTTGAAGTAATTGGCTTTTAAGTTTGACATATTCATTGAATTCATAATTAGGAAGACTAGCATCTTTACTCATAATTTAGGCTCGAAAATGTTGGGCCAAAGTTGTACAAGCTGGCGCAGCACTTTTGCACACAGTGTAGACTACATCCCAAAAATAAAAATTTTGTGTTTTATAGCTTCGTATAGATAAATATTTTTTAATACTTGCAATTACAGTACCGGGCAATAGCCGTAATGAGTAATATAGTCCAATCATTATAGTAAGTTCACCTCGGAATTCGAGATACCCACCTGTAAATATTGACACCCTAAAAGTTAAAAGTTGTCTCAAAACCTACATATGGTAGGGTGTTCGCAACATACATATACAGGTATCTCGAATTCCGAGATTCTTACCTAATTTAAGCATAAATGCCTGGACTAATATTTACGTTTGGCCTAACTATCGTACGCGGGCTACGCTCGTCATTGTAAAAGGGATTAACATTTATACTTCATGTTATATTTTAATTAATTATATTTGAACCCAACATTAAAAATAGTTTCGTTTGTTCCTGAACCAAGTTGATTATGACTTTTCATCCCAGTAATTCTTCAGGAATAAATATTGTTCTTCGACACAATAATCGATGCCCACAGCCCGTGACATAACCCGTTCTCCTTTCAGTTCGATTCATCAATGATTCCATTCAGCGAAAGTCGTATATCGACAGTCGACACATAACATACTATCGAGAGTGAAATACAGGTTGCGATCGAACTGTCACATATATCGAGAGTCGAGAGTTATTTGATATATAAGATCTGTCATCGCGTCACTCTTGTTTCTATCACGGAATTATGGCCCCTTCTTCAGAAGTAGAGGACATTCACATTGAGGCATAGCAGTCGATTTTTTTCAATATTATATATATTTTTCAATATATTGTTGTAAATTTCTAAAATTTAAACAAGTCTCGACTCTGTCTCCCACATTTTCCACACATCTATCCTATTTTATCCCATTCTTGTATTTTGTTATGCTTCATTGCCAACCAAATAAATTAAGTAAAGAAACGATCATTACTAATTTCTGGAATCTTTTTCAGGTATTTGTTTGATAGTCAGTTTATTCTATACATCCAAATATGTAACGTATATAAAGTAAAAATTTCAAGTGCATAAAGACTACTTTCATAAAGCATTTTACCACTTTTTTGTATATTTTTTTTTTGAAAAGCGATCAGAACTCTTATATATACTATAATCTGTTTGTTTTGTTAGGGCCCCTAACTTAGGGGCTTACTTATGTATTTCATGAGAGGCAATCCATCGATTAACCATTCTCTTTAATGTGGGATATTTTTGATATTAGCTCTTACGTCTAATAGTTAACATATGTATTTTACCACTTATTGAGCTTTCTTGCACCATTTTACTAAGATTGTGCCAAAAGCTGCAAAATTATCGCAAACATTTGCAAGTGCATTTTTAGCCTTATGTTGTCTTCACCCTACTTTAGGAGTTAAAGTGTCAAAGATTAGTCTCCTGTCTGCGGAAAATGTCACTCAAAACACGAACTTAATATTTCGAAAAGTTTACAGCTTGTAAAATTCTCGCAGTTTTCCTCAAATGTGATACTCTAGCAAGCTCTCAGGGTTTTTGTTATCTGTAGTTACGGGATTAAAAAGTTAAGAATTATGGTTTTGAATTTAAGTTCTTGCAGGTTTTTTCAACTGAACTGAACTACTTTATATTTTATTATTCAGATAAACTGAGCATCTATTATATGTAGTTTCTATGCGTTAAATGTTAGAAATCCATTTCTTTCACTAAGCAACATTTCAAAATGTGAAAAAGTAATGTTGTTTTATTGAAATTTCAGATTATATCGAAGGATCATAACACAAGTATTTTTTCAAATATTGGAGGTTTCTAAATGATGATTTTATTCTGTAAATAAAATATGATATAAATATTGGTAAAATGAATAAAATGAACGGATTCGTCAGACTCATACATTAATATACATTAAACCTTTAACGTATTAGTAATTTTTATTCAAGTAATTATGTTATTTATAATAACAATGGTAAAAATGAAGTAATAAAGAGAAACTCAATTTGTATTTATTCTAAATTGAATTATCCTTCTAAATGAAGGTTATTGAAGATTTTGTATTTTGATATATCTTGTAATTGGCAATTGCAAAATTTATTATTAAAGAGATCATGCTTTCGTAATAATATTTTTAGGTGAGCTTTTGCATGGTTCAAAAACAATTAACATAATAAAATAAAAAAATTACAATTTCAATATTAATAATATCAAAATTAATAAAAAACAAATTTTAATTTACTCTGATAGCAATATTCGTAATTAAGTATGAAACTATAATTTATTGAAATACGATATTAAGCTCTAGCATATTCGATATCATCTATGATACATATGCATGCATGAGTAAAAACTCATTTTATTCCAATAAGAACGTCTAATTGGATTTACCTAGAAACCTGATACTATCATAATAACCAAGGCAACCATGTAATATTACATAACGTAATATAAATTACAAACAAAGATTATCGAGAAATATGAAATTATAAAAATGACTGAATAAGATAGTTTCTTGGATCATTTTTTGAAATTGGATACATATCAGAGAAACGCATATGCATTATAATAATAGATTTCTCGTGGGCATTGAAAATAATTGGTGAACATTTGTTCGACATTAGTCAAAAAAAAAAAGAAATCGTTTACTTAAGATATAATTAAGTCAGCTTATTCATAAGCTGACTGAAAAAAAACAGGTTTTTTGGTTATTAGTAACTTCGTATGCACATATGAATCAGATGCAGTAGTTTTTAAGTTTCGTTTGTTGATAGAACTTGAGCAGACAGCAAAATGTTCATCAAACCCGAGGTAATAACAATCATCAATAAGAAGTAAAAATATTTTTAAACTTTATATAAAAGATTTTTTGCTGTAAAACTACTGACACAATAACACTGCAATATTGTTCCATCACCAACAATCCATGCAATCTCCTGTCTCCTCAATCCAGCATCCGATCAAATGAAATTAAAAATCATTCAATTGATAGCACGATGCATATATCCTTCTGCAGATGTTCATTTTTCATTATTCCATTAAAACCAATGTTTTTGTCCATGTTTCGAATCTCGAATGCCTCGACGTCTGCGATTCTGTATCGCCACAAGGCCCAGACTTGGTGACTGACTTTGCCGCAACGTGTTTTACTTCTCTCAAATGTCGGTGGATGCACCAAGGCCGATGTTTGCGGGAAATTAAATAAATTAATCGCCAGAGCTTAATAGCTCACAGTTTGCTCGACGTGGTGTAAACGCAACGACCACTTGTAGTAGACTGGATTACTTTGGATATGAATAACTGGTAGTAGAGTTTTGAACAATGTTAAAACTTTTTTTGAGAGATTAAGTTTCTTGATCAGGATAAATACAATGGTAATTGATTAATATAATATTCTCAAAAGTGAGTAAAATATTCAATAAAAAAGTGATGCAGATCCCTTAGTTGTATGAAAGCACAGATATTATGTCGAATTATTTCATGGGAGTTATGAAAATCTTCATACAAAAGTAATACTAAGTTAATTAAAACGCATATAGAACAGTTTGAATTTCTGAACCAAGTACAATAGGACCACTTACATACTATAAAATGTATATTATAATAGGTAGTGACAGAGCAGTAGTCAAACTCCAACTCAGGGATTCAGGGAAAAACAGTGTGAAAGGTAACCTAATTGGAAATCTTGATCAATAAATTCAAATGAAAATGAACATCGCTACTGTACAGGTTCGAACTCTCAACATCGTCCTTCGAGTCAGTGAGCTTAACCATTACGTCTTTCACGAGAACACCCTACATATGAGATTTTATAATATAACCATTGAAATATAAAACTTTTTCTATAGTCCTATATATTATGTCGTTGTGAATATAGTGTTGCAACGAAAACATGAGAACTTTACGCGTCTTTGTTATAATTCAATTTCAAAGTCGCTTTGGTTTCAACCCAAAAGCTTTACTTGGAATATCTGAACAAATTTTATCACATCACGTGCCTTTGAATTGCACACTAACAAAGTTTAAACTAGAAACTTGAGTTAGTGTTTGAAAGTGCATAACACTTTAAAGTTCGAAACGAGAAAAATTAATTTAAAGATATTTCTGTACCTATAAGTAATTTATTTAGAAGAATCAATACTGACACATCTAGATTTCTAGAGAAATCGGTAAATAATATTTTTACTGCAGTTTTTGAGTAGTATGTCGAAATATCGAGTAATGCGTGATCTTAATGATTGGTAGTGCCGTAGTTTCACACATTTCCGTAAAATAAAATCATGGTTAAAAGAAAATAAACCAGTAGTAAGATATGAGAAAAAGTTCTGAAGGATTGATACAACATTTATTATGTTTCATCGTAGATCAGTATGATTTACAAAAATAAAACTGGGAATTTGTGGTTTTAATTGTAATTGGTCTTAAATTGTAAATAAAAATTTAACATCTATTATGCAGAAATTGACAAGAACTTTCATTATAAACTGTCTCTAGAATTTCGAATCGTATAATCAACTATACTTAATTTTTGAGTATGAATAGATGTATAGTAATTTTAATTTTAATTAGTAAATAGTAAATGTTACACTGCAAAGTTAAAAAATGTTAGATGTTTAAAGATTTGACATCCATTAGTTGAAGTTTTTCGGTTTAAATGAAGAATTAGATATACAACTGCAACCAAAGTAGCAAGAATATTATATTGGTACAGCAGCTTTTTGCAAGTGGATAGTAAATTCAGAAAAATATATTCTCAAGCTTTATTTTGTAGTTTGAATATAAAGTTTATAAATAATAAAAATTTTCATAATCATATTCCATATGTAACATGTGTTTAGGAAACATATAAAATTAAAAAAAGAAAATTTAAACAATTTGTAGATTTAGAAATTCTTAGCATATGCAACAAATTCGTGTTTCAAATTTTAGTATGATAAAGACTGCACATTTATTTTGATAGATGTACTTATTACATGAGTTAAGGATTAATATTTTCTTCATTGTTTTGTATCGCAATCAGAACTAATAAATCATATATAGTCCAGTCATTTAAGATAAGATTAGGTAAGAATCTCGGAATTCGAAATACCCAGCTGTAAGTCTGTAAATACTTGTATATTGACACTCAGAAGTTATCTCAAAACCTACATATGGTAGGGTGTCAATACCACATGTGGGTTTTGAGACAACTTTAAGGTGTCAATATACAAGTACTTACAGACTTACAGCTGGGTATCTCGAATTCCGAGGTGAACTTACTATATAGACTGAACTAATACGCTGTTGGGTTAACTGGATTTAATACTTTGTCGGTTTTACATATGGCAACCCAAACCCTTGTCTTATCTCTCTGTGATAAATTTTATTATTAAAATGTCTGTGATAGGGCGAATATTTTATTGAGGCAGCAATGCCAAATAAGGGTTATTTTCACATGGAAACACATTGCTATCTCTATTTTCAAGTGAAAACGGATGTCACTACTGCTTGACTTCAGGCTTCTCGAAGCGGAAAGGATAAATCACGAATCCATTAAAAATTGTCCATCTTTTCTAGTACTTATCTATAGTAGAATTTTAAGGACAATATCCCATAGTTGGATATATTATCATTTGCCCCAAGTCTAACAACAGCAATCACCTGAGCTGAGGAGAGAGCAACATTTATTTGTTCTTATCATGTGCGTGCTCCTCATTGTTGGTCGGGTTCGGTTCATATATTCTTTATTTTTATCCCATTTATATCGCATAAAATTGCTTATTCGTGTATCGAGCGAGAAATATGATACGATGGGAATGTTTGTATACATTATATGCAATTGTTTTAAATGTTGATATATATGGTATAAGTACATAGAGAGCAAAGAAATAATTATACGTGAGTACAAAAATACATAAATTTATATTTTACATGTTCTATACGCATCTGTATCGCTGTATATATATATATATATATATATATATATATATATATATATATATACAACCAATCAATTCATCTTTGTTTCATACGCAACATTGTATACAATTTTCTACACTTCAATGTAGGAATTTTAATATGCTAATATCGGTATCATTAATCAGATTATGAGATATCTTGGCAGTGTGTATAGTATTGGTTTTATGCATTATTATAAATAATTATTTCTGATACACTCATTTGTTACAATTTATCCCATCGTAAATAACCATGAGCGAGAATATAGTAACGATGAATGATAAGGGAGAATAATTTAGTTAACGATTGTGTTTATTGATTGCTGATGTTTTATTTGAATTGTTTTTTGAAATGGGTGTATAAAATAATGCTATGAAATATATGGCTTGATTATACAAAATACAGAATATGAATACGCCCAGTGATAATCAAACTTTGGTAAGGTTAAATTTGCAAATTCGTAATTTTATTTTACATACTTGTTTATGCTCTAATGGCCTTTAATGACAATTTTGAAGGAATATTAGCGCAGGAAAGATTAAAATCATTAATTGTCAAATATGAAACTTATTTTAAAAATTGATATTGTTTTATGAATGAATTATTTAAATCGTAAAAAATAGATTTTTTATATTATTTTACGTTTTAAAATATTCAATTGACATACCTTAGAAAACTGGAAGTATATGTACATTTGCCAGGCTAGATTTGCTTTGACAACAAGGCTAGATTTGCCTTGACATCAAGTCGTGTATTTACCTAATTACATTATAACAGCTAAAATCAGCTAAAAATTGCTAATGACAGTCGTTTTAGAATAAAACATAAGCATTTTGATTTATTTAATAGCGTTTATCTATTTTCTACGTTTGAATGTTGTTGTTTTATATGAAAATATGAAGTTTGTTTATTTATGTCACTATATAAAGCCCTAAACATGACGGCAAAAGCCCTAGGTCTAATTTATGATGGAAAGTTGAAAAGTCACGTCTCATTTTATTTTCCCTGAAAGTACTCTAGTACATTCTACCTTCAACAGCATCTCCTGTTTTATTTAAAACCTGTGCTGTTCATAATTTTCACATCATCATATACCTAATGACTAAAATTATACGATTTTAATATTGACCCTCCAAAATCAAATACAAAATTGTTTTGAAACTATCGCCACGATATATCGCAATCTTTATCTAGAGAAAGTAATTTGTACTTTTGACATTCGATGTTAACACATGATCAATCATCAGATCAATAATTCCGAATACAATCGATGACACAAATTTGCCAACATAAAAACTGGTGATGTTCGTTCAAGATCGACATTATAATTAAATTTTTCCACTATCGACATTTGACTTTGATGAATTACTTTCTAAGAGAAAGATCTCTTGTAGGAAATGATAGAAACATGTGTTTCATGACGATAAGGATCGAGAAACAATATTGTTCGATTTATTAAATTTAAACGGATTGAGAAAATATTTATGGATAGAGAAGAAGTTCAATATATTATTGGAATTAAAATATAATTGTAATATGAAATATATACATATTATACTGGACATCGTTCTTTTTAAAGTACCTGAATATTTCAATAATTTTTTTCTATCCATATAAATATATAAATTATAGACAAGAATCAAATTTTCATAAACCTCGCCAGTAATAGCCTTTACAATGGTGTGTCTAGAATAAAACAATCATGAAATTTTGTACTTAAATTAATATATTTTGTTATGGTATTACGTTTTCAATTATTTATTTATATTTTTTTTTGCATTTTGTATTTATAGTAATAGTTTTTTTTGAACATATAGAATGTGTGTAATATTAATTTTGCATAATCAATGAGTTTGTAAATCTTTGTAGATACTGATGTAGAACTAGAAGCATTTCCATATATTCGATGATTTTACCGAAATCAACCTATTGATAATTTTCGACATCCGGAAAATTCCTTTCGTTCAAATCGAAAATTTTCCTCTTTTATAGGTCAATTCGACAATTATTATTTACTTGATCTTGAATGTGGAACGCCGAACAAAAGATTCATGCTACACGTGACCTATACAATTCCTATAGAGTTAGCAAAAGCAACATTTGACCGAGGCAAATCGCAAAACACTGTGACAAATTTCAATATGACCTCATAATTTTATGAAAAGATATAGCAAGGAGAACGAGGAAAATGTTTTATTTGAATTGCAATTAAATTCATACTAAATACAATTTAGTTATTGATACAAAAATTCTAAATGGATTTTAATGAATGTGTTTTCGAGATCAGAAGTAATTTCGGTCTATAGATACAAAATGCTGTAACATTTTTTTCCTTATTTGGTGTTTTTTTGCATCAATATAAGTCTTTATCTCAATGTCATTCTAACGCAGAATGACTCATAAATTAAAGTTTAATTAAATAACTCATAAATTAAAGTAAAATTTCAAAAAGATAAATTTATCAAGACAACTACAAAATAAGAATGTATGATAAATAAAAATGATAAATAGAATTTGTAATAGGTTATGAAAATTCTTTAAATTAAAACCAATCGAATCTACAATAAGTTTTTATATATGACAGGTCTGCAATGATTTTTTGTTT
This sequence comes from Ctenocephalides felis, assembly GCF_003426905.1. Taxonomy (NCBI): domain Eukaryota; kingdom Metazoa; phylum Arthropoda; class Insecta; order Siphonaptera; family Pulicidae; genus Ctenocephalides; species Ctenocephalides felis. Next base: position 38,475,797 of record NW_020539725.1, on the reverse strand, counting down.
CTACGGCTCGAAATCTTATAGTCTACAACAGAGTATAGAATAAAAGTAAGAAACTTTACTTGCTTTTTTGCAACAAAACCTATTTCATAATATTTATTTTGCCAAGAAAGACCAATGAATAACCGGATGTAAAATAAAAAAAATCCGGCACATAAAAATCCTATAGACAATGCAAATGAATTATTCGGATTTAGTTAGACATTATTCGATGATCATATCTTTATAATAATAAAAAATTAATTAAAATAATAATAATAATAAATATATAATAATAAAAATATTATGATAATATTATAATAATAATAAAAAGTCTAAAACATAAAATAATTCTGGACATGAAATTTACTTAACACTTTACTGGAAGGTGTACATTGGATTAGTACTGAAGGTATACAATGTACTGAATTTAGTTTCAAAAGTTTCAAGTATCTCATTGCAGAATTTCCAAAAATAATATTTATCATTAATCAAAGTTTTAGATGGTTAAAAACTATATAAAATCATATATTTTTAAATTTCAAAAATATTTTTCAAAAGTAATTTTTTTATAAGTACTTTTTTCCATTCGGATGTGAATTTAACATCTTAATATGATTTTTCTAAAATATTTATGATGCTACTTGCGTGAACTATGGATTAATACTATATAGTTCCAAATTTTGATCACACGTTGTAAAAATTTTAATCCCTTGAACATAAAATTTCTAAATAACAAAATCGACAAAAAATCCTCTCTCATGCTTCAGGGTCCAAATTGATACAGACATAACACAAATTATTCCGTCCTTGGCATTTGTTTCACTTTCCGACATTCTTCTAAGTGTAGCATAAAAGTTCTCGAAGCTATCAATAAAATTAAATTATATGCTAAGTGTTTTTTTGAGACTGAAATTAATCAAGCCGTAATTCTCCATCATTCGCGTGTTGCAACGACGTGCTAAAAACAGTATTTTAAAAAGAGCCGCGCTTTTTGCACGCAAACGAAGCGACCGATTTTTGTGCATCGTGGTTAGTTATTTCGCGTGTAGGGTGATCATTATTTAGCGTAATAGTCCGAAAGCTGACAGGCTTTTTAAAGTGATTTTTCCCCGAGGCTTGCACGAAAAATGTGTTCGAATTCTTCGTGCCAGAATAAAGATGTAACAGTCGAGCCTTAATACAGATACAAGAAGTATCCACATGCCCTTAATCACATCAGACGTTGAATATAGTAAATTTATATATTAACATGAATTCGTCCAAGATATTAATCTAATATATTAATTAAGGAATTGGAATAAATGACTATGAAAATGAAAATTCAAATAATCATACCATACTTAAATTTGTTTAAAAATTATAGTAACTACTTCATCCGAATTCTACAACCGGTATCGGTAAACTACAAAACCACTTAACATACTTAATAACAAATTCTTTGTACATTAAAAAATTATTATTTTTACTCGATAAAACAAACAATATTAATCGCACATATGCAAGTACTTTTCTAATACAAACATGAATATAAATTTTTATCAAGTAACTTGTTGAAATAGCCATAAATTGATTATATGCTCTAAACAAAAAAATATCTAATAAATTGATAAAAAAAAATTCCCAAAAATTATTGGGTATAATTATTATACACAATTCTTATTACTAATGTTGAGTTAATACTCGTTAACCGGTTTTCATAGGCCTCTGATATTTTTCCACTGTCAGTTAGGGCATAAAATCTACCATTATGCCAAATTTTATCAAAATCCTAGGGTCCTCCTTGTTAGATGAAGTTTCACATATTACTGCGATGTTATCTTACTTGAATTTATTTGATACTGATTTATAAAATTTTTAAAATCTTAAATCATTTTTTGGTTGGTAAATTTTTCGGTGCATGCGACTGCACATTAGATTCTTAAATAATCAAATATTGAAATGCAATTTAGTTGGGATGATGAGTTCTAGATATCTAATTTCTTAGAAAAGGTTAATGATTAAGGTACTGTTTATAGACGGGATGCATTAAAATATGAGGGATTATGTTTTTACTTCGAAATAGTACAATACAAAGGATTAAACCTTTTAATACTCTGCATACAGCAATAATAAAATCTAATTCTTTTTATTGCACTATTTTGAAGTAAAAAAATAATTCTTTATATTGTGATGCATCCCGTTTGTAAACAGTACAGTATATTTTAACTAAGTACAGTTTATTTTAATTCAAAATATATTTATATAATCTCATTTGACCAGGGTGCAGGCTTAGGCATTAACAAAATGCTTAAAAATAATATAGAGATAGATCTCATTATTACAAATTTTATTTACATAAAATGACAATTTCCCAATTATTGATACTAAATGCAAACCTGAATTATGTCTGAGTCAGATCTAAAGACTATTTCAACAACAAAAATTATACAAACAAGAGACAGATCTCTTGTTTTCAAAAATAAAGTTTATTTCCAAAAATGACAATTTTAATTACTAATACTGAATGCCAATCTGAATTATGTTTTGTTAGATCTAAAGATCATTTCGAAAACAAGAATAATTATTGAATGTTATCTAATAATTATATTTAATAATTAGAATAATAAACAAAGAATTGAGTCATGTCTAATTTTCTAATATCATTTATGAAATGATGAAAGCACTATCGAACGCAATGCTGTTCGAGTGAAAAAGTAGAAGCTACAAATTGAATAATAAATACCATGAAAAATTATTTTTGTGTTAAAGGGAAGTCCCGTAGTGCCGGACGGCATCTAGAACCGGGCACTCTATTTAACACGTATTATTTAAGCGAGTATAAATCTTTAAATTTTAAAATATAAATTTTTGTTACCAAAGTTTGATTAATTATTTTTAGCAAAGGTTGCGGTTTTGTTAATTTAGTTTAATTAGTAACTTTGTTATCTAACATAAATCATAATTCAATAAACATTTCGTAAAATATTTTTTGATTTATTTATAAATAACCTTAGGTGTCCGGCACTCGGGGACTTACCCCTATGTCAATATTATCATATTCTACAAATGAAATTTCTTTTTTTTTTTTTTTTTTTTAACTCGTTTTATTTAGCAATCAGAAATACATAAAGATTCCTATGAGCTAAAATGACAATGTAAGAGCGATGCCTAAGAAGAGCTCTAATGAGATCTTCTCAGTTTAACAATTACTATAATAATATTATATTAGACCTAATCTAAGACTAAGTCTAAAGGCCATTGTCGTTTCAATCTCCTTGTACCATAAGGTTTAGTAATTTCAACTATAGATGGGTTCGAATGTGAGTCCAGTTTGCGTTTGTATTTTTCCTTGAATTCTTGGAAAGTTAAATGCACCGATTTTATCTTGAGGTCGCTGTGAATGGTTTCATTTGTTACGTACCAATTAAGAATTGTACGTAAAATTTTTGACTGAGTTCTCTGTATTATAGCTATATTAGATTTGTAAGCACATCCCCAGAGCTCAATTCCGTAGGTCCAGATTATACTGAAAAAATTTGTTTAGTGAAATCAAATCTATAGATAGGTTTGATAGTTTTCAAACATAAATTAACTACATGATCACGAGGTACGAGAATAAACATTTACTAGTTATTAACTTCCCGTAGGGTGAGTTATTGTAATGGGCCGAAAATCGGAATTGAAAATTTTTACATTTCTCGACGTTTTGAAGGTTTCTGAACATTTTGGCATACTTCAGAAAAAATGGATGTGTGTGTGTGTGTGTGTGTGTGTGTGTGTGTGTATGTATGTATGGATACAAATTTTCGCCCACGTTTTCGGGCGTACGGATCAACCGATTTGAATGGTTTAAAAAACATTCGATTACTATTAATAAGGAGAAGAGCTGATTAGTTTTTGGCAAAGGCAGGTCCAGCAGTTACGGAGATAAGGAGCAAAGAGTGCAGAAAATAGAAATCGAGTTTTTGAGAGAACGGAGCATCCGATTTGAATGATCTAAAAACATTCAATTAGTAATGATTGGGAGAAGGGGTTATCAGTTTTTCGCAAAGGCAGGCCCAGCCATTTCGGGAGATACAGAGCTAAATGTACAAAAAATGGCAGTTTTTGAGAGAAATAAGCGTCCGATTCAATTGATTCAAAGAACTTTCTGCTTGTCTTAACAAAATAATTGATTTTGGGAAAAAAAAATTTGTACCATTTTTTTTTTTTTTTTTTTTTTTTTTTTTTTTTTTTTTTTTTTTTTTTTATGGTATATCGAAAATATTCAGATTTTATTTTAATTCTGACTATAGTTCTAATATACTTTAAACAAATAATTTCAACTCTGCAATTCAGTTTATATAATTCTTATAAATATTAGACAATGTTACAATATTTATAATAATCTGTTGGAAAACATTCAATATTCCTCGAATATTTCGTTACGGTACGAGAAGTTCCAGCAATTTGCCTTAAGGTACGATGCCACCCACCCCACTAGTTTACTTTCAATTAGCTATGTACTGAACTAAACATATAAAATGGCAAGGATACCAAATTTTCGGATTATTATTATATAATTTTGATACTTTCTTATAACAATTTCATATGTATTTCATTCAACAATTTTCCGTCACTCACAACTCGACAATCGCAATTTTACTTACAAAAGCTCGATTCCCAGAAAGCCTAAGGTATACTTTAAAACTCCCCAGCTCTTTGATTATCAGTCATTTCGCATGTGATATATAGGGTTATCATTATTTTGCGTAATGCATGTTCGGCGACCACTTTCGATTTCTTTGTGGAAAAGATATTACCAAAGCGGCCGTGCTCTGCAGCCAAACTCGGCAGCGGCGCGCTAATAAGAATAAGCGCGCGCGTGGGATACCTTGATTTAATGATCGAGGCTTATTTGGAGTACAACCGCCTAATGGTCAAAAACAACTTGTTACGAAATGTCAGTTTCAAAATGCCACATTCCGATTTTAACACATTGCGGGGTCGACCGATTCAAAATGAAATTCCAATTAAAGATAATTGAAATTACATCATTCATTTTCAGCGATGGTAGAGTTAAAAAAGTTTAAATATTCACTTACAAATTTATGATTAGAATATATAATAATACAAAATGTTTTATCATAAAAGAGTCGAAAATATGATCTTCAGGTCTACCTGATGACAAACTATGGCTCGAATGGCTATGAATTGAGTAAGGGAACAATACATTATATCTAGGGTTTATTCAAAAACCGACATTTCAGAACCGGTTTTAGCCGGTTTTCGAATTTTATATAGAAAATAAATGTTTGCACGAATATTCTATAATTTATCCGCAAATTTAGTGTGACTTAGAGCAGTATTTGTCTAAATTTATTTATTGTTCAATTTTATGGATAGTAAACAAAATTATTTTAATTTTAATTAGTAGAACTAAAAAATAATAGTTTATCTTGATTAAATAACTTTGATGAACAATTATTCGTTATTCATGCATCATTTTTACATATAAGAATGAAAATATTTTTATGATAGTGAAAGGAAAGTTATTGAATAAATAAAAATAATGCATTTTTAAATAAAAAACATTCATCAAATTAAAAAAAATTAAAAAAACATTAGATACATATCGATACTAACTTGTTAATATCAATTTTAGTTTTAAAAACAATTAGGCTAATCTCGGATATTGTTTGTTCCGAGCGATTTTAATTAATTAATTTTAAAAAATCTAATTGTTTTTTTGTTTAATAAAATATGATTTCAGAGAACTGAGAAAACGTCTCTCGAATTGCTACTTAGACGTGTCCTTTGTTCACTCACAAAATTTTCTGAAATAGAAAATACTCTCATACTTGCGACCAAATTATGCTTCATTATTTTTAAAGCCTGATATAATAATTCTAAATTTTTTGTTCTTATATTTGTAGCTTCTAGCGTTTAAAACTTTTTTTTTAAGTTTTAGTAGAGAAAGTTACTTCTTCAAGAATAAGTCACACTGATTTAAATTAATATATACACTGGTATAAAAATCTAAATATATACAAAAGCTTTCTGGGAACCATTGCAGACTGACAAGATATCAAATGCGATTGAACCGGTATGATTTCAAGAATCAAAACGCTTTCATCTATCTTTTATATTTGGCTATAATTGTCATTTTCCATCTATGCAGTGAAAACCGACTTTTTTCACTAAAAAAACAGTTTTCGAATTTCATAATTTTTACGAAATAACCGGTTTTTAAAACTGGTTTTTGAAAACTGACAAACCCTAATTATAACCAATTGTATAAAAATTAACTTTTAGTATAAAAATTCTAAGTAATTACTCTTGAGAAGTGGAGCCTTATGGTTAGAAAAATTCTGGTCTGTACAAATTTAACATATTATAGTTATACAAATATAACTATAAACAATAAAAATTGAATGAAAAGTATATTATGGCTAATATTTATAGATAGATAGCTAATTAATTTACATTAGTACCTACTAACAGGAGATATTACCAAATGGACCAATATACTTATAAATGCCTAACTTTTTGAAAAAATTCTATTACATAAATTTAATGACAATGCAACCAAGACTAATTCATATTCAACATTTTGCGTTTAGACTTAAACATGCAACAATGAAAGAAGTGAATAAGTCATAAATACTCTTCGAAATGCTTTCAGGGATAATATGGTAACGTTTTCCTGGAAGTTAGCCAAACACTTGATAAAGTTTGCCAACCAAGATTAATATACAAAAAAAATCATTTCTAATAATGTATAATCGGAACAATAAAGACACATACAAGATTTATGCAAAAATAATTGAAAAAACGTACCACTTTTATAGAATTATATAACTAGTTTTTTATTAAAGTATCTTCTGATCAATGCTGCTCTGATTGTTTGAAAATAAAGAGTTAGATTATGTTCTAATACAAAAACATATCGACATTCTTCAAAAAATGGCAAAAATATGTACGACTTAACGAATCCCAATTATAGCGCATAGAACATTTTCCTTGCGTTTTTTTTTTTCTTCTATATATTTAAACAACCACCGAATAGTCGAACAGTATGTAGTAAATATCTTAACACAATTGGAATTATATTCATCACACCAACTTAATAATGTCTAGCATAAAACTAATTTTTATTAGTTTAATTAACTTAATTAGAAGAAATAGAATAATTACAGTTTAATAAACCGTTAAATATATTTTAATATAAAAAAATAATCTTTAGAAATATTTGAAATCTTAATAAATCGAAAAAAAGATTTTAACTCAAATAACATATCAACTAACTGATCGAAATCGATTTAATCTCATACAAAATAATAAAAAAAAATCAGTAAAGTATTTTCAAAGACCTTAGCGTTTAACATATGGACACGTATTTACATATGAATATTACATATAGCGTATTGAATTAATTAATGCAATTTGGCAAAATAGGCAGTCATTTGCGGCATCTGCACGACCTGATTAACACTCACAAATGTGTGAATAGACTTTTGCATGATATTAATCCTCGAAATCATGTTTAATTATTGCAGAGATTTAATGGACACTAATTCATTTCAGATGTCAAAATCCGCAGCCGTTTGGAATACAGCCTTCCTTCTGCTGTTCTGTGGAATTGAAGTCGCACGTTCTCAATCCAACTATGCCTCGCAGGCTAATAATGTGGAGTATATCGGCGAGGGACTGCCCGAGAACGCTTTGCTTGATGGCAAGGTAAGAAACATTTTTTTTGCTGATGAAAATTTAATTGTTGTGATAAATGGCAACATGTTTCCAATTAAAGTGTGTGCTGATTAAAGCAGCTATTTGTCAATAAACCAATGATAAGACGTAGTTTGTAAACAGATTATGAATACGCATTCTAAATATTTTCAAGAAGTTTCAGCTAAAATCTCCAAAGTAATATCTTTTTTTTTAAATTATTTATTTGAACAGATCAGATCAGAATTTGTGAGTTTCATGAGCTATTGTGATGAACTACTAACTACGTAGCATTATAATAGATGGCAACGCAAACAGTTGTCCCAACTCTATGTGTTTAATTTCATTACTACAATTTTTGTAGTAGTGATGAATGATGACTTCATGAATTCAGCAATGTCAGGTACATTGCTGCACCATTAAAAATACTCACCCTATTACAGAAATTGTAATAATAAAAATTCAGCACATAGAAATGAGACAACTGTTTGGGTTGCCATCTATAATAAAAACAAACGTAATTTGTAAGATATTAATCACAACAGCTCATAGAACTCTCAAGTTCTGATCGCTGTTCAAATAAATTAAAAAAAATCAATGTTGGTTATGGGCTGGTTTCGCTTGGTGACGTATTGCTATTTACATTTTTAAATGTCACAACTGCTTGACATCACTCTGCCCAAAGCGAGTATCAAACCCGTCTCTTCTGATTCAGAAGTAATATGTGACGTGAATATCTCTATCAAATATAATTCAAACCTATAAAATAATATTCTTTCATTATTCCTCATAAAAGAACGAAGCCATCCAAAGCGATTTGCTTTGATTCTGCATGAACTTTTATAGCATAATAGAATTATCTGGTGCCGCGGTCTCATATGAAATTATAGAGTGACTTTTGTAGTTAGATGTAGTTTTGCTCTGGATGTATGAACGTAGAGTTTGTTATAGAACTTTACAAAATAAATACAAAGTATTCTTTCCTATCTAAACATAAGTTGCAATTGCTAAACACTAGGAGGATATCATTTATTGCAATGTTAAATTTACTGCTATTTCTGTATTTGAAAAGTCTATGTGACAATCATTTTTATATTTTAATAATCTTATCAAATATAGAGAATGAGATTAAATTATTAAAGTTTCAAGTCCTTTAAATTTAGAACTTCCAAGAAGGTTCTAGTATATGCGCCAGTTGCAAATAGATTCCGCTACATTGGGTAATCATCCAAAACCGCAAGAGTCGTAACATGTAATTATATTTAAATATTTTGATTTTTCAGTTATAAATGAAAATAATGTAATAAATATAAAATTATCTTATTTTTATCATTGTCAGTTTTAATTATTTTATCCACTTATGGTCACCAGCTAACTGACTAAAATTGATGTTCTTTTTGAGCGTTTCTGTTGTTTACTAGCTTTTGTTCTGCAACAGTTATATCACAGACCGCAGATGTAACATTGAATAATGGGATGACGTTGACGGTTTGTGATAAATTGATATAAACTGTTATTATTGTAGTTCGAAACAATCCTGACATTTAATCTCGCGCGATATGTTTCACATCAATTACCCTCAATGGCAGTTTCATCATAGGAAAATGTATTGATACTGAAAAAACAAATGGATATAAATAATAAGCGGAGAGATACGTTGACTCAATGTTTTTCAAATCTTCACTATTCTATAGAGGTTACAAGTCGTAAATCTCTATTGCTCATTTTTATTTACAATGCATATTTGATGCCGATTTATTGCCTAAGTAGAAGTAAACAATCATTCTGAAGGTCAAAACGATTTTGGATTTTTGCGTCACTATGATTAGTTTTTTTATTTTATTTTTTTTATTTTATTAATTATAGCAATCAGAGTCAGAATGACTCTATGAGTTACAGAGCTGATATATTTAAAATAATATATAATAAATTTAAATAAAAAGAGAAAGAAAAAATAATAATAATAATTACAACTCATGACATAATTAAAACTAAAGGTAAAATTATAATATAAACTAATTAATTCATGAAACTGTTTCAATGAACAGCTCACTATGTTATGTCAAGTCCAAAGGAATTTTTCTCTTCAACCTTCTAGTAGACGGAGGCATAAGTAGAGGTGCTATAAGATGATTTGGATGGTTTTCTAGCTTGGAATGATGGATTCAACTTCTGCTACTAATTACATCCTTAATAAAAGGAATATTGAGGTCGTCATTGATGATTTTATTACTTACATACCAAGGTGCGTCGGTGATCTGCCTTAAGATTTTGGATTGCATCCGTTGCATTAAAACTATGTTGGACATGCTGGCGCAACCCCAAAGCTTTATACCGTAGGTCCAGATGGGCTTTATTACAGATTTATATATCAGTAGCTTGTTGTCAAGCGATAGGATTGATTTGCGCCTCATTAGCCAATTCAGGTCTGCAATTTTCTGTTTGATTTTTTTTATTTTAGCCATAATGTGAAAAAAATAATGTGTGAAAGTTTTCGATCCAAATATATTCCCAGATATTTAACATTTTCAGCTAATGGAATTTTCTGGCCATTGAAGTAAACTTCAGGACATCTTAGTTTGTTTAAAGAAAATGTAATATGGCAAGATTTGCTCTCGTTACTATGATTAGTGACACAGAAATACTTTATTTACAAGTAAAGTGAATTTTATTAAAGACAAACAGTCTACGATCCCAAATTATAATCATCCCCCAATACAATAAGAGTACACGTACCCTGACATAAATTTTAATTCAATCCATAGACATCCTCTTAACGTTTGTTTTCTTTGTTAGCACTTGTTTGCACGAGTAGAAATTTTCAGTTATTTCTGCCCAGCCAAAACATCTTAGATGTCTGCACACACATTAGATAGTTTGCTAGTCTATTACAGGCAGATGGCTATATCTCACGGGCAAACATGAGTAATAAAAATTGATCGATCGGTTAGGTTAGACGAGCATATGATGTTTGCATAAACGACCTCGTAGTGTGTCAATATCACGACGTCTGCAAGTGGGCCGTGGCAAAATGTCGAAAGTTCGCGCGGTGTCGTGTTAAATATGCATTCTCTCTACTACGATTTATGTTTGTGCAGAAAACAAGGAGGAATATAATGATGCAGACATACAGTTATAGTTAAAATTATACATTTCAGTATTTCTTATGATATACCATTGACATATGATTATTTAAACTAGTCGTTAATGCGCCTCGGGACATCCCAGTTCAAACAGAAATATTGGATGAATATAATTAATAAATAGAGAGAAATTTGAAGTCGATGAAATGCACGAAGATTGTTGAAATTATGTTGATGATTCTACCTTTCTAATTAAAAAGTAAAATGAACATTATTCTACTTTCTGCATAGCGTGAAACTATTTATTTTTGATTCGTAAATATAGAATAAAAAATGAAGCAATTGAACTCTTTGAATTTCTATTCAATTAAAAATATTAAATAAAAACTTATTTATTTATTATCTGTTCATATTCTATTATGAAGCTTCAGCAAATTATTTTTAGTACTTAAAAGAGAGTCTCAAACCTTCTGGGATTTTGATGAAACTTCGCACGGTGATAGAGTTTATAGTCAAACCGAACACCTTAAAATACTATAGGCTTATGAGAAGTGGTTTAATTATAAAATACGCGCAATGTGTGTTTTTCATCAATAGGTCTCTATCAGTTAAAGTCCTTGATCCTGTTTTTTGCATTCGGATTCATAGACGAAAATGTTAAAAATGATCGGGTTCAAATCCCGTCAGCTTATTATTTATGTTTAATTCTTTAAAACTTTATTTTATGTTTGAATAGTTAAATATTATAAAAATATTTATAATTATTAAATCATTTCATTTATATTTTGCAAATAAAAATTGATCTATTTGTACCAACTTTATATCTACATATATGTATTTACATTGGATATTAATAATTTTTATCAAATATTTTTTCACAACAACTGGCCTTTAGACTTAGTATTAGATGAGCTCTAATATAATATTATCATATAATTTGTTAAACTAAGAAGATCTCATTGATGTTCTTCTTAGGCATCGCCCTTAAATATTGTCAATTCAGCTCATAGGAATCTTTATGTATGTCTGATTGCTAAATAAAACATAGTTAAAATAAAAATAAAAAATAAAAAAATAAATGCTTTTTTTCGATTTATATCGAATTCAAATGTCAATCCAGTGATTCGATGTATGATGGTATTAAACAAAAACCCACCGAACTCCATAATATTTTTTAAATTAGCTGGAGGTTTAATTTATTTGATTGAACGTTTTTACCAAAAGTGAATTCAGTGTTTCAGCGTAGTATTATTAGTGTATTCATAAGTATCAAATTTTGGAACGAAAACCAAAGGCAAGATGAAAAACATGCTTATATTTTTCATTTTTCTTTATTATACCAAAAATTAATTAAGATATAATTTAGTACATTAATAAAAGGTGAAACACTGGGTTTTCCTGTTAAAATTTGTTAAACTAATTACTTAATGTCTTTCTATTGAGACAGATTGTAATTTATGAGAAAATAATTTTTTTTATGAAGATATGCCGTTAATTCCATAATTGCCGAAGTACCTATATTTAACACTCTTTACTCACTTTACTTACTTTAATTTTTTTTAAATTATAATTAGCAATCAGAATATATATCCGACAAGCTAATGTGTGACGTATAAACAAAATAAAAATTAAATAAAATAATTAAAATAAACAAATGAAAAAGATACAAAAACAAAGATTATAAATAAATACAATTAATATAATTATAAGCAAATTAGGAAAAATAAGTACGTTAGGATGCCTCCATTGAGTTAATCCTAAGTGGAGAAAGTTAGGCAGAGATTACATGGCCATATATATAAAATAAAACATTTATTCTGGCTCGACTTAGCCGATCTAGAGGCAAAAATATTACATTATATTCAGTTTTAACGATCAGATTAAAAATTAAAGAATTCAAATATGATGAAACATATTATCGTATAAATGCCTTGTAACTTTCATCGTAATAGGTAACAAATTGAGTTGATGAGCAAATTTTGGTAATAATTTTTAAATATATGTATGTATGTATTCTAAAGGGTCCATGTAGATAATGGCTTTCAAATTCGAAATTCTGAAATAATTAGATAAATTCAAAATACTGAAATATTTTCATTAGTTACTTTAATTAAAATATGAGAGAGATAAACACCATTTTCCTTTTCTTATAAAGTATCATTACCTCACTAACATTCCTAACTCCGTTGAAAATGTTGAAATTTTGGAACCTTGTACCTTTACCATTGAAGAAAAATAATTATAAAGCAACGAGATCATTAAAAAATGTCATAGTTCTGATCACAGACTACAAGAGCGTAGAGAATTATAATATAAAGTACCTATAACAAGTCATGTTTCCAGCCTCCTATTTAGTAAGTTCCGTGTTTTCCCACCGGACATGTGCTGACCTTTCTGTAATATACGATAACTGCGCGGAGCCCGTTTGATGCGTTAAATGACAGGTATCCCAGTGAAAGCGTTAATAACAACGCACAGCACATTGCACGATGGATAGCCATCTCATCGCTCCCATTATCACATATTTAGATAAATGGACTCATAAATTTATAAATTCGAATAAATACCTATTTCCCAACACGTAACAATCATTTAATATAAATGCAATATTGATGCCCTAACAAATGGGGGCCAACAGTGGTCCCGTCGTAAGAACGTGGCCTAGCAAATCTAAGTCCCGGGTTCGAATCCAACCTCGGTCGGTTCGATATCAAAGTAGCTTGATTCCAAATTTTCACTTGAAATCATAGATTTCAAATATCATCTCAAAGTGGAAATGGCCTTTGGTGGGAATTGCTGCAGCATACGTATATGCAGCGGGGGCAATAGCTGTAGTGGCAACATGCTTCTTACAATTTTATAAGATACGGTAGGTCGGAACACAAAAGTCCAATTTGTATTTGAGTAATTATATTGTAAAAACCAATCCAACTATATCGCATCAAATAACACATATCAAACAAACAACTATCTGACTATGTTTAGTAAAATTCTCAGCGAATTCATCATTACAGTAATGTTTTTTTGCTGTTTTTCTAAAAAAAATCACCTGGTTCTCTTTACCCATTAGGCGAAGTAAAATGGCATGGCCAGGGGCCAAAGAAGTACAATGTCTTATTTTTAATTTTAAAGGGAATTTATGAAATATTAATTACATATTTTAACGAATGCAATATCCATGGGTACACTTTTTACAGAAAACTGTATATAACCTTGATCTGGTATTTCATAAAGAATAATTATTAACGGAGTTGGAATAACTAATTATATAAAATATCTATTTTTACTTGATTTGCTTTTTAATTTCAGCCAGGTGTTGATTCCTTTTAATCCAACCACATATAAGCTTTGGTAGAAGTTATATAAATAAAACTGTTAGATCTAACTGAAAATTACTAGTACGTCTTATAAAACATTTGAATAAATTATACCTATAAAGGTTTCGTGAACTAAATAACAGTGCTCACAACTGAACGAAAAGAACTAACAATGAAAGAAAATACTTTTATTATTGATTTTCAAACACTGTTGTTTATTTATCGATTGCAACGTCGTAAGAATCAATGTGATGACAAGTTATCAATCTTTTTACCTCTGCTTTCAAATATTGTTGTTAAAAATTTCTTAACTTTACTTGTTTTTGAGATATCGGTGGTAGATTTTTTTCCTCGTGGACCTTCAAATCCCTTTATGCTAATGTCAACAATCTTAATATTTCTTTTATATATTTGTATCTCATATTTAATTTCAAAAATCAAAATTCTTGTCATCATTTATACACGAATTCTTAGAAGATAATGTGACGAAATGAAATTATGTAATAAAAAAAAAATTATCAGAATCAAAATAGAATTGTGTATTATAAGGTAAGCAAATAGTTACGGAAGTACCAAGTAAAATTAAAAAAACAAATAAAACTGTACTTTCACACCTTCAGGCAAAATGGTTATCACTTCATTTATCACAATTTTTATAAAACCGCATCCGCTACACAGCATGTTCTAATTTTTATATTAATGATTGATTTCTTTGGCGATGACCATCTGTGATAATCAAGAAACCGCAATTAAAATTAACATCTAGTTATCAAGCTATTTGCAAAGCACATAACACTGTTTATTATTAAGATATTATGGGCAGATTACAACAATGTAGTTCTTTTAGTAACGACCGCGCTCCTCTCGAAAACAAAGAGATACCAGACCTCGCGCACTTCATTATTTTGTACGAGCAATAATATTCAAAACCGTTAATTAAAGCAAAACAAAAATGATTTACAATCGAGTTGCGAAAGGCGAGGCTAGCAAGAAATAAAAAATATAAAGATATTAAAAAGACCACAACCGTTGAATATATGAACAATGGTCATTTAGATGTTTATCAGTTGATTGAAACTTCACGATTAGCGTTAATGTTTACAAACCGAAAAGGTTGATCATTTGGATGAGAAGGTAGCATACACTGCCAATTTAACATATTAGGATTCTCTCATAAACAACAATATTTGTAAGTAGAGGGAGAAAGGTGTATAACCAGCCATCAACTTAGTACTAACGAAGTCGATATCGGGAGATAAATGGCAATGCTATGGTAAATCTTTGACAAAAGTATTTTATTTTATTGTTGGTTTTTTAAGTTATGAGCACTATTGTTTAGGGTACAAAATTTTAATATAATTTTTAAGTATACGTCATATAATTATTTTATAAGATGAATTGTTATTTTTAGATCAGATTAGTCCTTTTTTTACATAACCTCTAAAATAGCTTACACTTGGGTGGAGTCAAAAAGACCCACTAAGCCTTTACCCTGGCAAAGATGTAAACAATAAAATAGTAATTAAAAAAGATAATTAAATAGTAATTCTAATTCTGCTGATGAACATTTCTGACTAAATACCATTTTAAGATAATTTAGGAAATTTATATTTCGAATTGGTAGAACAATTCCTCTATCGTTTTGCAAAATCTCAATAAAATTAAAAATAAGATTTTGAACCTATTTGCACAAGGAGTAAAAAAACAGGTGACAAATTCTTGAGAAACAGCAAAAAAACAATTGCCACAATGATGATTTAGCTGGGAATTCTACTGAACATAGTCAGATAGTGTCATCTGTTACAATATATTTATTTGACTTGGTTTTCATAATATTGCTCAAAGCCAAATTGGATCTTTGTTATATTAAAAATTTTGCACTGGATTAATTTAGTTACTTTCGAAATCAAATTTATTTCAGTGATGAAGGTTTCTGTACGGAAAAGAATTAGTTCTACTCCGTTCTACATAATTTTTATAACTCTCGAACAACATTTAACAATCGCATTTTAATCATCATTACAATAAGAATATATCCCAAGCTTAATTACATATAAAAATATATGGTCCAAAGAAATTTACGTGTTGAAAAAGCACTAAGACATATTTTTAAATTAAAAAATATAAACAAAATTATAAAAACAACAAAATTTATGATACGGAAAACAATAGTCATTTAAATGTGAATCTACCTTCCAAACCGCTAAGGTACGAAAATGTAGATTATTTATACTAAATAGACCGTTCACCTAATTAATTCATTCGCTATTGAATAAAACATCAATGTTAAAGTTCCGTATGATTTTAACAAGAAATTTTGTTTGATCTACAAAACAATTATATGGAATATGGGTCAAAGTAATAATACAAACAGAAGTTTTTTAAAAATGTTTTGTGATCGCGTGCATGTTTGCTTGCACGATTCAGATTTCTTAAAAAACCTGCGCTCAAAAATTTAAGAGTAATTGTAATAGAGATCACAGAGATCGTTTTTCAGTTAAGTGTGTTAAGTGGTAATTTTTAGACTAATGTAACTGTTTCATAATATGTAGAAGTGAACTATACCGGTTGTTTAAAGTGCAAAGCAATAACATACTATATCTGATAGTTTTAAATCACTTGGTAAGGACGCAAGCATATTTTTTTAACGTTTTCGCCACGAGTGTCGTCCATGGATGGCATCCACTCGACTACCCGGGTCAAGTGGTCAAGTACATTCATCCTATGATCAGTTGGTAATCCACCCAGCCTATACTACAATCTTAAGCAAGTAATTGTAATGCGTAATGAATTCATCAAATCTTTATACAGAAGTGCATACTTTCCATTGAAATTTACCTAACAAGTCTCAAAATTCTAAAGCATAAATATGAATTATGATAAAACCCGCTCCAAGTCATTCAACCTTTACATTCCATGAACACTGAATAATTTTTCCGTGAATGACCAAAACAATTAAACACTATCGAATTCTGTAAGTGTGCCACATAACTTGCAGGTTGAATAAATTGCCGAAAATATCATAATAAATCACAAGTAGTAAAAAGAAGGCAAAGAAGAAAAAAACTGTTATTCAAATCCGTTAAACATTCACGCTCCATGTAATGACTAGTGCCGAGCAGTATACAATAGACACTTATGGGAACTTCATACGAGGACGCCGAGAGCATATGTTTTAACTTACTGTGGGACTTCTCAGTAATCTTCTGAATATGTATAATAATTTTTCCGCTACATTGTATAAAATGCGCGAATCCACAGGGAAAAGATACAGTGAAATATATTTTTAGATTTTTAACTAGAGGTGTATGGCTTTGCGTTGTAAAATAAGATCTTGGAACTGCACTATATCTAAAATAAATATCACAAAAATATAATTAATTGACAAAAAAAAATTAATTCATTAAAAATCAATGAGAATGAAAAAAAAATATTGCAAATATTAAGCATTACGTATTTTCTATTTGATGACTAATATATACATTGCCTCCTCTTGAAGATCAGAGCGTAGAAGTAGGATTTGGGACCTGTTAACTTCACTTTATTAGATTATAAATTTGGAGTCTAAATTTAAAAAAAGTTTGAATTTGGAATCTCAATTTGTGATGCATGTATCTTTATTGATCTGTTGTTTAACGTAACATGATCTGGTTATTAATACGAATCAAATAATTAAAATTAAAAATAATTAAAATGTGAAAATAAATAAAGGTCACTTTCAATCTCTTCTCTTGCCCTACATGAATTGATCACACAAAACTTGACATTTAAAAAAAATTGGTGAATCAAACTCTTCAGTAAAAAAAAAAATTAAGAATAGAAATCAACAATATTAGTGAATCGAACTAATTAAACCATGACCACCTGTGTGAACAGACTTTACATTTAAGAATTAAAAAAAAGTCCATGCTACAAAACCAAATTAAATTTTTATAGCAATCAAAATAAAATCTCTGGCCTATATTTTAAATCTGTTGAATAATATGGAAGCGTAACGGGGTCAGGATATATGATAAAACAAACATTTCAGAAAACAGTATACAAACAGTATTGTTATATATATTATTTTTTATATACTTTTTAATAGCCCACAAAAACAGAAAAACATTGCATATGAAATTTAGTATTGAGCCACCCATCATATCCTCGCATATCTCAAAAACTATTGAATGTTTCAACGTTAAATTTTTGTCAAATACTTAGTAAAGTGTGGTAACAATGTATGACAAGTTTCATCCAAATCGAATTATGCATTTTTGGAAACGTACAATCTGCTTCAATACTAGTATTGAGAGCGGAGCCAGCCACCCATCAACATCGCATATTTCAGAAACTATTGAATGTTCCAACTTTAAATTTTTGCCAAATATTAAGTAAAGTTTAGTAACAATGTATGTGAAGTTTCATCAAAATCGAATTATGCATTTTTGAAAACGTACAATCTGTTTCAATGCTAGTATTGAGAGCAGAGCCAGATACCCATCAACCTCGCATATTTCAAAAACTTGTATGTTTCAACTTTAAATTTTGGTCACAATTTTGGTAAAGTATAGTTTAGACTCTAAAAGGTAGCCAACATAATTAAAATAAGGTGAAAGGCAAAAACGTGAGATAACTCTATATAAACAATTATGAAGCCATCATATTGTGATAGAACTGAAATTATTTCAAGTCTTATCATATTGATAGGTGCTATCACTATCAATCTATCGTATTGATAGCTGTACACTGTAAAAAATATAAATTGGAATCGGCAACTCTTAAAACTCGCAAGATCCTCCATAATTGTTCTAAAATCTCTCGATCTTTTATTTAATAGGCATTCCTCACAAACGTATATTGCAAAATATCTCCCATAATTCTCCGTGCAATACAGCATCACTATAGAAACAGCAAAGCCGTCAAATAAACATGACAGAAGGCAAGGCATTTGATATTCCATTTTGGGCTTATCTCCATCATGTACGAGATTTGCCAGTATCGTTCAACTGCTAGATCGGTATCATGTCGTGCGAATTTGAAAACCTGCTGTTTGCTTATATTCTACATCCATGCAAAAACGTTCGAATTGCTCGATGGAAAAGTATAGTTGCAATTTTGTTTGCCTATATCGATAAATATATTCGGTAAACGGCCGATAAAAGCAACGCTATAAGCTTTGAATGGTTTGAATGGAATCATGGGTAATCACTTATGCAACTTTGTAGCGAATTTATGCTCCAGAGTTGCTGCGGACATGATAAGGTTGGTGGTTAAAGGTTTTAATGAGATGCATGGAGATAGCATTATTTTAATTACGATAATTAATTACAATATTGAATATCCATATATGTAGACTATGTTTAACATACCAATGTTTAAGGCATTCATTAACAAATTGGAGAAAAAATTTTTTGTTATATGTTCAATAGTATTCTGAGCAATCACATCGGATCACTCAGTCTTGTCTCCTCAGTTTTGCAGAAGTAAATAAAACAATTCATAGCCTCTCAAAATAAGTCATTTGCTATTGAAAAGAATAAATAAAATAAAAATATAATCAATAATTTTATAACTAACAATAAGTATTACTATCACTACTATAACACGTTTGTCCTCTTGAATGTGAATATCTTCCACGTTTCATAAAATGCATCTCTAAAGCAAATCATTCATTAATAATTCTTTTTCTTAAGACCCCCAACGAAATCAATAAACCTGACTCTTAAAAAACTGTAACAAAAAGAGACCTGGTAATAAAAAGCTCAAATCAATGAACGATGTTTTCAATCAATTGCATAATTGAGAGTCATCATGACTGCATGATATTTCACTTACATCTTCTTTTAACAATTGATTATTATGAACCCGTGCATGTTATCTTAATAAATGGACCAAAATAAAATGAATCGAAATGCTTGAATGGAAAAAATAAAATATATGGGTGAAGGATTAGTCGTCGGTTCGGAAGAGAATTATATTTGATGAAAGATGATTAGTTTTATGCTCTTCAGTGATTGTTTTATAATGTTTGTTTAACGTTTTATATTCTTTGAGATTATGTAAATAAAATTATAATAGTAATAAATTAACTAATTTATTATATGTATATTTACAAAACGTTTTTAAATTTTTAGCAACAATTTTGACATTTTAATAATCTTTTTAAATATATAGCTATATATTTATTTTAAATATATAGGAATATATAAATATCAACAATCACAATATATAGATTTGATTGTTGATATATCGAATAAAGTGATATTTAAAATAATTCAACATACTAAAAAAAAAACAAATAATTTTTTTATTGTTTAGTTTTGAAAATGTCTAAGAACTTTTTTGAACTATATACATAATCTTGAAACATTATAAATCTTGGTACGGAACTTAATGTATTAGAAACAAAATATGTATTTTTTTATAAAATCTTCATGAAATATCTGATAATTTAATGTGCATGTGTTTAATAATCATTTTGACTGCTAAATGCCATTATTATTTTTTTTTTTTGATCTTCAAAACAGTTGGGCCTGGCTTCACAAATACTTCATCAATTCTTCATTCCGCCAGTACAAGTGTAATGTTTAACTGAATGAATCATTCAAATCAGATGCCCCGTTCTCTCCAAAAGTGAATTGTAATTTTTTATCTTTTTTGCTTCTTACTTCAAAACGGATGGACCTGCCTATGCCAAAATCTAATCAGCACGTCAATACGAATCGAATTCTTTTTGAACCATTGAAATCAGGTGATTTGTGCTCTCAAAAACGTATTGTGCTCTCAAAAATTTGTATCCACATATACATACATTCATACATGAATTTTTTCTAAGGTGTGCCAAAATGTTCAGAAACCTTTAAAACGTAAATATATTCAAAAAATTTCATTTTCGATTTTTTTGCTATTTTAATAACTTACCCTATGGAAAGTTATTAATATTATAACTAAATTATATTAAAATATTACAAAAATCTTTCAATAAGTCTATAATATCAAGCCTGACGTCTCGCAGGTTGTTAAAACCTGTTCTCTATTATAAATTGAGATTTCTTATTCTAATACTCGATTTGCATATGCAGGTATTTCGAAATGAAGATAAATGTGTATCGTGTTGTCGTACTGTTACACATTTCATTGTTTTGCCGCGTTTTACTCGTGAATTTATTGCCGGCGGTAAGTGTGCGCGTGAGTGCGCGAAAACTGTGTCAATTAAATACCGCTCTCCGCGTGCGTTAATAAAATTCAGGCGCGCCTCTTCTTAATTAGTTTATTACGGTATGCGCCGATTGTGTTTGTGTTTTACTATAGCGGTACACAGATTTATATAAACACTTGAGAGATTTTCAGACAATTGTTGTGGGTCCTGTGAATTTTAAAAATAGCAGATGCGGATCAAAGTTTTTGATTAACTTTGTTGATCATATTGCGATTTTCAGCATATCTGTTTTCCTTGTTATAAAATTCGCATTTGTTGATCTGAAATTATAATTTCAGATCATTATTGTTGATTTATATACATGTAGAGATATTGATAACCAGGTACAGGTAGGCAGTTAGACAAATAGGAAGATAGACAAGTAGAAAGGTAGAAAGGTAGAAAGGTAGAAAGGTAGAAAGTAGAAAAGTAGATAAGTAGACGAACCAACTAGTAGCTAAGTCGACATATAGGCAGATAGACTGATAGCAGAAGTTGGTGGACAAGTTGGAGCTTGGTATAAAGAGATAACTCTTATTTATTTTATTGATGTTTCATTTAAAAAATTAGATTTGTATGAACAAAAATACAGGAAATTAATTGCTAAAGTACAAGCTTTTCTTAGGTAATTATAAGAAATATAAATACAAGTTTGTATATAGTTATTTGGTTTATCGTAATAATTGTATATGAATTAGACAATTAAGTAAAAGTATGTTTATTCAATCGGATAATAAATTTTGCGGTACAACATATTTAATTTTCTTTAAAATGAATATTTCTCTTGAGTGAGTTTAGAAATCATGGCTTCTCTTACTGTGTGAATGTATATCAAAAGCATTAATAATATATCCATATTACAACGTCCCAAAAACGAGATCAATATAATAAATTTCAAAGCAAGCAAAATATTTCCATATTCAATTAGTAACGGACCATTAAATAAAATTATTACTCCAATTTCATGTTTTATTATAACAAATATGAAAGCTTTGAAAGCGGTAGCTCGTGTATTGTTAAAAGCAGAGTTTGAATCAATAGAAATTGCTTTTTGGGCATCAGAAACATAACGCCCGCGAACGGCCCTGGGGCTGTGTTTGCTTATATAAAAAAGAAGAAAATCAGCGTTTGAGAAAATAATGAAAAAATACGAGAAATATCTCAAGCATCGATATGCGAATATGGCACGATGTCAGAAAAACAACTAGCCCGCGGCTAACAGCGAATGATGCTATTTTAATATTTCTCGTAGGTATAAGGCAGAAGTCTCAAACCTGCTAAATAATAATGGTAAATGATGTTTCTCCCTCAATATTACCAAACAATAATTGCTGATATTGATACATCTGTAATTATAAAACATAGCTGAATATTATTATGATGTCTCACGCCTATACATGAGCTTACCGAGTTAGAAATTGAATATAGTTGTTATACTCTACTTCATTATTTCAATAAATATTTCATGAAAGCTTACTGCCACAGCTTGATTCGTGAAAATTCAGGTTTTGCTTTGTATTTAAAAAATATTGAATTAATGAAAAGTGCTATTATACTATAGTGGTTTTGAACTGCAATCTCCAAAATGCAATGACTATCAATATACCATAGGAACAATTATGTGGCATGCTTTGCAGTACGTAAACCTCCCCATATAATAAGTGTTTTTTTGTCTCTTTTAGTTACTTAATACATTCACAATTAGTTAATTATATTTAATACTAAAAATTATCTAGTATAGAACACATAATAGTCTTCAGGAATATTATCCAATTATTATCATAATAAAGGTAGTTAATTTATAAAAATAATTACTTTTGCAAACTTTTGAATATTTGTGATCCTGAAAGTGTTATTTACCATTTCGGTTCAAATAAACAATTTTAATTCGTAGGACTCATTTTCAGTGTGATTTCTATTATATCATTTTTCTTTACTAATTTTTCCATTTTTTTACTTGATTTTTATTATGAAACTATTACTATTATAGAATCCTCATTGAATTTGCCATCACACTGTAGTACACTTTGTTTAAAAAAGTGCAACTTGAAGTAGACGTTTTTTGAAAATATTAAATACCTAGTTAAAAAGAAGTTTTAAATTGAGTGCTTTTATTTGACTTTTTTGCTAGAAGTGTTACTTACGGTTTCGGGTCCATAGTTTAAATAAACAATTTTAACAAAAAGTAGCCATAATCGAGCAATTTTCACAGTTTTACCAAAGCTCTAGGTTGCATTTAAAAGCTCAATTTTCAAACTATATGCAAAAATAAATCTCTAAAAATGTTTCAGCTTGATGTTGAGTTCTGGGACACCCTGTACGTCGTATATTATCACAATGTAACAATTAACAACAAAATAATATATTTAGTTTTTCATAGGTTTTCTGTTGCATTGAAAAGAAGTCAATCAAGCGGTTGAAAGTTAAATATTTAAATTACTTGATTTTTATATCTTTTTATACCATATACATAGATACATATATAGAATAGATATATATATATATATGTATATATATATATATATATATATATAGAAAATATGTCAAATAATTAAAACGGCGCTAAATAAATCTGTTAAAAATGACGATTTCGGACCATGATAAAAAAATGACATGTTTAGAAAATATTTCAAACAAAAAATTGTTCAATGTTGTCAACACCTTTAGAGCAGTAATAGTTAACATTTATAATATTTCAAAAAGGTTTTCTACTCTGTCTACGGGAATATGTTATGATATCTTGACGGATAGAATATTGTATACGGCGTCGGAGAATGTAATTTAGCAAATGCCTTCGTCAAATTGTTCTTCGATTGGATAATGTAAAAGCAATGTTATTATCGATTGCATATTTGTAAGAGATAATGGATGCGAATAATAAGATGTACCATCGACTAACTGAATGCAAATGGAGAATCAGAATTTTAATTAGGTTTCAAATAGAAAAAATTAAAAAGGCACGAAATAAATTAGGAAGATATACATATTTTTTTTGAACAGTAATCAAAACCTTACGTTGGGCTGAAACTTCTTCCTTCGTATTTTTTAGATGGTAACTCAATCCATCCATATTTGATGATTTTGTTATTAGAATTAATCTAATAGGGCTGACATTTTATTGGCAACAATGCCAGACGAGGGCTATTTTCACTTGAAAACATATTGCTATCTATATTTTCAAGTGAAAATCGTTGTCACTGCTACTTGACAACAGGCTGCTCGAAGTGGGTATCGAACCCGGGACCTCTGAAACAAGTCCCGCCGCTCTTAACCGCTTATCTGCGGGCGAGCTCTAATTAGAAAGATATGGGTTAAAAAATAATATCTCGAACTTTATAAAATATCGATTATAGTTATATCGAGCAATTTAGTTTTCTTTTATTTACGCAGAATTTTCTATTATATTTATGTATTATATTTATACATCGAATTAATGATCGTTCTTTGCTCCGAGGTGAGCGCAAATTGTCGCAAAAATATTCGCAGTCAAACCACTTTCGTTAATGATATTGCTCGGCCGATGATGTGCTGATGAGAAATTAACGACAGTCACATAAATTATGTCCGAGTGAAGGACAGAATTGATCGTAATAACATACACTCTTAATAACCATTATGTATGTAACGTATACTTTACATCAGATAAATATGATAATCAGAAATTAAATAATACCAAAAAGTTGATTAATTACGGATGAGTATTAATCCACCAGTTAATTGGAGATTTTATATTTATTTAAGTTTCAACGCTAATATCCTGATGTAACGAGGACAAGGATTAGCAGTTCATGGAATGATAATTTTGACGAAAATTAAACACAATATAATGCTAAAACTTACATGTGTCGACGTCGATCTAAAATTACTAAATAAATTAATCATTTATAAGAGTTTATTACTGAAATAATACATTTTATTTACGATCCAATTGTGCTCTTCGACAATAAGGATAGTTATTAGAGATGAGTGTTGATAAAAGTCGTGATCCTATACCAAATATCTTTATTATGGATATACCCCGAGTTACGAATTTTTGCAAAATTAGAACATACATTTTGTTCGATTCAAATGTGCAATAGTCATCATTGAAATATTTGCTGGAAATTTCTTATTTATTAACTCTTTAGGGACGGCTGTCCACCTGAGTGGACAAACTTACTCTGTGAGGCACAGGCTATTTTATAAACAATGACTCAGTTTGCATCGCAAAGTTGAACAAATTACATATAGCAGTGATAAACAGTGTTTCATTTTGAAAATAATTTTAGTAGTATTTTTAGACTTTTTCTTTGCTATATTGTTTTTTTTTAATACTTAAAACGACCGAACGCTTTTAAATATGGCAAAACGACTGGTAAATTTTGTGAATTAAGCAGTAGTAAAGATGAGTTTCAAATAGACATTCGTACAGACAAATTTTATGAAATTACTATTCGCACCGAAGATAGTGATGAATGTGATGATATTATCCAACCAACAAAAATAAGAAGAAGTTCGAGAAACTAAATGAAGAGTGTAAAGACATTAGCAAATATGCCGATTCTCCTTCAATAATCAAGTTGGGCATACATCAACAAACACCCCGACCACAAATACCAATCAATCCAATAGACTATCCAATAGATTATTTTACTTTATATTTTACAAATGAAATATTATATAATATAACAAAAAAAAAGCAAACCATTATGGCAGTAAAAAAATGAACAAATATACTGACTAACCAGTGGCACATTCTAAAATTCAAAAAGAAAAAAGGATTGTATTGTCTGTTCTGACAGAAAAGCACCAGGAGGAAAGGCGGCGAACAACATTTTATTGTAAAACATGTCAAAATCAACCAGCTATGCATTTTGGAAATGGTTTTGAACGTTACCATTTTTTAGAAAATGATCAAAAATAAATTAATATTATAAATGTATGTCCTTCAATGACCACAAATTTTTATCAAACAAATTGCATAACATACACAATGAAATCAAGTTTACAGTCGGTACAGTAGTTTGTTTTGAAATCGGTGCCGTCCCGTAAGTGTTAAATAAGAATAGATGACTATAACTTTACTTGAATTTACAATTACAAATCTAAATTGTAAAAATATTTGAAGTGACGAATTTTAATTTATTGTTCTCCAATACATTCACATTACACACACACACACACACACAATATATATATATATATATATATATATATATATATATATATCTTGATAGTTTTTTCGACGTTGAAACATATTTCAAAGTAACTAGCAGCCCATTCGACCCTAGTCGAGTCTGGATGCTCGGTATGGGCGTGTTTCTCGCTTCACAATATGCATTTCATAACTTTTAGTCAAATTAGTTTTCAAATCTTTTAGTTATACATAATTTTTTCTAAAAAAATGTTTTTCTCTAATATGTTATTAAGTTTAATTTTTTAAAAATAAATTTTTGTTGAGTGTTTTTGTCCTGTGTTGCTGAATGATGACACGCATCTTGTGTCGAAACGTATAAATAAAAGTTTTTATACTTTATACCTTTTTTATTTCGACGAATGGGCTGCTAGTTACTTTGAAATATATATATATATACACGTATATATATATATATATATATATATATATATATATATATATATATGAGTGAGTTCTTGAGGGCGATACATCAAACAAAGAAAAGCCAAAGATTTATAAAATAATCTTTATTTCCAAACGTTTCGACATTCAATTTAATGTCATCATCAGTGGATCTAAAAACAGTATGAAAATTAGCATATCTAGGTAATTATAATATATGTGGATTGGTAAAGTAACTATACAATAAGAGAAAAATTAACATTAACAAATATTTTTGCCTATACTTTTTAATTATTTATTTAATTCTAGTCTCTACTACCTTTCCTATCTTTTATATTTGATTTGTTGTTAAGTGTTGCTATTTGTTAATTTTTCTCTTATTGTATAGTTACTTTACCAATCCACATATATTATAATTACCTAGATATGCTAATTTTCATACTGTTTTTAGATCCACTGATGATGACATTAAATTGAATGTCGAAACGTTTGGAAATAAAGATTATTTTATAAATCTTTGGCTTTTCTTTGTTTGATGTATCGCCCTCAAGAACTCACTCATATATTTCAACATCAAAATTAACTACTAAATCATATATATATATACACGTATATATATATATATATATATATATATATATATATATATATATATATTAAAATCTGAATGTATTGGAGAATCTTTAAAAGTGAGAGCATTATCCAGATAACGCTCTGTATAAATCTACCAATAATCCAGAATGATTAATTAACTAATCTTTATTCAAGTGGTATTTAAAGGTCAACACCATGTTATACCTGTTTTATCGGCAGACCTTAAAAAGAAACTACAATCGAATTGACTCGAAAATAATAACATAAATACAACAAGATTATTTCGTTAATGGATTCTTTTGACAAATGCACATATGGGCAACCGTTCATTGTGTTTGACAAGTTGCTTTGCTAAGGACTTGTTACCATGAACCAAAAAAATCATGTCATTATTAACAATGTTATAATTTGAAAAGAAACTAAGTAGATAATCAATTATCTAGATTGTAATGATATAAAAAAATGGAATATACGTTTACCTTGAACGAGAGATTTGCAATAAATGGGTTTGCGGAAGAAAACGAGTAATGCAGATCAAACAGACTTGATAAATAGTTTATTTTATATATTTAGTAATATTTTAATTATTAGTTATTAAAATGTTGAGCGACACAATCAATTATTGATCACGGAAACATGAGGTTTTTTATGTCGAGTCAAACAGCTATTTTATCAAAATGCAAGTAACTTACAAAATATTTTCGAATTTTACTTTTACAGCCACTATTTACATTTATTAATTTGTGATAACCATTGTAATTGTTATATATTCGAATTTTATATAATTACAATTAACATTAGATTTATCATTAATTATTATTAACAGAAGTGTTAGGATTTTTATGCTTGAATTTTGTCTCGAAAGATATTGCATATGTAAAACATATGTACTAAATCGTGAGTAATATTTAACATTATTATACAATAACCTCATATTTTAATTTATATCGATAATTTGAATATACTCAAATGATGACTTTCCTAATAAACTCAAATTAAAAAAATTGCAATGGTTTTTTTAACAGTTGTAATCGTGCATTTTACACGTTTATACTACTAAAGTTCTCTGAATTACTCCTTCGAATAATATTCAATTTTTTCTTCATTGTGTACTATTTGACTAAAATTTCATAGATTTATATGTATATCAGCTATCGATTTTCACAAATATATACATATCTTAATTCAATAACATTCCTGAAAGCAAATTCGTCTATCTCTAAAATTTCTGTTTCATCGCGATCATGAACATGCAGCCTTAATCCTTTTTTCGACACTGGGTTACGTCCAACAAAGAAATTAAAATGTCACAAAGAACATGATTTAAAACACCGTCGATGAATAAGAAAGATTAAATTTGGTAGAATCACATGTTAAATTCTAATGGCTTTGAGACCATATGTCAAGATAATACTTTGAACGATTTTGCATTATGAATTTTAAATGCATATGAATAAAAAATCGGCAGCGTTTGACCTACATCTGATATATGACTCAAAGATGTCTGAATTGTTCGGAAGATAATACTTTTACAGTAGAATTTCCAATAATTCAACTCTTTGGCAGAATTTATTATTATGATACGAGATATGTATTTTATAGTTCAAAAACGATTATTGTCAAAGTATAGTAATAGTTTTATAATAGTCAGTAAAAAACATAATGGCCATAAAAAACTATTGCTACATTTAATTTGAAAAAATTATCACAAATTTTATTGGTAATATTTACAAGTTCCTGAACAGTAAAGGTTTTAGCAAGAGAGTAATTTTATTCTTAATTGTTCGTGATACACAAAATTTGATTTAGTTTGTAAGGCATAGATAAACAAGTATATTATAAAGGTAATCGAATTATCATATTTTAATCGTTACATACCATAAATGCTATAGCATCCACGCCAAGTATTACGCTTCTATTTTACGCAACGTGCTTGTCCAAGCTAATAGTTACTACTGGATTAGAGATAAGATAATACGAGAATACCTGAAGAATTTGTGAGTCATTACCGTGACAGGTACATTAATTACAAAACGTAAAGTTACATAAAATAAATTCAAAATATTTGATTCATCATTCTGTATGACAATGAAAACGAATGCTATAGCATTCACGTCCGAAAGTGTTAATATTTATATGAATTTCATGTTTATTAGAACAATAAGCGCCAGTTATTGTTAACTTCCCGAAATTGAAATTTTTTGCATTTCTCGACGTTTTGAAGGTTTCTGAGCATTTTGGCATATCTCACAAAAAATGGATGGATGTGTATGTGTGTGCGTGCATGTATGTATGGATACAATTTTCCAGTCACGTTTCCGGGCGCACGGATCAACCGAATTGAATAGTTTAAAAAACATTCGATTCCTATTGATAGGGAGATGAGCTGATTAGTTTTTGGCAAAGGCAGGTCCAGTAGTTACGGAGATAAAGAGCAAAGAGTTCAGAAAATTAAAATCGAGTTTTTGAGAGAACGGAGCATCCGATTTGAATGATCTAAAAAACATTCAATTTATAATGATTGGGAGAAGAGATGGTTAGTTTTTGAAAAAGGCAGGTTCAGCCATTTCAAAGATACAGAGCTAAATGTGCAACAAATAGCAGTTTTTGAGAGAACTAAGCGTCCGATTTAAATGATTCAAAGAACTTTCTACTTGTTTTAACAAAATAAGTGATTTAAAAAAAAAAATGTTTTTTCAATTTTTTTTTTGTTTATCGAAAATAATTCAGATTTTAATTTTTATTCTGACTAAAGTTCTAATATACTTTGAACAAATAATTTCAACTTTGCAATTCAGTTTATATAATTCTTATAAATATTAGACAATGTTACACTATTTATTTATAATAGTCTATTTTAAAACATTTAATATTCTTCTAACATTTTGTTACGGTACAGGAAGTTCCAGCAATTTGCCTTAGGGCACGATGCCATACACCCCACTAGTTTCAATACAGTTTTCGACGGATATTTAAAAAATAAGTCATTTTGATACAATAATTCCCCAGTAGGGTAGTACACTATTAATTATGTACTTTGTACTTGATTTGAGTAGACATTATCGAAAAATCGTAATGTTAATTTCATTAGATTATTATATATTATCTATATATAATAAACTAAATTGCTTGTTCGATTGCTAATAAACCTTAGCAATCTATGTTCTATTTAGAACTTAAACTAATTAATCGCAATTATTATTCTTTGATAAATTAATTGCCTTCCAAATTGATGTTATAACTATATGTGTACAATAAATATCCCATAAATATATATTGACATATGAGGTAGAAGTAGAAAGATCTTACCTTAACTAAGCGGCGTCCTTTCCAACACCTTCACACAATCACTATTTAGATAAAAATCCAGGAATTCATGCTATCACTAACGAATAGTCCACAAAACATTAGAATAAACTGATTATAATCACTGATAGTTTCAAAAATCACTAAACCACTACTTATTTTATCGAAATCACTAGTTATTTGACTATAACTTAAAGAAACTACGCAATAAATTTATGATTGACAGGTCCTTTCCGTGGCTTCCAGGTAGTCAGTACTCTCTGTCTCACATTTTTGCAATTAAAAAACTGAAATGAAATACGCAATGTTAGGAATTAGCGCTAAATTTGAAATTAACAATAACAGGACATTCTAATTTTAATCGCATTAAATATAAATGTACATGCTTATGTGCATATGTATATTTTGAGTTTATAATGCTGATTATTTACTAAATATAGTAAAATATATATTAAATATAGTAAAATATTAGAATAAATTAAAAAAACTAGTACTCAAATGTTTAACAAAAGATATCAAAGCCTATTAAAATTTTCATTTGGTTCCTTTTTTGTTACCACTTTTCATCTCCAATAAAACTGTGTATGCAAAATTTGAATCGTTTACAATTTAGCCGAATTAATAAAATAAATTAATAAAATAATTCTGGATAGTGGTAATAAATTATTAGGTAACAGGTAATAGATAAATAGTTATAATTGTAGAGTTCTATTAATTATATTTTTAATTATTATATTATATAAATTAATCCATAGGTAATAAATTTGAATAGCTAATAAATTTTGATATATATATATATATATATACGTGATATATATATATATATATATTTATATATAAATGTATGTGTGTGTAAGGTCTATGATATATGCATATGTACATAATACATATATGGAAGATTCATTTGTTTGAAATTGTATTTATACGATCTATTTTTTGTAAAATGCTGAGTAAGTGATTTAGTTAGTTCCTGAGTTAAGGAAAGTTCCTTTTTGGCTTACAATTATTTTAAATTTTTTTTATAATGTTCTTATAAGTCTTATAATACTCTCTACACAGGTCAATATTGCATAGAATTGTATCATATATATTTGAATGAATATGGCAATTTTTATAATGTATATGCAGTGCTACTAATTCTTTTTGTCTAATCTATTAAATTCAAATTGAACTATTAATATTTATTATTGTTTCAGGTGACAAAACTAGACGATTTGAGTCCCATAATCTTTTTGAATCGAACAAAAGCGGCTTTATATTGCGGAGCTGGATCTATGCAGGTAATTATTTAATCTTTTTTTAATTTTTTTAATTATTATTAAGAGTTATATAAGCTGTTGTACTAATTCTTTTCTTAAAACTAGTCAGTTCTACAGATGGCAACCCAAACAGTTGTCCCCTTTCTGTGCTAACCTTACTATTTTCAATTCGTAACATAGTGCTTTCCATATTTCCAAATAAAAATCGTTGTCACTCCTGCTTGATAACAGGTTGCTCTGATTAAGACCAGTCTTTTTAACCACTTACCTAAAGGCAAGCCCATTTATTTAATAATTACATTTTATTGAATTTATTAATTATTGAATTTTCGAATGATATTTATTATGTCCAATCATGTGTAATTGCATACATTTAATAGATATAGTTAGTTTATTGAGATTAAATTCGGAAACAAATCAATATTTTAATCAAACGCTGTCATATAAAACTAACTCATCAGAAAATTGTAAGGATCTTCATAAAGTTTTGATTTGATTGAATTTATATATTTATCCATAAAATGAATATATCAACTCTGAACTTTAATAACAGTTCATATATTGCTGCGGAAGTAAAAAGTAACCAATCGTCGATGAGGAATTATATTTCCTGGAATAAAATATGATGTAACTCTTGTATTATTGCTACAGAAGCAGTAAAAATTATGAATACACAATATTTAAACTTAATTTTTGCAGTATATTAATATATTTTTCATTTGTTGTATGACTAAAGTTATACATAATTCTGGATAGTATATAATATTTGTTATTTTAAGTTTCCTTTATTTTAAACGATTGCTGGTAAAGGTAGTTTAAAATTCATGATTTTAATAAAAATAAAAAAACATATATTATAATTATTAATTATATTTGCTGATGAATATATTTTATATTCTTCTTTCTAAAACTTGAAATTGACTAACTTCATTTATATCTAACGTGTTCAGACAATTTCAAAGAAGAATTCATTCTTTTTTTTGTTTTTTATTCTCATCTAGGACATTAAACTTTTATGTACGAATAAAATAAAATCTCTGTTTCAAATACGAAAAAAAATAACAAAAGCTCTGTTTGAAAACCTTTTAACTTATTGTTGCAACGCTGTAAAATGCTATTTTAGCACTGAACCCAATTAGATTAATTTTGTCAAAAACCATTTTTTCACTAAGTTTTATCCAATTAAAAAAATTATGAAAAAAAATTTGCAAACTTGGATACTAAGCATTACATAAGAAAAATTTGAGATATATTAAATAAGATCCAAGCAAATTGAAATTGAGTGAGATATATAATTTCCGGCTAATATTGTGAATATATCAAATTCCGTCGTTGGCGGTCCCTCTAATACACACCTTTTAACAACTAAATAACAAATCTAGAATATCAAGTTTTCAAATCTCGAGATTTCCGCCTCAGAATCTTGACACGCATTGTATTGCTCCGTGTTATGAATGTGATGCAATCATTAGAAACTCGCCTTAGTAGTTTTTTAATTTCCTAATGGAATAAAGCATTGATTTCATAACTATTGGAATGCGATGATTATTATCACTCACGATTTCAGTACATCGCTAATTTGTATTCAGATTTCTACGTTGATAAAATTGAATCTTCACAGTCGAACAATGGATTAAATTGAAGAAACTGGAAATTGATTTCATCAATTTTTTATTGAGATTTATTGATTCACAATTGCACACTGGCATATTCGTTTGCAATTGATTGAAGTTAATTATTTACTGAGTGAGTGTAAATGGCATGGCTAAGGAAAGTTGCATAAACTTCCTGTGCAATGTAAATAATCGATACGAATTTAGACTTAGCAGCTTCTCAAATTGTTGCTATAGATTTTAAAATTCTTATATTTTTTATAATAATTGATTCGTGATTATTGCCATAATTAATTACAAAGAAACGGCTTGGAAGATCTTTACCAAAAACTAATCAGCTCATTTTCCATTTATCTTTCGAACGTTGTTCAAATTCTCAAACCAGTTCAAAAAAATTTGCATATCTTTGTTAAAGAAATTGCTGCAAAGTTAACACAAATTCAGGTTTCATTGAATGCCTTTCAATTTCTTGAAATTGTTGCAACCATTTTTGAAAACGTAGACAAAATTTAATTTTTGACTCATACTCACTCACACATACTTTTACTAATTTTGGTGTTAAACGATTCAGAATGAATTGAAACATGGAGATAACACCAAATAATTGATCATCTACATTAAAATTTTAGGAAGTTTAAAGAAATGTGATAATTCATTGAACTAACTTTGATGATTTTCACAAAAAGAAGGCTGAATGATTTATAAATTTAGCTTCAGGTATTCTTTTCTCGACTAGTAGCTGTTAGAAGTCAATTGTCCTATCAATATTCAAAAGAAGAGAATGACAATTCCATTCCAATTAATAGAATTTTTATAATTAATTTAATTGTTTAAGAAATCAAACCATACTTTTATTATTTCATAGTTTCCAGATACACTACTAGATGATAGAATTTAAATGTTTAAGAATGATGCATGTGTCCAGGAGTATTAATATATTTTACCAACTAATGTGGATAGCGTAGGGAATTTTGTTAAGTAATATTTTATGTATTGATCTATCGACACGAAAAAATCGTAGATTTAGATAAATCACTAAATGAAACTAAACCTTTTCTGAACAATTCCTGTCAAATCTGCATATATCAAATTTTATTTTACATAAAATATAGACAAATGTTATTATATTTTATAAATAGTGATATTTAATTTTTCTGGGTCCAGATAATATGTCTAGACTACATAAGGTATTTTATGTCTGCTCTATGTACAATATGCAAACATTGATTTTCGTCTTCATTGAACAAGTCCAATTATCTTATTTCTGTGGCCAAAAATATTTACATTTATGTCAATTTAATTTTAGATATTTAAATATTCTTTGCATCAATCATAAATTGATTTATTAATTATTAAACACATTATTACTAATCCTGATATGACAAGTGTTATATAGGTATTCCGATACTTCATAGTAATTAGATTAACCACGCTTTTCTAGGGTAATTTTTGGTTAACTTTGCAAAAGAAATAATATCAATTTTTGCTAGGAAATATAGATCTTTAATATGTTTCCAAGTGAAAATAGCTCCCCTGAGTCTTATTCATAGAATATAATAATGAGTCCATCTATTTAGATAAATTCTAGTAATAAAATAATTAAATGCAGATGGATTAATATTTAGGTTACCATCTACAAAGACGGCCAAAGAAAAGGTTTCAGCTCAACAGCTTTTAGGGCATAAGGTTTTTCCTTATGAAACTTTAAATACAATAATCATTATTCAGTCAGGATTAATATTCATATATCAAAATTTAGGACAAAAACTAGCATAAAACAAAAAAAGCTCTTCTAAATTTAAACCAAGCGTCTAAAGTTGATTATTATTCTACGCGGCAAGATTCATCTACATCAAAAATACTATATGTTTTCTAATACCCACATCTGTGCATATAAAATAAATATGACATTGAAACAACAAAATATTGTTACTAAAGAAGAAAATTATATTATTTCAGATCGAATTGAAGTTCAACGAGCCATTTTTCGGAATAGCTTATGCAGACTTTGATAGGAATTCTGCCTGCACTGTGGCTGGAAATGGTGATTTGAGTTACAAACTCGAATTGCCTCTGAAAGGATGCGGTACCAGACAAGTGAGTACTAATGACATCGTAATTAAGACTTAAAGATTCATTTGATTTTATGAGCTATTAAATAACATTTGAAAAACATTTGATGACCATGTTTGTGCCGTAATGTCTTTCATTGTAAAAAATCAACAATAAGTTTTGTAATAGAAGAAGTTGTTTGCATTGTTTTAATGTAATTATTAATGCTTGCCAATATATAATTATTTTTGCAATTTTACATCAACCAAATTAATGAGATGCAACAAACGGCAATATTTAAAAACCCATATCAAAAGTATTTTTTTTGCGTTAGTTTTTTGGTTGTGAGCACTGTTGTTTAGTTTACGAAGCCTTAATATAATTTTTAAGTATTTGCTAATTTACTGTTTTATAAGGTGAATTGTTAATTTTAAGTTAGATTCACCATTTTTTTCAGCCTCTATAAAAGCTTAAACGTGGTTGAGGTGAAAAAAATCACTTGAACCTTTACAATGGCTAAGGTGTGAACAATAAAAAATAGTAAATAGAAAAGTAAATTAAACTAAAAAAGTAATTCTACAAAGTATGAATTGAACTGAATTGAATTGAATTGAATTGTTGAAATTGCTATTCCAACTTTACTGATGAATATTTCTAGCAAAATACCAAATCAAGGTGTTATATACAGTGTTAACTCTGTAAAAGATGTGCCCTCGAAATTTATATTTTGCATTGGTGATTACTTCGTAAAATCTCTTCAAAATTAATTTAAAGACATTGTACCTATTTGCTTCTAGACCGCCTCTTTTTAGCCTCCCTATGGTATAAAAAGGACCAGGTGACAAATTTCAAAAACACAGCATTAAAAAAATACATTTTTACAATGATGAATTTGCTGGACGTTTAACTAAACAAAGTCAAATAATTGTTTTTTTTATATGTGTGATATAAATGGTTTGGTTTTCATAATACGATCGCTCAAAATCAAATTGAACCTTTGTGCCCCCATACTTAAACTATTTTGTACTTACAGATAAATTGTTTAATTGGGCGATTTAATTAGACAAAAAATCACGAAATATCACATGGGGGAGGGAGGAGTATAGTAAGATATCACGTGTATTTATTTTTTAAATGATGTTTTTTTTAATTCAAACATTTTCAAAAAAAAAAATTTAAAATACCGTTTTATTACGTAACTAAAAATACACGAGGTGTTCGGTGGGGGAGGAAGGGTAATTTTGAATATCACCAAATATCACCAAGGGCGAGGCGGTCCAAAAATCTTTACTAGTTCACATGCTTAATGGATGTCCCCTTGTGAAAATATAAACTATAAAGCAACAAATAATTTAAAATCGCTGGTATTATATAAATTTAGCATTGCACATTTAAATATACAATTCTTGTAACATAAAAAGTATGAGTCTTGATACTTGATACCGATGCATTAATTATAAATTACTTTACGGCCATATTATTTAATTGGATCATATATCGATTGGATAAAATTAAATTATTTAAGTACCAGCATAAAATATAATTATACAACGTGCAAGTGATCATAATTATTTTTATTGATCAATCAATGATTGCGAATCTTATCCGCCTTTAGGTTGTTCACTTTCCATAGAAATAAATCAGGTGTGCACATCGAATGAAAGTGAATTTTGTTCAAATAAGAAATGTATAGTGAAATTGAAAATATAGGCGAAAATAGGATGAGATGTCTTATTTCATGAATAAAACGATGATCTGTGATCAAATATCAAATGTTCTTCTAAATGTTATGACTACGTACAATATATATGATCAACTACTCATAAAACACCGTGACAAAACATTATTCGATAAATTTGATGCAAAATTAGTGCAAATTTTTTATTGGAAGAAGTATTTTCTGGACGAAAAATGATGGTGATAAATCTGGAATCTTAGTTTGCCCCATGACATAGTTTTTACCCAAATACTTTATAATTTATTTATAATCCTTTATAACAATTCATGGTCCACCATATAATATGTGATTTGATTTAAAGTCTAGGATCTCAAAATTGAGATCTCAAAACCAGATTCTGACAAAAAGCGGGTTGAAAATGATGACTCTTGACAGCCTCGCTAGTCTATTATCTTTTTAGCACATCGACACCGGTTTCCACTATCATTTTCTCATGCTGATTCTTAGCAAATACTTATGTGAAACCCTTTCTTGGAAATCCGGTTCGCTTTTGTCGTCCCAGAGACTAAATATACGCGATTTTTTTGCTCGACAGAATAAGATCTTTATTTCATTGTCAGAGAAGAAGATTTATAGGAATGAATCGTCATTATGGAAGACGGTTTACTTCAACAAAGTAAAATGGGTCGACTGGCTAAATGGAAGATGGTTTAGATAAATCTTTAGGCAATTTTAGAAGGGATTTTGTTTGGAAAAATATGAATGGGTGTTCTGAGAGTGCTATTCTTGGTCTATATTGTTATAAATGACATATCGCTTTTATAGATAATAGATTTTCTAGCTTGAAGAACTGTCTGGTTAAAACTAGATATTCAGTTTTTCATTTGAATTCAAGTGTCAAAGTTTGAAATACTATTTTCATGTTTGATACGATCCTATTTAATCAACAATATTCAATTTGTTTTATTTGAATACTTATTCATTTTTTAGTGAAAGTGCTGTTTATTTTATAATTTATAATAATAGGATAACCACATAGTCTTCTGTTAACAATAAGATATTATTTATTTTAGACTAACCAAAAATGTTTGTAATAAATTTTATAAATTAAGTAAATCATCTTATTTATTGTATACTCAGTAACTGAAAATATATAATATAAATAATACTAAAATATATGAATAAATCATCAAATTTCATTATTTATATTGGAAACGTACACAATATGTTAATATTGATTTTCTAATTCCATGAAAATCATTTACTATGATCCTCATTTCAAGTAAAAATTTTAGATGATTTAAATTAGGTAATGGTATGATACATATAGTATTCTTTATATTTTCTTATGATGAACAGATTATGAAACCATTTTAAAAACATAATAAAAAGTGTAATGAACTTTTTGAATTTGATACACCATTATCAATTAATTATCTTTATAGCCAAAAAAGATATTAACTTTGTGTTGTTTTTGATACTTTCGTTTTTATGGTATCTAACTAAATAAATTAAATCGCTAAAAACAAACATCAAGATGCAATTTCGAATCGGAACGTTAATAAACTTAACGAAGAGAAACGGTTTAAAAGCAAAGATCCACATTATCATAAGTACCATATACTGATTAGTAAAATAAAAGGTATGGTAATTAAAGGTAAAATAAAAGTAAGGGGTCGAAGGTATTCGATTTCACGCGAATTGTTTAGGGATAGTTAATTGGAACAATCCAAAGATAAAATAAAGCACTAAAATTCAATTATTTTTATTATTCGTATGCATACATATTTATATATATTTATAATAATATGCATATACATTGTTTTAATATTCCTTAATTGAATATTTAATTTTAATTATTTTTTTTACTTTTCTTTTAAGATAATGAGAATAATGTTTTTTTAAAATATACATGAGAAATATTAATTTTAACTTTGATATTATTTTTTTAGGATCCGCAACGTGTTTTCACGAACAACATTGTCGTACGTTTCCATCCAAATTTGGAAATCGAAGGCGACGAAGTTGTGACCATTGTGTGCAGATATCCTCCTCCAATAGCTCCTCCGCCAGCTGGAGTCCCAAATTTCATGTGAGTATGAAATATTGATTAACTGAATAAGTTGTAGTCAAATTTTATTATAAAAATATTAACAATGTTATAAGATTGATTGTATTACATACCACTGAGAATGGAATGGATCTTCCAACCGAAAATATTTAACAGTTTTTTCTTAACTCATCAAGAGTTAGTAGACTGTATAATGAAACAAAATCATTCGGTACTAATATTCTTTGAAAATAATATATTGCAGGCTATCGATTAATATATTTTTTAAAATAAAATTGATATAATAAAATTATTATGGATATAAATTTATTCCAAAATAATACTAAACCATTGAACTATTGAGAATATAGTATGAAGTCGAATTTGCTAACAACTACGTAAACGCATACGTTCATATGTATGCTTTTTCTGAATATAATATATAATATTTGATATAATAAAATTTGAAAAATGAATTATTATAATACTTTCTAATAATATATTAATTGCTTGTCCTTAATTATTCATATATCTGTGTAAATATAACAAACATATTAGAAACGTAGTCTTAAAACAATATTGAATTGATCTAGTATTATAAAAGAACAAATGAAATATGTATGTATATATTATGATTGAAGTATATAAATGTGTGCTCGCATATGAATAAAAAATATTGACACCTGGAAGCATTATGGGGAAACTGGAAGTAAAACAATATGCAAAAAACTATTAGAAGTGCTTCAATATACGGAAGATAATGAAATTTTTACAGCCTGTGAATAATCTCTTATGCTCTGGTCACTTTTTATATATAATATCCGCTTCCGTGCCGTAATACACGACAAAGAATAGGTATCATGAAACGTTTTTTATCATCTTTATTAGATTTGATACTTACCAGTATCAAATTGTTAGAAGACCTAACAACTCCCAAACAAAAGTAAAACATTATCACTAAAAAACATTATCACTATTAAAACTATTTTCGATGTAAGGGGACCAAAATTCAATATGCATTTCTTTAAACTTTAATTTGTACTTTTGCTTTTATAGATCAATTTCAAATCATCCAAAATCGTTTTTTCATGAGTTTTTTTAGTAAAACCAGCAAGTGCAAGTAATTGATTTTTATGAGAAAAAATATACAAAATTTTTGATAAATCGTGATATACACTAACATGTTACGAAGAAAAATTGAACTATAGAAATCATGTTGCATTTTGTTTTAAAAATAGAATTGGCTAAAATAAATTGGTGTATTTTTATTTCTGTTCGTTTATTATGAACATTATCTCTACTTAGTGTATTGATTAATCTGGAAATTTTATTAGAAGAAAATATTTTCAATACTTAAATTCCATAATCATACATGGAGAACGTAACTCAGTTTAACAATTCTCAATTATAAATTCTCATTTTTTTAAAATGTGTATTAAATATTTTTGGGAAATATAAAATGTTTCTTGCGGATTATTACAGTAATTATCTAAATTATGTTATAACTAAGTAATTTACCAATTTATATGTAGGCGTATTGGATCTTAAGTAAGGAAGCTTTGAAATTTTGATAAGAGTATCCAGAACTAAATTGATAAATTTTGTATAATTTTAAATAATAATCCAAGTCCTATATGGGGACGTTAAAACTCAAATCGTCGTTCTTTAATAATACAACGATTTGCGGGTAATTCAAGTTTTATTCATTATTGACATCTATTAATTCATGAAATGAGTTAAAACAAGATCATTGCAAATATTTCAAATTTAACATTATTCATGACGGCAAGCAAAAATTAACATTATTGAGATACGAACATAAGTGAAGATAACCTTGACTCCGGAATTGTAGACACGTTTTGAATTTTTTTAAATAATAAAATAGGTTCCAAAAATGGTGATACTTAAAAACTAAAAATTGAATTAAAAAAATAGGTTTATTTAAACAGCCGGCTGGGCAACTGGGTCAGTGGTTGCTGGTTTCGCAGCAGTTCCTTTAACTTCTTCTTCTTCAGTGAAGCTGGCATTATCCTCAGACATTAGGTCGGCAGACATTTCTGCATCTGAATCTTCGGCATCGGTGTCTTCAGCATCGGTTTCTTCATCTTCGGCTACAGTAGATGCACTGTCAAATTCTTCTTCGCTCTTCTTATTAGCCACTGGTGTTGGTGTTGGTGGCGACGTTGGGGTTGCACGAACCTAAAATTATTTTTGTTCTGTACTGAACTAAAAATAATGTCTCCTTTTTCACCAACAACGCCTTATAATTTTTACTATAAGATAATAGATAATAGGTCGATTTGAAATATTTGAACATACTTCGTTTTCCACGACAGGTTTGGGTGGCTCTGTAGAAAATAATATGCGTAACCCTTGTTGATTTGCCATGAAAGTAGCATTGTCGAAAATTCTTGGAGATTTGATAAATCCGCTCATTCCATTTATCTACATATGAAATTATAGTTTTTTTTATTAATCGCGAGATATTTTCAATAGTATATAAAAATATTTAATTATTGATCGTAGCTATGCAATATTTCATTTTACATATTTAAAAAACATTGAGTTTAACATTATTTAAAATAAAAACAAATTTTTTATTTATTTATTTTTTATTTTTTTTAAATTTATTATTATACTTTTTATTATTTATTTATTTATTTTCTAATATATATTTAGAAAATTATGCTGTTTATTTATTTATCTAATTATTTATTTATTTATTTATTTATTTATTTATTATACGGCAACCGGCTATATACAGTTAATTATATAGAAATTTAACATAATAATGTTAAACTATGTTATTTTTACAAACACATACAAACACACATACGGGCACCTATACATACACTCATAAATACATACACCCGCACATGCACTTATATGTAGACTCAAACACACTAGTAATGCTAACAAATTCTAAGTATGATTTCTTTTGACAATGTTGATAAATGTATTTATGTGATAAATTAAAAAAGTTTAGTTTTTGTATATAGGTCAAATTGCCTTTAAATATTTTGAAGAACATGCCGCATTAAATAATTGTTTCTAATATAAATTTTATGACAGCTATTCATTCTGTATTGCCAATAATCGATTGAAATTATAAATGATATAGTTCATTAAATTAAGAACTCAATAACTTGTTACTATTATGTTATCAAAATAACTAATAAATTATTTCTATTACCTGGTAATGAACTGGGCGAATCACGCTGAATCCATTAACCAGAGCATCTCGTTTTGCGATAAAATTCAAAATATTTGCTTTAGCAAATGTTCCACATCGCATCAACTTCACAATGCTTGCCGACTGCATTTTGATTTGAAATTTTGCACGAAATTAGCGCGAAATTACACTTTTACTTTATTTTGGGATTTACGCGACCGTTCGTTTGATTTTAGATGATATTGTTTTGTCTCGCGAAATTTGCTTACTGGGATGAGTAGAAATTTGTCATTTGTTTGGAATGATTCGTGATCTAGGATGTGTAGAAAATATATTTTTAATTTTAATAATTTTTTTTTTGTAATAATTGTCATAAGTTGCATTTTGTGAATTATAGTTCTTAAAAACTACGTAGTAGTTTGTAAGAGAAATAGATTCATTGATAACCATATTTTGATAGTATAGTATAGAAATAAACCAAAATTAACTTGGTAGTATTTTGCATTAAGGAAAGTTGCATGATCTTTACGTGTGTCATTTACACTTGGAATCAATCAATAAATTCCTCTAATTAAAGTAATTTTCGTATGCCTCTAATATTTCTATACTGATATTAGAAAGTCAATCATCATACAAAGTTTTATGAAATTTTACAAACAAACTTTCAATCATTAATTGCGAAGAAATGGTCTAGCCAATCTTTACCAAAAATCATCCAATACGATTTCTAACATTTGATATCAGTTGAGTTTTAGAATCAGATTTCAGATCATTTTTTGAAAATGTGAACAAAAATATTCCATATTGAGTTCCATTAAATGACTTAGAGTTTGTCAAATTATTGGATAATAATATTAATAATATAAATTAAACAATAAATAGTGCTGAATATTGATAAATAGTAATGACCTAGTTATATACAATTCAAAAACTTTCAAAAATTTCTGGACCTTTAAAATGTAACAAATCCTGCAAGTTGTGCAAAAGTAAACATAAAATCA
The DNA here is from genome assembly GCF_003426905.1 of Ctenocephalides felis. Classification (NCBI taxonomy): domain Eukaryota; kingdom Metazoa; phylum Arthropoda; class Insecta; order Siphonaptera; family Pulicidae; genus Ctenocephalides; species Ctenocephalides felis. The sequence goes on along the minus strand of NW_020539725.1, from coordinate 38,432,270 downwards.
AAATATAGTTTAAGTAAATTTATTATAATATTATACAGTAAGGTTAAGGAGTTTCAAATCAATGTAGCAATTAATAGATATTGATCTTTGATTCTCTATGTTAATGAGGTAATTTTGTCTTTTTTAGCCAAAATATTGTACCAGCTGCCGCTTTAGAACCTCCACTAAAAGGTTTCCAAATTCTCCTGATAATATGTGCTATTATGTTCTTGTCGCTGTTACTTCTTGGATTGGCCATATCTTATTATTGCTTGAGAAGAAGACCCATCGTTATACCAAGGCAACCATTATCAATTGGCAGTGGAAGTGAAATTACAAAACTATCTGGCAGTTCATTGGGTAAGATAATAAATGACACATTATATGAGACAAATATGGTAGGCAAAAGACACACTCCAAATATGAGCATCACTTTTCACTACTATTAAAGTATTGCCTTGAACTATGTATACCAAATGCAAATTGTCACAAGCACTAATAGATATACTTTAAGTAAACTTTGTGTTTTTAACGTATTAGGGCAATGCGGATGTAAAGCTTAGTTTTGAACTGCAATATCAGATAAATGGTTTTAGCCAATTATCATATCTTACGTTGAGCAAGCAGTGAAATTAGTCCTACAGAGAGTAAGATTTCAAAGTATTGTTTCCATTTCAGGTAACATATCTATGTTCGAAGGACTCAAGATACCTCGAGCTCATGCTCCAGTTCAGGCTGCAGCAAGCAGTTCAGGAAGCGAAGGACCCCTCATCAGTGACACTATTCCAAGTGATTATCCGAGCGAATCCCACTCCGAAGTCGAAGATGCCGAAACGCGATCTCTACCAGTTAGTTCAGCAGGTAGTTATGAAAATAGAGCTTACGTACAGGACGCAAGCAGCTTCTACAGCGAAGGTACGGGGTTTTCATTTACTAGTCTTTATTGCATACATTTTAAGACTTATTTTGCCATGTTGTTATAACTTATTTCTTTCCAAAGTTATTTCAAATCAATATTTCAAAGGTCTTTACGATGCGACAAACCTATAGTTCATCCGAATACGTGGGTAAAAATTCAGAATATCCAAATAATTTAATTCAAACATGAGTTTCAATGCTTGATGTCACTGAAATGCATGAAATGTTAACATGCAAGAAAATTTCTGCATAGAAGCATCCGCACATACCCGCACGATTTCTTGAAAATAATGCAAATTTAACTACCAATTGTTGGTGTTGTTTTCCTAGTATTTTGTACCAAATTCTTAATATTTGTATCTAACTCAATAAAATATCAAAAATACAAACTTAAGCTTATTGATCATTATCAGCTATCATCATTAGTCAAATGTTACTAATTTTTAATGTTTGTCAATAACATCGAATAAATTTTGAAATTAGCAATATTTCAATATTAATAACTATTTCAGGCTACGGTCATACGCAAGAATTGCAAGCCGCAAATGCTACAGCTACACAAGCTGTTGTACCTCGTTTACCTCTTGCCGTGAAAATGGAGGCACCCAAATTCGACGTTCAAGTCCGAGTTAAACGTGCTCCACCGCCGCCACCATCACCAACATTGACAAGCGACACTGAATCTGTAGCAACTACAACCAATGGTCGTACAAATCTAGACACCATCATAGAACATCGCGAAGAACGACCAGTTGGATCACCTCCAAGATCGGAAACATTTACTTACACACCAGATATACATCAACCGCCAAGGCATGCCCAAACACCACCGGTGTACTCCAGGATATTGAGAAAGCAGCAAGAGCAACAAGAACGTGCACCATGGCCTGAAGAATATGTCGATGCACCTCCGATTTCATCAGCGAGATCTATTGCTTCTCTTAATACAGAAATGACTGATACGCACTCAGTTACGGAAATGGTAGATGACTCTCACAGTAGGCTATTTGTCAAAGAAAGACCTCCACCTACGGAAAGATTTAGTACTACACTAGATATTGAACCTGAAATACATGAACCACCAATTGCTATTACAAGAAAACCTGAAATTTCCACACACACTGTGGATGATGTGTATTTGAGAACCATTAAGGAGAAACGTACTATTGAGGACGTTGAAAGATACAAACGTGTAGTGACAGAGTACACGACTAAGCCTAAGATAGTCGATACTAAATGGGATGTTACCATCCGAAACTATCCGGGTAGTGAAATGACTGATACACCCGACTGGGAGAATTTCTCAGATATATCCTCTGCCTCAAATATGACTTTGACACCGAAATTGGAACGTGCGGAATTATCTTTACCACCTCCAATTTCTGACAGCGCGAAAAAATTGTACAGTCCTCAATTAGTTGGAAGCATTGATCAGCATGGAGCGCCACCACAGCAAGGCATACCTATGCCTCCTTCTCAGCCAAGATATACTTCAATTGTCGATATACCACCAGAGGATCCAACCGTACCTAATTGGAACGTTTTAATACGAGTTCTAAAACCTATGGAAATAGATATTAACGACTTTGAACAAACTACGGAGTCTCTTACTATAGAAGATAAGGTGAAATGGAGGCACATTATCACTACAGAAAGTACTCTACGTACTATGTTGACTAAAGCTGAAGTGAGAGAAGATTTCGAACGCATTCGTCATGATGTACGATATGAAAATATGTTTGAACCACACAAGTGGGACGTTATCATAAGAATTTTAGCGCCTCCACAGAACAAACCTGGCGGTAGATATAGAAAGAAGAGTGATTGGGATAACAGAAGTCGCAGAAGTAGTTTGCCAACTTTATACGAGTACGATAGCGATGGAGCAAGTTCAGTTAGAACACTAGGTCAAGATCCGGCTTTGCATTTACCGCCTCGATCAAGAAGGACATCACGTTCTAGTTACCGAAGCGATAACATTGATATGAGATCAATGTCTGAAATGACTGTAGATTTTGCACGTCCTGATCGTTATGATTCAATGTCTGAATCATCTAGCTACCATTACCAACCAGGTGCTAGCAGGTACTACGATCCAGAATCAGATCCAGATAACGATTTTAGATCTGAACAGCGTAGTAGCTTAGCGCGGTCTCTGAGTCAACCAAGTCTGGTTCGCTCCGCAAGTGAATTTACAGAGAGATGGATAGCTCCTGGGGTATACCATCATGCTGATGACTCAGGTAGCGAACAATCATCTCCCATAGCTACACCAAAGAGCGGACGCAGCGACAAACTAATGTCCGCTGGCCCATCTTACGGAATTATGAGTACATTCAAACCAGCAAAAAGCTCAGCTCCAGGCCAGAAGGCTATCAGCAGCGCTTGGCGTGAGAGTGGAGCCGAGACCAAGGAACAAGAACTTCCCGGAGGTGGTAAAATGATTACTCAATCACAATTCGTCGCGGAGAGTTCCACGCAATATAGAAGCGGCTGGTATGGAGATGCTGATAGTGAAGCAAGTTTTAAATAAAATTTAATAAATTCTTCATGTGTATGGTAAAACATTTATTAAAGTAATCTATTCAAATTTCTAATAATTATCACCATACATATTAAAAAAATTAGTTAGCAATAAATTAATTGGATTTAGCTATCAAAATTGACTGTGACTTTACTATAAGAAATACATTTTCAAAAGGGTTAAACTCTAAGCAATATACAGCTATGTCAAACATAGCAACAAGTCTTATTTTATATTGTGAATACTGAATGCTACGTACTGCCAGAAGTCACAAATTAATGGTAAAAAGCATTTAATACCTTTCTGTATTCTCATTATAAAGCTAAATACATTTTTAAGAATATATAAAAATAGATATATAAATAGGACATATTTAACTTGCCTTAAAAAAATACCATTTAATACATTGTAAAACTATAAAAAATGCAATTTTTAGAAAATATATCAGTTGTACAATGTATTGAAAAAATCTTATATCTAATGCCAATTGTTAACTATGAAAATAAAAATATTCTTGAAAATAAAAATAAAATTAAAATAAGTAGAATTACTAACGTGCCAATTTAAATTTTGTAAAAATTATTTGGAATAAGTTTAAAGAAATTTTAAATGCCTTATGTGGATAATAATAATTTGTCCCATAAATTTAGTAATTAGATAAGCTGTGATAACAATATTTTTACTAAACGTATGATAATTTTTTACTTAAATATTTGGTATACGCTTTACTAAATTAATTTACGTAAAAATACTCTCTGAATTGGAAATCATGAGTATAGATCACTTGCTTTCTTTATAATACAGAAAACGAGTGAAATATATCAGAGTATCATTTTCATCATATCATAATAAAATGATATGTTGAATTTATCACTATCAAAATCTATTCTTATTAAACTAAACTTTGCTTCAGTAAGTATGTGTAAAAGCCTAATCAAATAACGCAAGGAATTCCTTTAAGTCATAACTTAATAAGTATTATATCTATGCTTGTAAACTATTTAGTTATAAAAACATAATTATTGTGTTGATGAATTTTTTAATTATTAAATAAAAATTTAAATTTAGGTAATATAGATCAGGTGATGGGACACACAAGCAGCAATAAAATGTATAAATAATTTAAATAAATAATAAACAACTAACAGATTGTGTTTTTGTTTTGTGAAGGCCAAAGGTATTCCGTTAGTTTTACCGCTTTTATTGTTTTATTGCGTGCTTTGTATTATTTTTAAAAGATATAACCTATTTATAGCCTGAAAACATATCAGTTACGGCCTCGAACAGTTGAAATTTTTTGAAGCCGCGAGCTTTTACAAATGCAACACATCCTATCACAACGGATATTAATCGTCTGCGGTTATGTCCATGTCGAAGCCGAGCGGCGACTTCATTATTTTTTAGTTGTGGTTCTTACTATTTAAGTAAATTAAAACTTTTACGTAAAAATGTATGAATTTTATTTGTAGAAACATCCTTTAATTAAAGTTATCCACATAGCATGTTTGTATTTCGAGCGATTGATGTAAAATATCAACTTCAAAGGAAAAATATCATATGGCATTATGACTTGTAGCAAACTGATTGATAATTTATCAATTTATAAATAAATATTGTATAAATATAATTTAAATTAGCAGTCAGCATAAAATAACACATAGTTTGAAAGTAGGTTTGAAAAACAATAGTCATTATTTGTTTAAAAAATTAAAAAATTAAAAAGGGCTTCATTTAAAAAACCTTCACCTTTGGTATTAATGAATTTTTTAACTTGTGTTTAAACCCCGACACTGTATGATATGATATCAAGCAATAGTGATATCAAATTTCAATTAAAAATATACATGAAACATATTTTTCCAATTAAAAATAGCCCATCATGGGCACTACGGTGTGAATGGCAATAAGTCACATTATTCTTCCCCGAATCAAGTTGGAGGTTAAGTAAGTTCCTGAACCTGCCCTAAGGCAGTACAAAGATCTAAATCCAACATTCGGTTTAAACTGAAATAACTATTGAAGAATAAAAAGCATTTATTATTTATGAGTCAATTATATAATTATATTTTTTAATTGCAATTTTTATCACAATTATTAATAAAACATCAAGTACCATCAGATAATTTTGACATAAATATAACGAAAAATATAGAATAGTGTATCCTTTGAAACTCCGTTTATATAAAGACAATATATGGTTTATATTGATGTGAAAAAAATGTGAAATCAAATAGGATAGGACGTAAGCACACGAGTTCAATTTCACTTTAAGTAATTATAATGTTTACACCTAATAAATTACATCTTAATACATAACACTTTTCAAACAAACAATTACAGTAGTTCAGTAAAATTTCCACATAATTTCTGATTATAAAAATTTGTTCTTTTACTATTTTTCTAAAATTTGTCATCAGTTTTTTTTCTCCATAGGCGAGATACTAATCGGAAAATACAAAAATTCATAATAATGAGAACTACAATCATCAAAAAATAATGATTTAATAATAATTATTATTTTCAAGGACAAAAGAAATTTGAAGAAATTAGTTTTCTCACTATTTTGCTAAAATTTGTTATCTGTTTTTTTACCCCATAGGGGTGCTAATCGGAAAAATTCATAATAAAGAGAACTAAATTATCAAACAATAATGATTAAATAATGATTATTAATTTTAAGGACAAAACTATAACTTTTGCTTGATTGTTAATACATGAAGAATGTATCAAATTCCTACCAAATAATTTAAACCAAATATATTAAACATGATGATAATTATTCATTTAGAGAATAATGTAATGGGAACAACAACATAGAAAGAAAAGCGCCGTAATCAAGTTGTAAAGAAAGTTGAAAACCAAGCAATTTAGATAAGTAGAAGGAACAGAAGATCGGTAATTCGATTAAATTGAGATAATAATTGGGTAATTTTGAATTCGTGGAGCGATGAGAGAGGCGCAATATCGATTTCCCATTTATGTAATTAGCGAAATTTGCAAACGCTTGGGTTTTATCTGTTTTTGTTTGGTAGGGAAACTTTTATGTATGCTGTTAGATTAATAGAATCGAACTGAGCTTCATTGGTATATTGAAGGACTTGGAGAAGTTTTGGTCCTTGCACAATTATTCACTCATTGACTATTTGAAACCAAAAACTCGATAGCTCGAACATCTTATCTATAAATTATTTTATTCTTAAAAGAAATTTACTAGAAAATCATTCAACTGAATCATATTATGAACATTTTGGCAGTAAAACAGAATAAAAAATCAAAGTAAATCGTCAGTGGCGCAATACTGAGACTTTTATTAATTTTGTCGCTCATAAACTCGGTCGTCTAAACCGAAGTGTTTAGCTTGAATGTTCTCAATTAGTGATATTATTTTTTCCATGCTTTCGTTCAATCTTCATCGACAATATTAACAAGTTATAGAGTATTCTTCCATGCAACATATGTCAATAATGTCTGTCCCTTAATGGTCAGTATAATGCAATAATTAGAGCTTGAACAGATATTTCGAGATATATCAATTTTCCCTCTTTATTAATAACATATATTTTTATTAATGATATCAATAATCAAGGGTTTCTTAATAGAAAATATACTGAAAACATATTTTTTTGAATTGGAAGCAAATGAACTGTGGTCTGAATAAGGTAGTAAGAGAAATTAATATATTTGAAAAATTTAATTACATTATATCAAACTAAAAATATAACACTGTTAAAAATAATACAAATAACTGCAATTTGTGGTAATAATATAATAGTTTTTCATATATATAATTTAAGTCCACAATGAGTCTACATTACATCATTTATAATTCGAGGATTCATCGTATACATATATTATAATTATTTAAGTCTCGATACATTTAATAGCAAAGATTCTAGTTTAATTATTTACTTTCTTATATCAAAATTCTACTTTGTCAATATGGTTAATTTTATTTCATTTAGAGTTTAGATTTACTTGTCTTATTTTCTATTCTATTATACCTATCAAACTATGCAAATTTTATTAATAATACTTCATTGGACTATAAAAAAATCTGAGCTTCAAGGAAGATTTGAAGCTCAAACATTTTTATAGAGGCAATGATATACACTAACAATCGTGTGTACATATAAGAAACATGCATTACATTAGAAATTGCATATTCATAAGTCCGTCCATGTACCTTACAAGTACCTTTAATATTTTTCTTAAAAATGCAAGGGGTTTCCATTATCTCTTTCAAATAAATTTTGCAAATTAAAGCGATAGATTGATTTCTTTTCTAATTTGACTACGAAGAGCTAAAAATCAATGTCAACTGTGTAATCCAATCTCGACCCAGAACATTATTTCGACTCGCAATTGAAGCGAATAATTTTAGCCAGAGGCGATCGTGCGTACACGACAAAGACCTCCTAGTCTGTCAGGTTCAACCTTGGGATGCACCTGCGGCACCACATGCATCTTAGAAATAATTATGTATGTATGCAAATATTGTTGGTAATATGACCGATATGTCGATAATGAAGGTAGCCAATCAGTTAGGTTTGAAATGAGAGTAAATAGTTAATTGTCAATTCAACATGCAGTAAATAAGAACATGTCCAGAGTTTTTATCTATGACCACAGATATCTTCCCATTGACTAGCACTGCTTGGAGCTTCTCTCACATAGTCGATGGTTATTAACAAAGCCCTTTATCGGGAGACTGATAATAATTATTCATTTATATATATACGTTATATATACAAAATAAATAAATAAATAAATAAATAAATAAATATATATATATACGAGGTCTGTTCAAAAAGTACCCGGAATTTTCGTTTTTTCAAAAAAATATTTATTTATTCGTCTACATTAATGTGGTCCCCTTCAAAGTAGTCCCCCCCAGATATAATATACTTATGCCAGCGTTTTTTCCAATTTTCGAAGCACCCTTGATATTCACTTTTTGATATGTCCTTGAGCACTCTCAGCGATTTTCTTCAATCGAGGAAAACCGCCGTCCTTTCATGGGTCGCTTCAACTTTGGGAATAGGAAAAAGTCACACGGAGCCATATCTGGTAAATATGGAGGTTGGGGCATGACTACGGTATTGTTTTTGGCCAAAAAATTACGAACAAGCAACGACGAGTGAGCAGGTGCGTTATCGTGGTGCAACAGCCATGAATTGTTAATGAATTGATATGCCAACTTCATCAGCAACTTCTCTAATTGTGATTCGGCGATCATTCATAACCATTTTTTCCACTTCTTTCACATTTTCATCGTTTGTTGACGTGCTGGGTCGACCGGAGCGTTCGTCATCTTCAACGTCTTCGCGGCCATCTTGGAAACGCTTATACCACTCTTGTTTTTTGTTAAACACTTGTTTTTTTCATAGCAGACTCACCATAGGCTTTTTGTAACATTTCACACACTTTGTTACACTTTATTTCATTTTTACGCAAAATTTAATACAAATTCTTTGACTTTTCAATTCTTCCATTGTAAAAATCGCCGAGCTCAGAAAAACACGTCGAACTTAGCGACTACCATAGACAAAGTAAACAGTGAATATAGCTGAAAATTTCATCATACTTTAGGGGCATGTATACCAACACAATAAAAAAAAAATTTTGACAATCAGACACTCCAGACCCGCGAAATTTAAAAATTCCGGGTACTTTTTGAACACACCTCGTATATATATATATATATTAAATGTTAAGTATAAACAATACAACACAGATTTTTAACACACACTTTATTTAATAATAACAGACGTTTCGAGACCATGGTATGCCTCATCTTCAGTTCATGTTCTTCAATATTTTATTTAAATTACATTTAATTTTTGATATACAAAAAACCACCAACTAATCTTTGCAATGCTTGAATCAGTACTGAAAAACATATGACACTTACAAAAATATTCTAAACCAATCTTAAGTATCTAGATGGAGACAGGATGGTTATTAATATAATGTAAACAAACGTAGTGCGATCGCATACAAAAATCAACAAATATAAAAACAGATTAATTTATTGAAAAGAATAAGATAAATGAAAAATTAATAATTAATGCCCATCCTGTCTCCATCTAGATACTTAAGATTGGTTTAGAATATTTCTGTAAGTGTCACATGCTTTTCAGTCTTTAGTGAGACTTGTCTAATATTGTTATCCAATAAGTATTAAATTTCATTTATAAATTACATAAACATCTACTTTACCGTTACCTCGTAGAGATATTTCAAGATTGTTTCCAATCTGTGTACCTTTATTTCTGCAGAAGCTTAAGGTAATAATGTCATACACTATGATACACACATTAAGTCTTTTGAGACAGGTTGTTACCCGCGTACGGTGTAAAATTACATTTTCAATTTTGCTATTTATGTACAACCCAGACGTAATACATGGAAGATATACTAAACAATATTAGAAAAAAGATTACCACAACAGTACAATAAGTAGTATTAAACTGAATACAGGCTTAAGGCGTTTTTAATCACAGGTACTTTTAAAAACAGAGATCCATGGGGAGTTTTTTTTCTATTGCTACTCAAAGCCCATCAATTTTTGTTAAAAAAAATTATGATTTATTAGATTTGTGCAAAAATTTCAGCTAAAATATTTTTTATTGCGACATGTATTTAATTTTTTTCAGTATCTACAATTTTTCAAAACATAGAAACATGGCGTTTTCGAAACATTGTCAGGAACTTTAGAAAGTTCTTAGAAAGTCTTCAAATATTGTAGATGACCATCAACTATACTAGATAATTTAAGATGTTTCATTATCTTCCAGATTTTTGAATTTCATGTCTATTTTTAACTTCCCGTAGAGCAAGTTATAGTAATCGCAAAAAAATCGAAAATGAAAATTTTTATATATATTTACGTTTCAAAGGTTTCTGAACATTTAGGCATACTTTAAAAAAAATGGATGTATGTGTGTGTGTGTGTGTATGTGTGTATGTATGTGCGGATACAAATTTTCGTCGACGAGTTCGGGAACACGAATCAACCGATTTGAATAATTTAAAAAACATTCGATTCGTATTGATAAGGAGACGTGCTGATTAGTTTTTGGCAAAGGTAGGTCTAGCCGTTCCGAAGATACGGGGCAAAAAGTACCGAAAACGGTAACTCAGTTTTTAAGAGAACGGAGCGTCCGATTTGAATAATTCAAAAAACATTTTATTTGTATTGACCAAATGAAGAACTGTTCAAAATTTTGGTAAGGCAGGTCCAACGACTTTGGAGATAAAAGTAAAAAAATGAGCCATTTGGCGGTCAAAAATGATCATTAGACATATGCACATCAAATTATCAGATATTTTATAGAGATTTTAACTAATAGACCAAGTGTCATAAAATTTTCACAGAATTTTACTAACAATATTGTGCATAAACACTATGAGTTTTATCGAAATCCGAGATGATAAGACTTTTTCATCAAAAATTTTTTAGTGTATTTGATCAGCTTCATTTTTGAGTTGCCGGCGGTTTTAACCAGGAAAGCATATGAGTATTAAAATAATTATTATATGGCGTTATATTTCGCTATATTCCCTACAATTAATTTCCAATTCGGACCCTCTATCTGCCTCACACGCCGAGCAATCGTCAAAAGAGTGAGAATTTTTTTTGGTATTTTTTAACACTGCAAAATTTCAAATGCGAATATCTCGAAAACTAATAGACCAAGTGTCATAAAATTTTCACAAAATTTTACTAACAATATTGTGCATAAACACTATGAGTTTTATCGAAATCCGAGATGACAAGACTTTTTCATCAAAAATTTTTTAGTGTATTTGATCAGCTTCATTTTTGAGTTTCCGGCGGTTTTAACCAGGAAAGCATAATATGAGTATTAAAATAATTATTATATGGCGTTATATTTCGCTATATTCCCTACTTGCTTTGCTTTGCGATTGCTTTGAAAAAAAAGTTCAGATCTTCCACAATATGTCAAAATAAAGAAAAAAAAATTTTTTTCCAAAAAAAAAAAATTAAATTTTTTTTAATTTTTTTTAAATTTTTTTTTAAAAAATAAGTAATTTTTTGTCCAATTTATAGTTTCTCAAAAATCTTATTTTTTCAAAAATGTTAATCGTTTTTAAAAAAATAATAATTTTTGGTACGGGAAGTTCCAGCAATTTGCCATAAGGCACGATGCCTTAATTGCCTTAAGACAGAATTCCACTTACAGCTAGTCTTCTTCAGTTATTGAAATTTTCATGCAGAAGGCAAACCTTTTCGATATAAGTCCATACCGTAATTTTTCATGACACATCCATATGAGATATTTTTTTCTCTATTATGCTTTCGATTAGTATTTTTCAATAGCAATTTAGACAATATCTTTGGCTTCACAGTTTTTCTAAAATTTTCCAGAGCGTGTTTGTTGTCTTTTCTTATATTCTATTTTGTGATCAGATTAGAGCAACATCCAAATATAGAATTTTATCAAATTAAAACATGTAGGTTTGAATTGTGGCAAATAATTTAATTCTTATTCAATTATCAATGCATGCTAACTAGAACTTTTGTAAAAAGTGAAGATAAACAATGTATAAGAAATATTGTAAGGATAAAGATCTTATGTTTGTATTTTTATTTCGTTTTATTGTGGAGGTTACGTGCTGAGAAGTCATAGCACCAGCCTGTTGATTTCCCAAGGCAGTCATAGCTTACGTAGTCGTATATATTATTTCAGTATAATAACATTTTTGAAGAAAAAATATTACAATTTCGAACAAAATTGACTAGCGGTTGTATATATTCATCGATTTCGTTCATCATAAATTTGTACATATTGATCCCATCGAATACAATAGATTATGATATATATATATATATATATATATATATATATATATATATATATATATATATATATATATATAGCAAGATAATCAATAGAAAGATTATAAAACTACATAGAAACAGAGAAGCAATGAATATAAGAAGATATAAATATTGAACTAGTATTGTGTAGTATTATTCAAAATCTCAATTATATTTAAAATAAGCAAACTATCTCGACTCCAAGCAAAAAAAAAATTAATAATCAATAATAAACAGCTGTAAGGGCAAATTGTCTTCATAATTTTTATTCAAAATTCAAGGAACCTTTCAAGAAAATTTTCTATTGAATCTATTAATAATATATCAAATAACGTCCAACTTACTCGTATAGGCATAATTCCAATATTTTCCAACATATATTTTAAAATTTAATATACAACAAAATTAATATATGATTGGCGACAACAAATCTTAGATATAACAATATATAGTAACATATATATTAGCTTTTACAATAATGTAAATTTATGACAAAATTGTTGAAACAGTAGTAGAGAGGTAATTGCATTGAAAATCCAAGAAGTTTAGAAATATATTAGAAAACTTATAGTATGAGAAAAAAATATAATAATTATTATAAAAGACATATTATATTTCACATCGAGTTCTCGAAATACCTCGACCGATAGCCTGACAGAACAAGATTGATATCGGAAGTTTCCATATCAATTACTAGGAAATACCTTTCCATGTTAATAAATTCTACTAGGCACTCTTGTATAGAAAGATAAAATAAAATTGATATTGCATTCTTTCAATTTGAATGGTATATTATTTCAACCTAAGTCGGGCATTCGAGCAGAACTCTATATAATTATTACCTTAAAATTTTGTATAAAAGCACCATTTAACGAGGTTTATTTAATACAAAATATTATATTCAGCGAATGTTTTGCTTGTTATTGCAATTGAATTTATCCATCTCGAGAAATATTCTCTCTCTAGATGAATTTTTATGACACCTCCGAGTATTCTGTGATACCATCAGAAAATTAAGTGTAAGAAATAGTGAAAAGAAGAAGTGAAATAAAATAGAAAAACAAAAGTACAGAAATTTATTTGATCAATTTGCGCACGTGTAAATGTTCATTGTTTCTTTCAGAAAGGATATGGCACAAGGTTAAGATAATTAGAAGAATGCTGGCGGCGGATGGAGCATGTTGTCTATTGTAAATATATTGAAAATTTCTGACAAAATAAAAAATATAATATGATATATATACACACACATATATATATATATATATATATATATATATATATATATATGTGTGTGTACATGTGTGTGCGTGTATATGTATGTGTTTACAGGGTGTCCTAGGACTACTCACATTTACTTACAATTAGTTTGCTTTTGATGATTTTGACTGGTACCAGCTCAAGACTAGAGAGAAGGATAGTGGTGATATTTGTTACCATATTTCGTATTTTTAACTTCTCGTAGGGTAAGTTATAATAATCGCAAAAAAATCGTAAATGAAAATTTTGATATATCTTTACGTTTCAAGGTTTCTGAATATTTTGTTTATGTATATATTTTATTTATGTGTGTGTATGTGTGTGTGCGTGTGTGTATGTGTGTTCGGATACAATTTTTCGTCGACGATTTCGGGAACACGGATGAAGCGATTTGAATAATTAAAAAAACATTCGATTTGTACTAATAAGGAGACATGCTGATTAGTTTTTGGCGGAGGCAGGTCTAGCCGTTCCAAGGATATGGGGCAGAAAGTGCCAAAAACGATAACCTAGTTTTTAAGAGAACGGAGCGTCAAATTTGAATAATTTAAAAAACATTTTACTTGTATTAACAAGATGAAGAACTGATCAAATTTTCATGTAGGCAGGTTTAGCGGTTTCGGAGATCTAATGAAAAAAGTAAAAAAAAGCCATTTGGCGGTCAAAAATGATCATTAGACATATACACATCAAATTATCAAATATTTTATAGAGATTTCACCAATAAGTATAAATTTTGTTTACATTGCTATGGGTTCCGTACCAATGCTTATCCGTTAGACGGCGGCGCGGCGCTTACGCGCTTCGATATGCGATGCCATGCGCCCCACTAGTTTTCTTCATGTTTTTAAATTTTCCACTAACGTTTTTTAGTATGAAACTAAGAAGTATTGTACAGTTTTTCAATCCTGATTAAATGCACAAATTTTTAATAGAAATTACCAAGGCACTGTAGAGCTTTTTTTATAGAGAAGGCTCTGTTAAAGTAATACAATTTTAAAATGTTTATGTTACTGGTTTAACAAATAGTCTTAATTCTCAAAAACTAAGGGAAGTTTTGTCATTTTTTAAAATCAATTTGAATGAATTAGGATAATGATAAATGTGATGATGAAAAATGACATTATATACAAGATTGAATTTTATTATAAATCTCATGAACAAAATAGATATAAAAACATTACAAAGTACAGAATTAAGCACAAAATTTTAGGTTAATCAGCAATTTGTATAAAAATATAAGATTCAGTATATCAAAAATAGTATTTGTACCGTAAAAGGAATAAGAAACGTTTAAAACACTATGCTGGAGTATAAATTATAAATATCATTTCGTAATATGACACAAGGTGTATTTGAAATTAAAAACAACTCAATTATTCTGCAACTTAAAGCATAAATAATTTTGTGTACTTGGCGGACTTCTATTTAATGCTATTACACTAAACATCGACATCTGTGATTCTATTATTATCATGTGCCAAAACAATTATCAAGATAAATATTGAATATTCACGTATGTAACTAACTCTCAAGGACACCTTCTGAACTATTGTACCAAAATTTCAGCAAAACAATCAAGTTTAATGTTATATAGTTGCAAACGCTTATGTTCTCGGTGTTTTAATCCAACTATATACAAGCAGCAAGTTTAAGTGATTTACAATATTATACGCCTTAATGCCTTGTAATAGTGGAACAACAAAGTTTAAATTATTCAAATTGACCTAACCGAAAACTTTATAACTAGTTGTGTATGGCATTTTGCCATATGGCGAATCGCTAGAACAGGAGAAATATTACACATTTATTAGTTTACGATTTAGTTTTAGATGTTTTAGGAATTTTCGCCATACCAGGAGAAATATTACACATTTATTAGTTTACGATTTAGTTTTAGATGTTTTAGGAATTTTAAAATTAATTCTATCTTAATAACAAAAATTCTCACATCATTCATTTCAGAAACTAATCAGTTCCATTTCCAACTAATCTTTTTACAATAATGGATTCTGTATTCTCGATACAATTATTTATAAACAAACTGATTTTAATTACTTAAGTTATCTAGGTCCTCATTCAAGATTTTGCGACAAATTCATCATAATCAATTACCTTAGAAGGTTGTCCTGAATTCGCAGAAAAAGTGATCAATCATGAGGAACAGTGAGTTGTCCTTACAAGTGACTTAAATTAATTTTCTAGATGTATTGAGTTATACAAAGATGTTTGCATAATTGAAAATTTATTAAGTCATGTGTAAGAAAATATATTTTCAGAAAAATTTTGTATTTGTCAGTTAAAAATAATCTTCTGGTGCACCATTATTTATTTTTAAATGGTTTTCATGTAATTCAAGACCTGTCTTTAGAGCAGGATCTCTGTGTATTTAATTCTACTTATAAGTTAACCATTGTTTAAGCTATATAGAATTCAAACCAAACATAAACATAATTATAAATAATAAAGAAAATTAGATATTTACTTTTCAGCTTATAAATAATTGTGTGAATCAATTTCGACGCAGGTATAAATAGCAGTCAAAATTTTTCAAAGTATTCAGAGTTAATTACTACTTTATTAGAAGTGATTTACCAGCATTATTTAATTTTGGATATATAAAATTATCTGCGTACATCCTGATTATACAAATTCATTTCTATTTTCTTATGTATGTTAATGTACAAGTATGTATTACTTTTAATATAATAAAATTGAGCTTTTAAAAATGATAATGCTATACCAAAAAAGGATTCTTTAAACCTGTAAGTAGTTTTCGCAATAACCACGTGCTAAATTGTTAAATAATATGGACATTGAACATATATGAAATGTACATATGTATGAGAAGCGGACTCCTGGTGATATAGATTTTTAATTGGTAAATATATATGAGCTGATAGTTAATGGTAAAAATAAATATAACACATTATCCTAACATTAATTATTAACTACCAATAATTTGTTAATTTTTCCTAAGATAACTTATAGCTTTTGGCAGAGACAGGTTCAGTTGTTTGTTAAATACAGAGCAAAAAGTGCTCAAAATTATAATTTTTGATAAAACAGAGCATCCGATTTTAATTACTCAATAAGATATTTCACTTGTGTCGATGGATTGAGAAATTGATTGTATTTTTGAGAAAGTAGGCTTAGCAGTTTAGGTGATTATCACATAAATTGACATTTGGTGATCAAATTTGAACTTCTAAATTTATTGTCATGAGAGTTATTATATGACTATAATTAATATATAGCGAGGTTAGTATAAAAGGTGAAAATCTATGCAATAAAAAAAATATTTTATTAATGGAAAACCCGCATTTTCAGCTATATTTATTTTTATAAATATTTTGTCATAAGTCGAAAATAGCAAAATACTATAAAGAAGCAAGCTAGTTAGGGGGCGTCCATTAATCATGTGAGGTTTTTAGGGGTAGGGGGGGATTTGATAAAAAATCGCAAAACGTGTATTTATTTTTTACCTGAATTTTAAAAAAAATCCAAATATATTTTTAAAAAAATCTAAAACTTTACAGTTTTTTCTCGTTTGGTGGGGGGAGGGTAATTTTAAATATCACCACGTGTCAACAAAGGGAAGGGGGATCCAAAAATTTTTAAAAAGTCGATCACGTGATTGATGGACGCCCCCTTAGCTAGTTAGGTTCTATGAAACACCCTATTATATTGACAAAATATTCTTATACCTGTAATTGATAATGAATTATTGTTTGTATCGATGTTATATTGAACATAATGGTAAGAATTATTTTAAATATTAGAAAATTACAGTATTAGCAGTGTAAACAATATCTACAATTATATTATGCGTGTCAATATTTCTTCATATAAAAATGATTTTTTTTCAAGATTTACATTTCAACATGAAACTATTCAATAAAGGTAACTTTGCCATTTGTGGTGTATGAGCCTGCAAATAGTATAAAATGTATGTGAAAAATCTGGATCCTATTTCTTTTGCTCTTTTGAACAACTTCAATCGTACATATCGTATTCGAATGCAGTTGCATGGCATGAAAGAGGATTTTTCGCTTGACGGATGAGCAAAACACTTTCGTAAAAGTGCACGTGCATGCGGTCTAATGCGGCGCTCGTGATCGTGATTTTCGTTCATATTTTTATTTTTCAATTTAAAACAATGTTAGATATCTATGAAAACATGGAAATGGTATAATAAATAATCATGAAAAATATGTTATAGATTGTTATAGATGATTGATTTAGTCAAATACAATAAATTTAACCATATTAATCAATAAATTTATGATTATTTCTTGAGAAATTATAACTTCCCGATAAGTGTGAATAACCGAATTAATCAATGATATTTTATTGAATTATATATATAATCCTCCTGTCTATCTCTCTTCTTGTCTGCATATGCCCCTCTACCTGTTTACTTATCTAACAGCCTGCTTGTCCACCTGTTGACCAGGCTACCAGACCATCTGTTTACCTGTCTACGTATCCACCTGTTTTGTTTACCAGAATACCAGTGTATTAGCTTGTCGCTCTACCAGTCTATCTATCTACGTGTTTCTTTTTATACTGTTTTACCTGTTTACCTGTCAAGCTGTCCACCTGTCTACCATTTGCTTGTCTATCTATTTGTTTTTTTCTCTATTTTTCTACGTATTTACCTGTCTTCCTGGATACCTGTCTACCCTTTTTTGAATAATATCATTTGCACATGAATTAATAATAATGAATTTGTAAGATCAAATTTAATCACCACATGTGAATTTATGTAATAATCACCTAAACTGCTAGACCTACCTTCTCAAAAATATAATCAATTTCTCACTTCATCGACACAAGTAAAATATTTTATTGAGTCATTAAAATCGAATGCTCTGTTTTATCGAAAAATTTAAATTTTAGCATTTTTAATTGAATTTAAATTTTAGCTCCGTATTTAATGAACAATTGTACATGTTTTTGCCAAATTAGTTGCCCTACGGAAAGTTAACAATATATTGGTAATTAATAATTAATATTAGAATAATCTGTTATATTTATTTTCAACATCTCTCAGATAACTCTAACAACTCTTAGATCAAATGTTAAATTAATGATATTGCATGCCATGATTATAGATTTTCTATAAAGTTTGGCACAAATTCATAAAACTATTTTAATTCAACTAAATAGCATTTCATGATGAGCTTAGATTAGAACATCTCCATCTTAGTGCCAACTAAATTTTACTGAACAATAATCTAATTAAAAATTCAAATATAATACAATAATATAAGATATTGTAGAAGAATTGCTGTATCTAATATCATTCTTCCAAAAAAAATTTTTGAACTTCATTGAAAAGTAGACTCGAATAATATTAATTGAGCAGTGATACAAAAGTAAAAATAATTTAATCTACAAAAAGAAATGCTTGACATAAATACAAGAGGAAATTTTAAGTGTCGCTCATATTAAAAAATATAAGATTTCAAAGAGAAATGTCAAATATCAAAAAAGACTTTAGGATTATTAGAAGTAGTGAGATCAAAATTTTGACGGAATCGCTTTCGAAAGAACCATGTAACTGATAAATCCCATTCACTGATAAATCAAATTAATCTCGTAAATGTAAGTATATTTTGGGAGTGATTTGTGGAATTTAATTAAATTTTTATATTTTTAATATAAATGAAAAAAATAATTATTATATAAATTATGACACACATCAAGTGTCGAAGCGTTTAATGAAATAAATAATTTCTCTATTTAATATTTTTTTAATTCGACGATTGGGCTGCAAAAAACATTTCAAATATATATCAGCGTCGACAAGCTAACATCATATATATATATATATATATATATATATTATATATATATATATAATTGTTATCATTTTCATTGGAGTTTCTAATAATTATGATTGCAACAAATGTATTAAGTCAGAAATCTATCGATTGCACAGAACGTTACATCTCTGCAGAACTATATTCAAATGTAAAATAGTCCTAACCAACAACTCATTTCATAAAAATCTAAATAAATTCACATGCGTGTGTAAATAGAGAGTTTATAATAAATATGATATAACGAAATTTCTCGGTGTTCAACAAACCTTCCCGAGCTCATTTTATGATACATCAGCTCGTTAAAAATTCTCCTGAAAGATGAAACAATGCAAACATAGCAGAACATACGAGATTAAAGGTCAAAGCAAAATCTCTTTGTACATTTTATGCCACGAAAGGTTTGGTGAAATATTAAGTTACTTTAGAACAATATCATGTACTTTTTTAAAAACCATTTCAAAGAATATGTTACATAAATAGATAACTACTAGAAAGATTAACATAGTAACTATAAAATTAATATAATAATATTTGATTTTGATATTTCTTTGCTCTCGGTGAATTTTCTATTGCCAAATATACCAAGTATGTCTCATCAAAATCTGTTCCGAAAATCAAATCTAGATTTTCTCAGCGCAATCGCATTTCAGGTCGAAGTCGAACAAAAAGCTCCGGAAAGCTTCCGAATTATTGAGCAAAGAGTATATGGATCAAACCGATTTGGCCGGATGGTGGGTTCGCTTTGTGCTCTTTGTATCAAATTTTGATGATGGAAAATATTCTTGTATTTAAATCTTCTCAACAACAAAATTTGTAAAGAATTGAAAAATGAAAATGCTTATTTAGTACAATTATTTAATTGAACTATGCAATTTTTTGTAGTTTTGTACAAGTTACTCCATTAAATCTTGTTTAAAAAATTGTTTCACATTCAAAATAGTTCATGGAAAAATAAATATGATTTTTGTTTCTGGGTACCACAAAATTTACTGATCATGCATTTTTAAACATATTGGCTTTTTACTCATATGCATAAAAAATTAGAAAAAAGCGTAAAAAATATTTCTTCTTTGAATAGTTTATAATTTTTTTATTCCAGTCAGAGCTTAAACATACAAAAGTCCTGGGAAGCTACCAAATATTTGAGCAAATAATATTCGTATCAAATATACATAGCTATTTATTATCCCATTATTTGGAAAATAAACTAGTTCTGAGTTGCATTTAGCCTTAAGGAAAGTTAGTAATTAATTGACTTAATAAATAAGAATTCAGATTTAGCAAATTTCAAAATGATGAGCATAGAGTTTTAAAATTTTAGATCTGCTTATTATTCCAATTTTAATATTTTTTTTATCAAACCACCTATAGTAAGTCCAGAATATTTTTGTAGGTTTATTTTAAGACCATAAACTCATGAATCAGATTTTCCGAGAGTAACTTAACATATTCCTACAAGAGGGTAAAAGATTATTAACGTATAGAATAGAAAAAACTTCTTTTTAGTTAAATCAACTGTTAAGTTATTTGTTTTAATATAAAAATTAACATAAAACTATTTTTCTTAAAAGAATCTTACTAGGAAAGTTGTGAAGGTTGTTATTTTTCAATCTTTTAATAAGTGAAAATAAGAGAACCAAGAACATATTAAAAAACAAAGTTAGGTATATATTTCTGTAGGGTTGAATTTTTAGATCTAATGAGAAGAGTAAAACTAAGAAAAACTAAGTGATAGTGTTTTTTAACCTGAATTTCGTAAATTCAACCAATTATTACAATTAAATTTAAAGATTCTTGTGCTGTTTTGATAGTAGATCAACACACACAACTATCTTATAATAAATTCTTTAATTAACTTTCCGCAGGGTAAGTTATAGTAATCGCAAGAAAATCGAAAATTAAAATTTTTGCATATTTTTACGTTTCAACGGTTTCTGAACATTTTGGCATACCTTAGAAAAAATGGATATATGTATGTGTACGTGTAAGTATGTATGTTTGGATACAATTTTTCATCCACTATTTTGCGCTTAGATCAACCGATTTGAATGATTCAAAAAACATTCGATTTTTATATTTCATTTCTATATTTCATTTGAAGGTAGGTAGGTCTAGCCGTTTCGAAGATACGGTGCAAAAAGTGCTAAAAATGGTAATTCAGTTTCTGAGAGAACAGAGCTACCGATTTGAATGATTTAAAAAACATTTTGCTTATATTGACTAAATGAAAAATTGATTCATTTTTTGGAAAGGCAGATTTAGCGACGCCGGAGGTACAGAGTAAAAAGTAAAAAAAAAGATATTTGGAAGTCAAAAATGAACATAAGATATATTCACATTAAATTATGAGATATTTGATAAAGTTTTTGAAAATGAGTAATAATTTTGTTACAATTTTGTTGGGTTCCGTACCAAGATTTTTAATTTTTAAAGTTCACTTATACGGTTCAAACAAATATCCAAATTTTCAGAAATATATTTTTTCAAAATTTTCAAAATATTTCAAAGTTTTAAACTTTAAATATAAATTTTAAATTTACAATTCAGTTTATAGATGATGAAACACTTCTTACATAGGCCATTTAAAAACTGTATTAATAGTCAATATTCATATGAATTTATACAACAATCATATTTATTAATTATATTAAATTAGAATAAAACGAATATATATCATATGCGTTATTTTAATGGCAAGAAATATATCCTCAGATGGATTCATTCATTTACTTCCTGCTAATGTAAACTTTCTCAATTGCTTTGAGCGATAAGATCCTCACCGTATTTTTTATGAACGATAAAATATATAGTGATTAAAATTATGTATTTAAAAACGTATAAAGCAATTGTTATAAATCATTGATCAATTTAGATTGATTACTGATTTTTTCTATTCGAATATATAATTCTGGTACGGGAAGTTCTAGCCATTTGCCTTAAGGCACGATGCCATACACCATTAGTTGTATTATTAGTACCTAAATTTCGTAAATTTAACCACAATTCAATTTAATGATTCTAAATATTGTGCAGTTTTGATAGTAGATCAACACACATATCTAACTTATAATAAATCAATCTACGTGTATTTTGTGCCTTGTTGCAGATAGTTTCATCAAGAAAAAAATCCTTTCTCGTTCATCTAAAGCTATCCTTTTAGTTCAAGCTTGAACTGAGAAAAGCTCCGGAAAGCTCGAATGTGTAAGCAAAGAGTATTCGGATCAAGTCCGCGTGGCGTCGCTTTGTGCCCTTGTATCACGTGATACCAACAGGGTAGTCAGTTTGCGTACAGACGGCGCGCGGCAAGCATCGCTCCACCGTTCAAATTCATTTTAACCCTTGTCAAGTTGAAATTTTGTTAGGAGGTATTGAGATATTTATTTATTTACTTATTATTTTTGTGTTCACTATTGGTGCTAAGTGTGTAACAAGTGGCCGTGTGTGATGTGATTTTGTGTTAAAAGCTCAAAGGTTTCTAAGCGGAGATTTTGAATTAAACGGTAACAACGGTAAGTTATTAATTAAAGGTTGATAATTATTTTCTGAATTGTTTTGTTAACTGCAGTAAATAGATGGTTGGTGATTCTAAGCTTTTAGAATTAAACATTCAATTAAAAAACAAATAATATGCATTATTTATTTTAAGCTATGAACATTTCATACGTGTACAGCATATATTATATGTATGTAAATTATTGTTCTCAATTTGTTTATTGAATAGCTTTTAATTGTATGTATAATTTTTAAATGAATTTATAGCAGTTAAATAAATATATAATATTATGAAAAAAAGAATTAATTGCAAATAATTTCTTAACTGTACATATAAACATGAATTATTGGACAACACGTAATCCGAATGCGAATTATTCATGTCAACAAATCCCAGAATTTGAAATGAAATAGTAAGTATAATTAGATAGTTGTTTTTATATATTGAACTACTCATATAAAATAGATGAACAATATTAACGATTTTGCAAAGAAGTAGATACTTTCATTTTATGTGGACGAAAATACTGATTTGACACAGATCTTTTAATATATAATATATTGCTAATTATTTAGTAATATATTATATAGTATGTTTTAGTCAATCTTCAATGCGCAAATAATAAATAATTTGCAATAAGTAAAACATAAGATAAGTAAACAGTAATTTTACTTAAAGTTAAAGTTTTTTATGATGCAATTTATATATTAAATTTAGGAAATTTATACAAAAAAATAAATACTATCGACCAATACATTTTACATTGATGAAAAAAATATCCTAAAAAATAACGAATAATTATAATTGTTATATTAATACGTATAAATATTGTTCATTAATAAATTTTTTCAATAGTCTATGTGAGAGGTGTTTGATCATCTTTTCCTGAAAAAACGATTTTCTGTTTTTTATAAAGTTTGAAATTTAGTATTTGAAACAAAGAATTTAGTCGTCATATTTTTCGGCTAATTAATACTAACGAGAAAGAATAATTTACACAAAGATTTGAAATTGTCAGTTTCAGTAACAATTATTATAAAAGGTTTTGCCATTTTATATATGAAGATTTCTTCTAAGTGTTTCCATAATATTATGTATTACATGAAAAATAACAGTTAAAAAAATATGAACTGTATTAAAGTTTCAACATCAATAATAAGATTGTACAAAATAATTTTTGATTTTTGAATAACAACGTGAAAAAACAATTGTAGAATACAATTATTTGAAACATACATTTAGTCATTTATATTAAATTTAAACTAAAAACTGATAACGCTTTCCGTAAACTCCAATTTGCTCCTCGGTTGACAATTATATATTGCCATAAGAACGAAAAGTTTTCCAGACCAACCATCGAAGAAAAACAAACTCAAGGTACAATATATTTATTATCAACCTACTTTGTTCGAGCTTTATTTTCCTTTTGCGTTCCATTTTTGTGGAAAATACGCCCAGCGTTTTCTACATGAGAAATCAATTTGTACATTATTTCGTTCATTCAGAATTTTATTTGTCGTAATAATTTAAATTCATGAAATCAAATGAAGTGAATAGAAAATGAGAAATGGGATAAATGACGAATGCAGGGCATGAACGAAACATAATTATGAGGAATTGAATTGCCGAAATTGTATGAAGCTTTTTGAATAACAATAGTCAATAACATTTGGTTACATAAACTACTAATATTTATGTTATGAGGTAGTTAAGTATTAATTAGATCGTTTTCTTACAAAAAGTGTCGTGATATAACAGATTTTATTTGAATTATTAAATTAACTAGCCAAAAATCACATTTTACCTGTTGTTTAATTTCGCAAGACTGATCATTTTAACATACCCACAGAAAAACAAGTATACATATCTTAGAGAAAATTGTACCTAATAATTGAAATGAATTTAATGAAAATTGAATTTCAAATTTTATCCCGGCAATTTAAATCAATGCATAATCATACACAACTGATTTACTTATCAAAAATTATAAAAAATATAAATTCTGATTATAAGGATAGAATATCCGCTTTATAAAAGTTATATTTTTCTGTTCTGAAAAGTATCATACATAAAGTGAACAATAAATCTATTTAAAATTAAAAAAAAAAAAATCATAAATAATCGAACTGAAGAATAGTTTAGAAATCGTATAAGAATGATAATGTAGGAGGAATGAAACCATGCTTTATATTCAGACAATGAATTCTTTTATGATAAAAATTAATATCTTATATTAATGAAGGAAACTTTATCTTCTACTAATTATAGTGTATCAATCTTTTTTTCTCATGACAGAGAGCCCATCTATTTTGTCAGTATAAAAAACCTTAAAGATATCTAAGCACTGCAGAATAATGCTGAAACTAGATTTCAAAAATAATTAAATTCAATACTGCTTTGATGAGAATTCCATATTGTAATAAATGTCACCATAAACAATGCATATTTTTTTTAATGTCATCGTAAAATCTATACCTAACTATATCAGACGAATGGTTGTGAACGATTTTTATTTCTGGCTTAAAATTTGTGAACAATGGAAAATATTTTTTTTATTATTAATGTAATTACTAATAAATATTGTATGTGTACAAAGACTTAAAATAATATTTTGTACAAAGAATTTCCTTTTCATTATCAATTTCATAATACTGTCACTTCTGAAAATGATTCGATTCGATATAAATATTAAAGAAATTATTAACACTTCAGTAATTGAAATTTTAAAAGTACATATAACAATTTTGAAATTATTTTCTCTGTTCCATAGTAAGATGTTTTGACATCCAACACAATTTATTATGTAAACTTATTTCGTATCAAAAAATGATGCGACTGATCATCACATATTCAGTTTTACAAAATATTTTTTATATTTTTAATTATGTTATGGATTCACTAATTACTATTTTTGTTGTTTTGTAGGTGTATGTATTTTAAGTTTGGTATGGACAGGTTTTACTTTTATAATTAATGAATTTTTTTTTTCATAATTTTTATTTTATGTGTAATTGTGATAGAGTTGCTGAATGATAAATAACATTTTATATGGAAATGTGCAGAATAAATGTTCTTATTAATTTTCACAGAATTTTTATAGTATAACATATTTATACACATATAAAACACTACTTTCTAGTATTTTCTGTGAACTTCGATATAAATTGCACTCAACTGAAAGAGCATTCATTCTTCAGTCATGCGGAATATTTACTATTTAAAGTGATCATAAGAAATAGCTGAAATGGAAATTGTGATCATTATTTCCAATACAAGTATTGCATATTAAAATTTTGCATACATAAAATAATATCCAGAAAGGTGTACATAATTTATTCAATATGAAACATATTACATTTTAAAAACATATTTTTAGATACATTTTCATTTGAATTTACTGATTTTAAGGTACATTATAAAAATATTAATTGAGCATTTACCAGAAAACAATCTTAATTATTTTACAAAATAATTGTAAAAGGAAAAAAATGAATACCACAGAGAGAAACATAATTTTGCAATAGATGACTGAATTATTCAATAATTCAAAGATTGTTTACAAAATTTTATATAATATGACAAAATCGAAATTAAGTCTAATAAAATTTAGATAATGAAATTGAGTGCAATTCTCTAAAGTATCTATGTAGAAAATAATCTAGGTTATGGAGTTAGTTACCTAGTTAGCAGTTAGCATTAAAAATAATATAATTATATGAAAGGATAAATTCTATAATAGTGTCTTCATTCTGTAAATTGATAAAAAACGAGACATATGGGTTTTGTTGATACTGAGAGCCATTTGGCGACACCGAATGATTTATTGTCGGTCGGCATACGTGTGTCGAATGACGCATTTCGTAAATTGTAATAAAAAGTTGCAATATATAACACTTTTATACATATGCAAATCTATTTGAATAAAAAACCTTACGATTTTTGTGAGGATTGTATTTTAACACATCACGATTCGGAGGAAAGTTTGAAATAATAATAAACAGAAAGTAAATACCATTGTATATCTTTTACAGTCTGATTGAAATAACTACCTTTTTAATTTAAGTAAATTGTAATCAAATGTTCAATTCATTTCAAATGTTCATAACATTTGAAAAACATTTATTTGTAAATAAATTAACATGTTTTGAAAATTTTGAAATGCATACTTGAATCTTAGTGAAACAATATAATAGTATTTTTTTTATCAATTATATTGTATTTCATAGTAATAATCAGAATGGTTCGTCAAGGTTAAGTGTAGCAAGTGTGTTAGAAAAATCCCCATATGCATATTAATACCTTTCTAAAATCTTGTCTTTTATTCATTACAATTTCTTACATATTATTATACTACAGAATTCTATATTAAGTTGAAAGTAGTTACACACAAATGATTTATTTATTCACCGATTACAAAATCTAAAGTTATCAAAACAATGTATTATGATTGTATATACACGTATATAAGTATTGTAAAACTGTACCAAATCAATTAAAATTTTCCAATCAAAAAATGCCTAATATTTAGACTACTGGAAATTATAGATCTGTAACATGATAACTTCAAAGAGAAATATTCAATTACCATCTGTAAATTTTGCTTTGATAATCATATTGTTTGTGAAAATAATTTAATTAACAGTGATTTCACTGTTTTACGCAAAACATTTATTGAACTATAAGTTCGAATTGATCCTTTCAGATTTAAATTTAATGGCACTGATATTCAATGGGAAATTAAATTATTCTGATGAATTGTATAACGCCTCATATATATATACGTATATATATATATATATATATATATATATATATATATATAGAAACTTATACATAACAAACCAGGAAAAAGTACAGAAAAAATTAATTAATGATGTAAAATTTATTGAACACTAAATTTCTTTCTTTTACACAAATTTAGTACAATTTAATCTTTTTTTAATTCGACGATAGGGCTGCAAAAATATTCCATAATATATATATATATATATATATATATATTTCTCAAAAAAAACTAACAGAATCCCATCCTTATAATTTTGAAGTGATACTGGTAATGAAGATTTTTTATAGTTGTTCCAGAATTTTCTTAAAACACACATAATCTTTTTCTGTATTAAAAGTGATACAATAACTTTTTCAAATTTTATACAGCTTGCATATCTACAAATGGATGATTTATAGCTCATTTTAAACTTTTATACATACCAAGATGAATACAAACGATATTTTAATGTTTTTTTTATTGAGATAATTTATTTCGATTCTGAAAAAAAAACATTTCTCACATAAGACTAAAAAATGTTTTATGTGTGTTTCAGTCAACTTTAAGAATTTCCGCAAAGAAGTTATTGAGGTCGCTGGAAGAAGCCGATTTTAATTATATTTTTATGTTTCAAAAGTTTTTAAACAATTTTTTGGCATCCTGTGCAGTATGTATGCCATATATAAAAATTCAAATTTTTTTCCATGCTATTTCCATACAAAGTTTGATTGATTTGCGCACTATGTAAAAGTTAATATTAAGAGCTAAAACTTTCAGAGAATTGTTTTTTATCAATTTGGAACCATTTGAGTCCCTGGGAGCAAGAAAATTCGAAAATGACCATATTAAGGACCGCCCTAATATATATATATATATATATATATATATATATATATATTATATATCTTATATATAAAAATGGATCGCAAAATGTGTTGGTAAGCGCATAACTCAACAACGACTGGACTAATTTGGCCAATTCTTTTTTTAAAATGTTCGTTGAAGTCCAAGGATGGTTCTTACGGTAAGAAAAAATCGAATAATTGCCAGAAAACCCTAAAATCAGCCCTTTTCTTTTTTACATACAAACGTTTTCTAACTAAAACGTAGAATCACTTAACGTTTCATATATCATTTTATTCGTAATTTTAATCTGCATCTTTCGTCCTAACAAAGTTTTTTCGTATCTTTTACGGTTTGGATTGTAGATAGCAATTTGTGTGAATATTAAATAGTTCACAGTTCACACTATTTGATATCTCTCTAAAGAAAACGAAGTATTATACATCCTTAGAAAGGTCTCAAAATTCTTAGATCTTTTACCTACAGGCGAGTTGCAGTAGTAAAATTCAAGAAAAACTAGAAAATCTCGAGAAAATTATATGAACACACTTAACGATTTATATATCATTTTATTCGTAATTTTATTCTGGATCTTATATCCAAATAGAATGTTTTCGTTTCTTTTACGGTTTGTTCAAATGCAAAGAACGGTTAGGTTTGAGCAATAAGCCACACTGTTCGATATTTATCTAAAAAAAACATATAAATTGTTAGATGGAACTCCAAGTCACAAGGGCAGACAATTTATTTTATTTATTTATTTACTCATTTATTTATTTATTTATTTATTTATTTATTATACGCCAATCGACTATATACAGTTAGTTAATACTTCAAAAATTTTGGTCATGTCCTAATATACTATTAACTATATGTGGCTTACTCGAGAGTTAGAATTACAAACAGTTTAATTATTTATGCACCTACAGGTCTGACAAAGAATATTGTATATCCCGTTAATTGATATATTAAAAATAAATTCGTTCCAAAAATGTCGTGTAAAATTATTTATATACATATAATTATTAGTTGTGATGTAGCTGATTTGGTTTTTACTGTATAATTGAAATTTAAGTGTAGAAAGTGTACATACATTTCCTAAACGGTAAAAAGGGGTTTTTAAAAAATTGGAGTTTTTAGGCATGGGTACAGGACAACGTCTGTCGGGTCAGCTAGTATATATATATATATGTGTGTGTGTGTGTGCGTGTGTGTACACATATGTGTGGATTCAATTTATTTAACACTCTTGCTCGTCTGATGTATTTTTATTTGAACTTGTTCTTTGTTGTCTGGCTCTATTCATTAACGCCCTAAACTAACTAATAGCTATGGCGAGTTAATGACTTTGAAAATTACATACATTATATTGGCTAATGACATAAATTAAGTTTAATAATACAAAATTCAAATACTAAAGTAAATGGGAGTTTAGGAAATCTAAACTATGTGTAAAGTCTATAATAGCTATCATTAGAGAAAATATTATATATGGCTATTGGCCAATTCTTTTGAGACAGATCCATTAGTAGCTGTTGACTCATGGATCGAGATATTTTAAAAATTATCATAGATATTACCAAAATTTAAAACATAATTATATAATTCAGTATTTAACACAATAATTGATCGATTTTGATCATAAAAACTTATTATGATTTTGTCGAGTTTTAAAATAACGACAATAAAATAATTAACAATTTGCTTCAAATATGAAAAAATGAATTTCACTTTCATCAAAATTGATGTAAAAAAAAATCAAATAAAAACAAAAGCAAAAACATATTTGAATTATGTTCGGAGATATAATTCTTTTATTTTCTGTAACAACTTGCATTTTTCTTTCTCTAGTGATAAATTACACTGATTCTTCACCCTTAGAAAATCACTCCCATAGTAATTGATCTATCAGCACACGATTACTTACAAAATTCCTATCCTGACCATAAATCAAATCCAAGTAAATGGTGCAATCTCTATACTAGACAAATTCAACAAAGTGTTATAGATGAAAAAGCAATTTGTAATGAGGTCGCACTTCAAACGCCTTTCAAAAATATTGTTCAAAGGAATTAGGTGACTCGCGAAAACTTCTGCTAGATCGGAAAATATTATTTTGCTCTTTGAAATTAATGTTTCCATGAAATGGTTTGAAAATCATGGTGACCTTCCACTGTATGATGCGCCATTTATTTTGCACAGACAGTCTGTCTGCGAACTTTGTTTTGCATTCATTGTCATAAACAAATATAGAAATTTGATTAGTAATTTAAAGTATAATTGAACTTGTCTAGTCATCATAAAAATAAATATAATATATGAAGATTGTATATTTTAAATAAATGCACACAACCCGCCCAACCACCTACATGATATATATATATATATATATATATATATATATATATATATATACGTGTATATATATAAATGTACACAAACATGAACACACATCAAACAATAGTTGATGAGCTTCAATGAAAATTTGAAAACTGGTATTCCACATTAAAAAAATGAAACACAGGGATACCGGTATTATTGATAAATAACTAATCATAATACTAGTTATGTTTTTATTAATATTAATTGTTATTAACCATTTAGATTGATTCGACATTATGGGGTATTTTAGTTTTCTTTATAATTCAGTGTATGTATAGTTTTATTGATTGATGGAATTAGTCCACTATGTAGGTATAACAATGATTTTCAAACATTCATCCAATTAATAAATGAAATACATTTTCTTTTGTAAATTTTTAAAAATATTATCTTCACAATTTTGAAAGAATTATTTACACACTTTGGAAATTGATCTAATTAAAATTGTGCGATACACCTAGTTACAAAACCAATCTCATCGATATAAATTTATTTAGAATAATTTTCTACATTTAGTTGTAAATGATAACAGTTTGTATTTCACGCTGTAGTATTTGGATATTTCACAGCAAATTGCATGCTCCGTTCCGCTATGTAAATGTGCCGCAGTATCATTACAAGTTGATGCTGCGACTCGGACTAGCTTCAAAATAGTTATAATGGCGGCAAATTATTTTCAATATAAGTATTACATAATAAAAAACCTTAGTTATGGAGCAATGCATAAAATTATAATCCAAACTATTAAAATGTTAATTTAGATGATAATTACATTAACTATCATGTTTTGAATTTAAAATTTGTTGGATACTTGGATAAGAAAGATCTTTATGTATGTACATGGGCTACTTTTGTTTTCTTTAAATATATCGCAATTTCCTAAAATATTTTTGAAAAAAATAAAATATACTAAAACTATAATAAAACTAGTAATACTAAAACTATAATGAAACTGGTAAATTTTTGTGAAGAAATTTTGAGACATTTTATAGATTTTGAAATGTTCTATATTTTTCAAGATAATAATCAGATTATTTATCAGAATTATTTGGATTGTAAATTCCATAAATATATTTGTGAAAAGTTAATATCAAAATTAAAATTAACATCAAATTTAATGCATAATTATCTAATTATTTAAATATACCTAATTAGACGAGGAGATGTACTGCAAAACAAAAAATCATAGATAATCAAACGTGCTTCCACCAATTAGATATCTCTATTATGAGAAAACGTACTGTAAAAAATACTCTACATAATTTTTAAATAGATATACCTACTATGAAAAAATGCACTGTAAAATTCTCTATCTAATTTTTGAAAGAGCGAAAAATCACAGGTAATATCAAGTGTGCTTCCACCAATTAGATGTACCTACTGTGATAAAATGTACTATAAAAAATACTCTACTTAATTTTTGAAGCAGCAAAATATTACAGATAATTTCAAGTATGCTTTTACCAATTAGATGTATCTACTATGCAAAAATGTCATGTAAAATACTCTTCTAAATTTTTGAAGAAGCAAAAAATTACAGATAATTCCAAGTATGCTTCCACCATTTGTATGTACCTACTATGAAGAATTGTACTGTATAAATACTCTACTTAATTTTTAAAGGAGCGAAAAATTACAGATAATTTCAAGTGTGTTTTCACCAATTACAACTACTATGGAAAAATGTACTGTAAATAATACTCTACTTAAGTTTTGAAGAAGCAAAAAAATTACAGAAAATTTCAAGGGTGCTTTCACCAATTAGATGCCTCTACTATGATAAAATGTCCTGTAAAAATACTCTACTTAATTTTTGAAGAAGCGAAAAATTTCAGATAATTTTAAGTGTGCTTTCACCAATTAGATGTCTCTATTATGAGAAAATGTCCTGTCAAAATACTTTAATTTTAAAGGAACAAAAAATTACAAATAATTTTAAGTGTGCTTTCTCTAATTAGATGTCTCTACTATGAGAAAATGTACTGTAAAAAATACTCAACCTAATTTTTGAAGGTGCAAAAAATTTCAGATATTTTTAAGTGCGCGGACTATTGTAAATTCATCAAATTTATTGTATGTCCTTTACTGGACAGTTGTAAATAAAAGAGATAATAAAACAAAATTTAAGTGTGCTTTAACCAATTAGAACTACTATGGGAAAATGTATTATAAAAAATACTCTACTTAATTTTTGAAGAAGCGAAAAAAACACATGAAATTTCAAGTGTGCTTCCACCAATTAGATGTACGGACTATGAGAAAATGTCCTATAAAAATACTCTACCTAATTTTTGAAGGATCAAAAAATTACAGAAAAATGCAAGCGTGCTTTTACCAATTAGATGTCTCTACTATGAGAAACTATGCTGTAAAATACTCTACTTAATTTTTGATGAAGCAAAAAATTACAGATAATTTCAAGTATGCTTCCAGCAATTAGATATCCCTGCTATGAGAAATTGTACTGCAAATAATACTCTACATAATTTTTGAATGAGCGAAAAAATCACAGGTAATTACAAGTATGCTTCCACCCATTGGATGTACCTACTATGATAAAATGTACTGTAAAAATACTCTTATTAATTTTAGAAGGAGCAAAAAAATCTCAGATAATTTCGAGTGTGCTTCCAGTTTACCACACTTCATCCCACTTATGTTAATAGTAAAATTTCCTGCGTCAAACACTTCAATAGTGCTCCATGATCCATGTTTCAAGAGGACTTTCCATGTCATTCCGTTAAATTCCTCTTCAAGAAAGAAAATGATTTTTAGTAGCCGATTTATCAGGACGTCTCTCAAAATTTTAGTTCACCAATGCGTCTGTACGCGTTCGTCGTCGACGTACTTAAAGTAGGTCGCTCGGTCTGTCAAAGCATTCTCTCTCCGAGTTTCCATCCTGTCTAGATAACGAACGCGATTCGCTTATTATACATGTCTGTCTAAGGTTTGGAGATGCGGGTTGCTTTCCCAAAACACAATGCTGAGGAATGTCGACAGATAAACATTTTTCAAAACATCATGTTATGCAATTTCTATTTATATATAATAATAGATGGTAACGTATTTCAAGTCGATGCGTGGTTGGAGCTATGGGCTTCGAACCAAAAGTACCAGGTTTGATACCAGCCTCAGATAGCTTGATAACAAGCACTAGTTTAAAACATTTGTTTTTACTTGAACTTATAGATAAAGGGCGCCCATTACTCACGTGAGGTTTTTAGGGGGAGGGAGGGTTCGATAAAAAATCACGTGGGGAAGGGGGAGTATAGTAAGATATCACGTGCATTTATTTAAAAAAAAATCAAACATTTTCAAAAAAAAAATTTTACAGTTTTAATACATAACTAAAAAAACACGTGATGTTTGGTGGTGGAGGGGGAGTAATTTGGAATATCATCAAAAAGTCCTTAAAAACTCGCTCGCGTGATTAAAGGACGCTCCCTAACATTATATTTTCAAATAAATATACCGTTATAGCTGCGTTCAATAAATAATAATCAGCGTTAAGGTCAATATAATAATAAATTCAATCAGCAAAATAAATTCACCAAAAAGAAATAGGCCAACCACTGGGATTCCTCTTTAAGGCTCGGTATGAAAAATATCATATTTTGAACATTTCCAAAATCAATATATCTGCTGTTAGAATATCTTTGCCCTATGGTTTAGGACCCGTAAATTTGTGAATTCATAACCCGACTTTTACCACAGTGCTACTTGAATTTCTCTATCTCATATATCCCAGAGCATACGAATTATATTAGTATAGCCGTGCCGATCATCACAACAATTAAGACAGAAATTTATTTTATACACAAAAATTTCAAAATATGAAAACCAATAAATTATATTGGGTCAGCCGTGAGCCCATGGTAAGAATGCAATCTCGGCCAGGTTAACATCAAGTAGTATGATTAAATTTGCAGTTGAAGTTATAAGTCTAAAAGATAAGTCAACATTGGTTTGAATTCAAAGTAATACAAGCCAAAAGATGTTATTCAAGTATATTAACAAAAATGCCATAGATGTTCTGGTGACCAAAGCTGTTATTCGTAACGAGAACATGTACTCGATTTTTGCTTAATAGCTCATAGCATTCGTGTGTATATTATCATCTCATACAGAGTATGGGCTAGCATTAGTCCCGGGTTCGCTGGTTCGATTCCCGCTACCACCAAAGCCCGACATCAGGCAACTTTGATGTCAAATTTCCACTTGAGGTTGTAAATCTCAAATATAGCCTCACGTAAAAATCGCCTCGCGTGGGTGTAGTTGCTTATATATAATAAAAATGTCAACAAATACTCAAGTTAGTTAGTAATAATTGAATCGGACAACTACTGGGTTGCCATCCATTATAATAAATTCAAAACAATTACTAAATGTCCTAAGTGTGACAGATTGTAATTAAAATGTACCAAAAAAAAATACAGAGTCTGGCGACACCACTAAATTTTTTGGAATTATACTACCAATATCTTAAAATCATAAATAAAAGAGTCAACGATGCTCATGACATCTTCGGTATTATATAACCCAAGCTTAGCCAACAAGGTAAACATAAACTCTACGAAGAGCCAATTTGGAACGTGACTTGAAAACAGAACCTTAATAAAATATAAAAACTACAAACCAGGTTACTATACATTATTTAAATTTCCCCTTTATTTCAATGCACAACTAAATTGACATATTTGTATTGAACTATTGAATTATCCCACTAATTATGAAATTCTTTAGTAAATGTAATTAACCAAAATTTAAATTTCATCTTCAATAATTGGTTGTGTTACTGATTTCAGATTAATGTATAAAATCTGGTGTTTTTATATGTTTGTTTGCATTCATTACAATTTATTATCTAATTGAAGATATAACAATACATTAAGTCATAATAAAAATTCATAAAACTTGTTTAACAGTCTAGCCACGTGGATCCTAAATATGTTTTATACATTTATCTGTGTCTTCAATTCTGTAACAAGATAATTTATTTAATCAAGGTTAAACATACATACATAGATCTTGAACTTGTTTATCATCAAAAGAAAAATTAAATTAAAGTCTAATGAAGTGAAAACTAAAGTATATCAAAGAGATATTCTGAAACAACGACTGCAACGTCTTGTTCCTCGAATACAGTTTTGTTCAATTTTATCCACTAGATCAAACGTACACACTAAACACTTTTTTCAGAATTTTTTGACAGTGACGACTCGAATTTTATTTTATCCTATGCGTTTGAGCGAATATGACGAAGGTCCGCGCTTTAATATTCCCCGATAAATGCGAAACGCTCCCGATAAGCTGGGAAAGGTAGATACGTGAAAATTGAAAAAATGATTTACAACTATGCGCTGGAAAATGAATTTCGAGCGACGACGGCATTTTTGAAACATCAGGTAGAGGCGATTATAGTTTAATGTCAGAATATTTTAAAACGTTACTTTAAAATTGGGTAACTTATCTTGAAAATTCCACTCGATCGTTGAAATTTATAATCGTTGTTATTGATTTATATAATTGTTAATACAAATTTATTCATAATTTATTGTATTTTATTTTGTTATTGTTACAAATGAATTTTGTACATGAGTGATATAGACAAAGAATTTCTGTTCCTGCTTACATATAATAATAATTTAAATTATTTTAATATGACTCATTCAGATTGCAGTTAAATCAACCATGACAAACTAACAAATATTTTGCTTGATTGACTTCACATATTAGAGCTCGAGTCACGAGATTATTTAATAGAATCAAATAGTGATCCCTTCTGTATGGAAAATTTACACGAAAGCTTTTGTTCGACCTGATTTTGATATAGTTTAAATTAATTACAGAAATGAGGAAAACTTATGCTTTGAACTATATATAAGACTAATTATTATATAAAAAATTACTCGTAGTTAATCTCTAAAAAAATGCATTATTTGTTTAAGATTTAGCTGACATAGTTTAAATTAATTCTAGAATTGGGAAACTTATGCTTTAGACAATTGATAAGTCTGATTATCTGTTCAAGATTTATCTATATAAGAATTTATTATTAGAGGGCAAAATAGTGTTTATAATCGGTATATCTTGATTACACCGTCGAAAACTCTGCAAACTTTCCAAAATAGAAAACAATACTTTTTTGTGCTCACAATGTATCAGTAAAATAGTTTCTGGAGAATCTAATAATTTGGATAACATTTTATTTGGAAATAGGCTTTGGATGAACAAATTCAATTGAAATCAAAATTGAAAAACTTTACTTTTTGAAAACATGAATAAAATAAAAATTGTTGGAAAAATTGTAGTTTATTTTTTAAAAAAAATAGTGATAAATTCTTTCAAATTAAAAAAAAAACATTGAATC
Source organism: Ctenocephalides felis (assembly GCF_003426905.1). NCBI lineage: Eukaryota > Metazoa > Arthropoda > Insecta > Siphonaptera > Pulicidae > Ctenocephalides > Ctenocephalides felis. The sequence continues at coordinate 38,395,060 of NW_020539725.1, read as the reverse complement.
TGTTTTCCACCCCGCTATTTCGTTTTAGTCCACAAGTGGAGTGAAAAGAAGCAGGTGACAAATTTTTGAAAAATAGGAAAAAACATTTTTACAATGATGAACTAAGAATTTTACTAAACGCAGTCAGTAAGTTGTTAATTTGATATGTGGTATCTGTTGTGATGTAATTGATTTGGTTTTCACGATATAATTGCTCAAAGTCAAATTGGATCTTTGTGCTCTCTTCCATACATCTTTGGAAATTGTCCTTTTTTAAAGTCAAAAAATTCTTTGAAATCTTTAATTTTGATTCGATTTCAAAAATATATTTTCCCCAACTTACCGAAGGAGAAGTTTATTTTTCATCGAAAAATCCTATTCGCTAATTTTATGTTTTCTCGACATTTCAAGCCATTCTGAATCGAATGAGACCAAATTTGAAAGAAGAGTGTGTCCGTGTATGCAAACAGATTTTTTCATAATCTATCGAAATAATTTTTTTGCCGATTTTTATGAACCTTTTATTGTCAATAGATATCATGATCTTATAAAACATGTATACTGAAATGTTACGGCCCTACGACAAATAGTTTAATGTTAAAAATTCTTCAAAGTTTGAGAAAATATAGTCAAAATTTGTGTCCAAAGTTGTTTTTGTGATGTGATGAGTCAAACCTTATGAATTGAAAAAAAGTTAAAAATAATAAGCTACAATTTTAGTGCATACAAGCACGTGTCTCTGCAATATAATTAATATAATTACAGTTAATTTAAATGTGTTTGAGAAAATTCTATTTGAAATTGCAATGTTCAAATTTAATTGAAAGCGATAATTTTATATTTGAAATAAACAGTTGAAAATTTTATCTGCATATCTAAATTTCAATTTCAATTGGTTAAGTCAATTCTTACACATTTCGGGAAGATCATACAACATGCCTTATATAAATTGCAACTTACTAAACTACCAAAATATTTAAAATTTTCCAAAATATTTTCGCAATAAAATACTTTCCTTTCGTGTTATTTTTGCATTATCAAGCATTTTCAATTTGCCTGAAAAACCGCAATACAATTTTGTCTTTATCGAAAGAACTTTAATAACAAATGGAATCACAACTCTAAAATGCCTGCTGAATAATAATATATTACTTTTACAAAACCGTAAATTACTTTATGTGTCGATAGCCACATGATTTTATTACATCGCATTGTTATTATTGAATGCTCGTGGCGTTAACGATAGTTTTGAACCCCCGAATGCATAATGTATTTGACACGTGCCAAAGGAATATGAATAATAACGGATAAGCCGTTAGAATTTTGCATAGTCCGCAGTCTGTGGCAAAAACTAATGACGTCTGAATATGCAGCCTCATTTGCAATCACAATTATTCGATAAATCTACTGGTAATTTGGGCCATATTGTGACATGTTTATGTTGTCAAAAGTAGTATCATGATGGTGTAATTTATGTGAGATCAATATTGGCAAATTAATGCCTATATTAAATTTGGCAGTTTGAACCAATTTAATTGAAAATTATAAAAGGACATATAATGAAGGATATAGTAGGAAAATTAAAGGTTAATTATTAACTTAAATAGAGATGATTATATCAAGTGTATATTGAATATGGTATTGAATAGTTTTTATTCGGCGCGTTGGATTTTTTATTATGACTTATGAAAATACTTATTAACAAGATATAAATGAATTTTGATTTTTAATAAATATTTCTATATATATACCAGAATTTGTCGAGACGCGCGATAACGACGAGCCTTATGCTTGCTCGTCGCTCTTGCAAAGCGACTTTATATGGGCGTTCTTGTACAGGCGGCAGCGCGTGTACTAGCTTAAGTTTTTCCAACTTTTCATTCAAAGTTCCACCTACATTTAAATGAATTATTGAATAACAGAAGAAATATCTACAGGCTTTCGAATGATGCTAATTTAAAAGTAGTCCAAAAAGCCGCACTGGTAGAAAATGCAAAATGAAAAATCATTTTCACCTTTTCACACACTAAAAAATCATTTTTTTACATTATTTGTTATCAACAACATAGACAAGATAAGTATAAATAGAATGACGTTTACATTTTTTTTGATATCTCTAATATTTCCGACAAAAAGTGAGTTTTAAAAAACTTTCACATGTTTTCACTGATATCTCGGCCAAATGATGAGCTACGGATTTGGAATTTGGTATTTCGAAGTTTTTAGAAAATACTTATAAAATGGCATCAAAATCATTTAAATACCAGGGTGGGGCCGATTCTGTATGAAAACACGCCCAGACCCTTTATATTCTCAAAATGCCAACTTTTGTTTCACAACTGAGCGCTTACAGGGATATAGTGTATTAATTTTAATTACTAGCGCAATACAATACCATGATTGTATAATTTTATTTAAAATATATTTTTCTTTTAAATGAAATGTCTGATCACATTGTGAATACGCATTATCTGTCCTGAATGCGGTGTTTTCTGAAACCATAATGTAGTTCAATTTCTTTCATTTCATATATATAATGTAATAGTTCCCTTTTCATATGTTTGATATGCTGCTAGATCCCATTTTCGCAGCTACATAGTAGAAACGAAAACACGTAGCACATATCAATAAATGGATTCAAGAGCTTGTGAGCGCACAATTTGACAGATAAGAATTATAGAAAATAGTATGAAGTACTGACAGAATATACAGACAAATTTTTAGAAAACAATCTTATTATATAAAAGTTATGTATATATGTACATATATACCTGAATCAGAGGTTTCTGGATCGATTTCGCTTTGAGAAGCCTGATGTCATCATTGACATTGACAACAGGTAGTGACATCATTTTTGCCTTGGAAATATATATAGCTATATGTTTCTAAGTGAAAATAGCCTTCGTACGGAATTTCATCCATAAAATAATCGACCTATTGTAGAAATTGTAATAATAAAATTAATCACTCAGAGGTAAGGCAACTGTTTGGGTTGCCATCTGTGAAACCGAGGCAGTATTAAGTCAAATTAACACAGCAACTGATCGGACTTTTAAGCTCTAAATGCTGTTTAAAAACAAACAAAAATCTTCCGAAGTTTAAAAAATTATTTTCGACTTCAATAGCGCTCTACGATAAATAGAAATAAATACGCCGTATGCTTTCCTAGTATATCCTAAATATATCAAAGTTTTTTGTTGTACAAAATATTTCAAGGCACATTGTGGAAAAGACAATATTCAGTTATACGAAAGCTCGTTTTTGCACAGAGAACGTATCGGATTTCAGTTTCTTTGTTCTTATTTTGTATGCAATTGTTCATTACGTTCTTTGTGGTAAATTCTATTGACGATTCATTATCATATACAATTGAGTGCCATGAGAACAAGTACGCGCATTTTCAATTTCTATATTACGTTTCAGTTTGAAATTGAATAGAATTATTCGATACAATTAATATAAATCGTAATTAAGCAATTTTGTTTTATCACAAATTTTTATTATTGTAACATCACACAATTGTTTCAGACGTTGAGAGAAAATATATTAAAAATAGTAAAATAATTAGGAATTATCATACATTACAGAATATATTCAAGGCTAAGTAACATTATAAAAATGCAAACATTATACATAAAAATGCAACAATTATAATTATTAATAAATGGGCATTACAGTTTAAACCAGTGGGGTATATGGCATCGTGCCTTAAGGCAAATTGCTGGAACTTCCCGTACCGTAACGAAATGTTCGAGGAATACTGAATGTTTTCAAATAGATTATTATAAATATTGTAACATTGTCTAATATTTGCAAAGTTGAAATTATTTTTTTAAAGTATAGTAGAATTTTAGTCAAAAATTAAAAATAAAAGCTGAATTATTTTCGACAAACAAAATGAAAAAAAAATGAAAAAAAGATTGGAACAAAATTTTTTTTTCCAAAATCAATTATTTTGTTAAAACAAGCAGAAAGTTTTTTGAATCATTTAAATCGGGACGCTTAGTTCTCTCAAAAACTGCCATTTTTGCACATTTAGCTCTGTATCTTCGAAATGGCTGGACCTGTCTTTGCCAAAAACTAATCATCTCTTCTCCCAATCATTACAAATATTTTTAGATTATTCAAATCGGATGCTCCGTTCTCTCAAAAACTCGATTTCTATTTTCTGCACTATTTGCTCTTTATCTCCGTAACTGCTGGACCTGCCTTTGCCAAAAACTAATCAGCTCATCTCCCTGTACATAGGAATCGAATGTTTTTTGAACCATCCAAATCGTGCGCCCGAAAACGTGACTGGAAATTTGTATCCATACATACATACACACACATACACATTTTTTCTGAGGTATGCCAAAATGTTCAGAAACCTTCAAAACGTCGAGAAATGTAAAAATTTTCAATTTCGATTTTTGACTCATTACAATAACTTACCCTACATGAAGTTAAAAATGTATCCGGTTATAATTATTAATAAATGAGCATTACAGTTTAAAAAAACTATTGAAAAAGTTTAAAGGATATTGTTGTTTTTCATCAATATTGTCTAACTTTTTAGACACGAATTATACGACAAAATTTGCAACAATTGACAAATAAAGTTTTACCACATCAAGTCCTTGAGAAAATCTGTTATTTATTTATTTTTTTTAAGAATTTTGTTTGAACTTTTTTCAAGAAGTATCAAGGTAAAAAAATGCGATAGGGTTATTATGAACATTCACTTTATTTAAGCAATTGAGATGGTTAAGCTTTGTAAATTGTATCTTGGATGTTCAACAAATAATACAAATACACGAGAGCAGATAGACTTGACAAGCAATAGATTAAAAAATTAAGTGCTGGACTATTTCTATTTTTTTTTCTCGTTTTCGTGCATTTTAAAAGCTTTAGTACGTACATACGTGTATTATACATAAGCATTGATATTTTCCAAAATAATGAAATGATCCAAACAAAATTCCAAGATTCTGAAACGATCGTAACATTAAGGACCCCGGAAAGCAGTAAGATACTAAGTTAATTAAGACAAAATGAAGACGGAAGTAGTATTATTTCGTCTTATTCACCATTAGAGAGTTCATTATTGATCAAATACAATTAAAGCATAAGCACAAGTGCATTATTGTGAGTTTCTCAATAGCAATTCAACTATAATAGAGTTTCAGTACGGCGATTAGCGAAAGCATTGTGGTTATTAACCACCAGCGCCAAATATTATATTAATAATAATTTGATATCCATTTACAAGATAACAGAAGATAATTGAAATTGCTACTTATAAGCCAATTTGCTGTGCAAGAAATCGTGTAATTAATTACTAATCTATGTTAAATTAGTTATTATTCAAAATGCTAAGCTATATGTACATTTACCCCATTAAAATTAGTTTATGTGTTCTAATTAGAAATCGAGTTTATTTGTCAAATTATTTTTTTAGATTGAAGTATAAATACAATTACTACAAGTGTTAAAATATTTAAAAAGCTTGAAGTGTGTTTTCAGAAAAAAATAGATTTTTTGTCATTATTTGTCATACCTCTTCGTATTAAACATTTCTTATTTTTAACCGCATCTATATCAAGTACACACTTTATATTGACTTACTCAAACTATTAATAAATAATTTAGAAAAAAGTTCAGACAAAGCTACTAAATAAATATTTATTCTAATGTTGTAACATTTTGTTTAATATTTGCATGATTTATCTTCAAATATAATCTAAAGAATAGTGTAACTAGAGTTCTATTCATACAGTCTTTCTCATATTTAAGGTAAGTTCCAAATCATGTGCTTTTGGTATGATATCCTTATATCAAAAATTTTTCAAAAACGCAAATTATTTTTTAGTATTGTATGAGCCAATATATCTTCTCTTATCGTTAGGTTCCATATGAATGATGAAATTAATAGATGGAAAAGCTAGCAATTTATCGACTTGTACCGCAGGTGCGTTTTATGTAAAAAGCATTTCGAAAAAATAAACAGTGAAAAGCGATTATTTTTGTCAAAAAAGATATCAGGGGCCAGAAATCTCATGAATATATTTTCCACGTGTTTCGGCTGACACGGTACACAATACCTTGAATATTAGTAGGAACGCTGGTAGAAGGTTTCGAAATATTAACTTATATGCAAAAAATATATAGTTGTACACTTATTAATGAGAATTTATAGAAAAAAAAATTATACGAATGATAGATTAATTACCATAAGAAATTATGGAATAGAATAGAAATTTAATTACCATAACCCAAACGTTTTACACTAAATATGTAAGAATTATATGTGTGGCAGCGTACGATTTTTACGAAGTTTCAAATCACAAATATACGAAATTCCATTTTTCAATTTTTTAGAATTTATTAATATTGTCAACAATTTTCAAAAGTTATGTCATTTTTCGTGCAACTTGTTCTAATTCATTAGATCGATTAGTTCAAATATATACAATAGGTATGACTATGATTACATAGTAGCACATGCGTCAATTATAAAAAATGTACTATACGTGTACATACCTTTTGGTATTTTTTCATGATTTGTTATATGGTGAAATAAGTAATAATTATTTTGTTCGAGGTATATATGTATATCAATTAATTGTACCTATTATACTACAAGACGAATAATTTAATTATTCTATAACTAAAATTTTTGTAAACTAACGAGTTGTAAATGTATGCAGTTGACATATTAATAATAAAATTTGGCATTGCTAAATAATTTCTATTATTCTAAAAAAATAAAAATACTTTTTAGCTCTCTTACAAATGTTTTTCTTCGCCTTATACGATTTGATACTTTGTCGTCTTTTGAACTTATCGCTAAAACATATCGCGTGCGATGAATAATGTATATATTTGTAACTAACCAGCATATTCGGTTAGAATACATCTTTCTTGATAAATACATAATACATATTAATGATTTCATTCCACGTTATAATGCAATAATATAATTTGCCATAGATATCAGTTGATTTTAATCAAAATTATACAGAGTAATACATGTTGCATATCTTGTAATGTAAACGATAAGTAAATGATAAGTAAACTGCGCAGTAATGCACTTTATTTCTAACTTGAAATTCTATGAACAAATTATCTAGTTATTCCGGATTATACTAGATTGATGTACATCTGTAAAAAAGAGTTTTGTATCTTAATTTGTGATGACAAGGTACACAGTTTGATCCCACGTATGAACACCAAAATTTTTCTTTAAGTTTTTTATAGGAGACAAAGTTTGTCTCAGTTGATAAACTAAATGAATAATTTAAAGCTAAAAGAATTGTATAGTTTACAGTTTACAAATAGTTTTAGTTATATAAATATTGGAGTTGGATATACATATACACATACATATTTTTTTATAATACAAAAGTTTAAACTTGATTATTAAGTTGCTCGGCATAACTTTAATTTTGTAACATACAAAATTTATTTTTTTATTACGTTTTTTTACTTAAGTTCTTAGAGAATTTACACTTATTACCCATTTCGTATCAACTCACCATATAATATTTACATATTGATGAATTTAATTAATTATCGTATTATAAAAGTATTTATATTGATATTGACCTTTCAATCGAAATACAATTTTTATTATGTCCACAAATATATTCTCACAACATTGCCTGTAGACAAACTCGATTATCGATTAATACAAAAGCCGGTGCAAATGTACCTACTATACTTGTACTAACTTTATATAATTTCAAACAGATTTTCACAACCAGATAACTCAATTAGTCTAATTTCATCCTCGAGTATAAATTATTCAGCTCGAAATATATAATCAGATATACATAACGTGTTTGAAATAAATTTGCTCTTACTCAAGATTATTAGTGAAGTGAGTTTGAACTTGTTATTTTAATGAAAAATTAATTTATATTGTAGATTTAATTTAAACAAATATAGAAAGGCAGAACGCTACTTATATATTTTGTTATTTTTTAGTTTGTACTGTATAGGTACAGCTAATTTACAATTTTTTTACATTTTTTTACCAATATCAATCCAGATAACTTTATAGATTCAATTGGAAAAGTTCAATAATAAAATTTGCAACTTCTGTTACCAATTAAGCATAAATTGTTTTGAAACGAATGTTTTAATCAAATTATCCTTGCACGACTGAATTTTGTTATTAACGAAAATATACAAGAGTTCGATTTAATCAAACGTGTGCTAGCAGTTGCTAAATAATATGCCTTCAATTGTTTTAGTTAATCAAATCAAAAATATTTTTATCAGATAATTAAAAAGGAACGGTCTTGGCAACAGAAAAACTAAACCCATTACTTCTTGTTTTGTAATATTAAAAAATAAAACAAATTTACATATTTATAAATTACTATGACCATGGATCTTTTACACAGTATCATAGTAAGAAAATATTTATGTATCAATCAATTAGCATATAGTGTAATAAAACTAGTAACAATTTTTATTATCGTTTCACTCTATTATGTTTTATCATTGTTTCGTCCATAAATGAAATAACGACGAATATATCATAGCTCGTTAAAATTATGATGATATTAAAAGTTTTATTATTAAATTTATAATATACAAATATTCATATCATAAATTTTGTACTACGTCGGTATTTTATGGAATTTAGCTTAAACATTTTTCGAGTGGAATGCTTTATCCGTTGTTGGTTTGAGCGCATTGCATTTCGTAGAGATTACAGATTTAATACTCATTTCACGTTCAAAGAGCAATTATCACAAATGCGAAGAATTTATTTGTAAAAAACATTGTAATTTCAATTGGTAAAATCTTTGATGTTGCAGATATATACATACATATACATATACATATACATATACATATATATATATATATATATAAATTAAACATATATATCAACATCAAATTCAAGAATATTCAAAAATATATATATATATATATATATTAAGACTTATTACACAAACCCCTAGCTGACCACATGCTTCGTTTGGAATAAGCTGTTTTGTAATAAAATATATTATTTATTTTTATTTTTATTTTGATTTTTCAATTATTTAAAATTTATCATAACTCGACGTTTATCAATTTGATTTTCATAATTTTTTCATGCTATTTTCGTGTGTTTTTGTGTCTTTTTTTCAATTTATTTGTATGCAATGAAGATGGGTCAAATCTTCACTATCTGAAAAAAACACCTTTTACTTTATATATATATATATATATATATCTTATATATAAAATTCTTCTGTAACAATGTAAGTTTCATATTTCCTCCTAAACTATAATTCGGATTTTCATGAATCTTCCTGAAGTTTGTTCGGGAAATTTTTTAGAATGTTTTGATTCATAGAAATATAGTTAAATTGTAGAAATAAATAGAAAAAATTACAAAAACCGCTTATCATTGTTTGCCCTTGAAAATATTTGAAGCTTAGTTTGACATTAAAAACAATTGAAGACTGTCATTTGCCAAACATTTCTATTCACTTATAGGCTAAGGCAATATTAGAATATAATAAATTCATAATTATGAATAAGGAAAATGTAATGTCTACATTATTAATGCCGAAAAGCAGCTGAGATGTGCCAAAAATTAAATTAATATAAGATGCAAATAATATAACATGCATTTGACAAGTGATGCAGTCTGCGCATGCGTCTGACGTGCGCGTGGTTTGCTTTTGCTTGCAATAATTTTGTTTGCGCACTTTGCGAACAGATTCGCCGTACGAATTCGCGCCAAGGAGCGAGCCATAAGTGATTGCGCTCAAATATATTCAATTTGCAGTCGTTTTGCCTTACTATACTAAGTCACAATACAAAAAAAATTATTTAGAAGTTTCATTGTGTCAAAAATTCATATGTTTGTCATTGGGTATGGAATATTTACTCAATGGAGCGCTTTGGGTCTGAAATTTTTACTATTTTCCAATTCGTTTGGAATTTTGGAACTAGGTTCATCTTACTCTTCAGAAGTGAAAACAATTTAGACTCCTTTACCACTTCTCGGGTGGACGACATTTCTTTTCAGTGGTGTAATTTTACTTTTTTCAAAATAACGTTGAGTGTCGATAAAAGAACTAATTATACGAGAAAAATATTTAATAATATTTTTCAAAAAAGGAAATACTTTTCAAGTTACTGGCTACTGAATATTTGTTTCTTTTTTGCGTTTTTTATCATTTTTTGCTAACACCTTCAAAAATATACATTTCAACGAAAATCATGTAATGAACAGAATTATATCAATTAAAATCTTAATAAATTGTTATTTTATAGTGTTTTAGGAACATTATTAGGCTAGATATGAAAATGGGGTTTTATAGTGCTCAAAATAAGCTTTAAAATGAGTACTTCTGCGTGTAAAATGAGTGAGCTATCATGCAGATAAAGGACGCATGCAATGTTTTTTTTTTTCATTTAAATCAAATACTTTCAGTGCCATATCCTCCAAAATTAAAAATAATCGTATTCAATCTAGAATTAACTTGGTTTAAGAGATCTTGATGGATTCTAGAAAATACCACAACTTTAGTACAAATGATTCTCAAAAAACTCATGATTTCATGAAAAAAAAACATTTAAAAAAAAACAACCAATTTCTCATCATAATACCTCTGAAAGAATACGTATAAAAGTATATATATATAAGAAAATTTGAGGTATTTTTCTAACTAATTGTTATTGTTTATTATTTTTTCGTTACACAAATATTGATAGATGTATGATTAATTAAGGAGCTGTCCAACCAGAGGTCTTTCGAGCCCTTTAACCCTTCGCCGTTTTACAATAAGAGAAGTTACGGTAAAATTAATGATAGAGAAAGTTGTAGCTTAAAATAGTGTATTACAAGTTCTGATAAAATCAGAATTAAAAGAGTAATAATCCAATTAATGCTGTGGATGGTGACGGAGTGCAAATTGTTAAAAACATTGAAATTAAGATAAAGATTAGCCTATTTCCAAAATATCAAGTAAATTGGAGCAAAGTAAAACAATTCACAGAGCAATAATTTTGTTGATTGTAAGTTGAATAGAGCACATGTGAACAGGATTTGACAAATTAATTACTTCAAATATAAACTTAAGCAATAATGTATATTGATTTATTGGAGAAAAAAATGTAATTTAGATATTAAAATTACTAAAAGCCAGTTAAAATATGGTACGAAATTATAAAAATTATAGGCAACATTATTGAAGCATATATTTTGGGTAGAAAAAATAAAAGGTGATATTGCACCTTTGCCGCGAATGCTATATATTAATTCTTTCTGAATTTGTTGTACTTTTTAAAAGATTTCAATTTTCAACACGTGTATCTTATGCTGTGACATAAATCACAAAGGCAGACGATCATTTTTAGTATGATAAATTTGGAAAATCGATGTTTTAGTCGTGAATAAACAAAAAATCATTCATTTATACATCCACATCTACAGGTATGACTAAAAATACTATATAACCCTTAAATGCAATAAAATAATTGAGCTATTGGAAATAAATTTGTTCTATAAATCGCAGTGTATAATTTTTAATATACAATTTTATTGAACATTTTTTAATATTTGTTAAATGAATAATTAAAGTGTTAACTGTGGGAATTGAGAACAATCATTTTATTTGAAATAGTTCTACATTCAACATCACTCATATATTGGTGTAAATAGTAATTCAAAAAACAGTAATTATTATTTTTAACTAAGCAGTAAATATTAGTATAAAAAATTGAAAAATTGTAGACGTGAGTACAGAACAACGTCTGTCGGGTCAGCTAGTATATATATATATATATATATATATAAATATATAAATGATCTCACATACTGATAAAAATATTATTTTAAGCTATAGGTTTCACAAAAATGAATGAATGTATAAACTGTAATTAAAAGACATGAATTACTTTAATTAACAATATATGGGTAAATGCATATGCAGATGTATTTGGTTTTGACACAGAACTCTAAGAGAGATTTCCAAATGAGATATTCGAAACGATGGTGGAAATTTTGCATAATGTAAATATTAGAAACAAGCTTAAATGATTAAATACTTTGATTACATAGTAACAGAAGTGCAAAGATTATATTATTCCTCTGTGTTTTCCAACAGTAATGTTGCACGCTTCTCCTATATGCAATGCAACCACAAGGACGAACTTACAGACAATACAGAACAAGGCACTGGGACTAGTACTGGAGAAATCGAGAGACCTACTGACAAGATACTACTATTTTACAAACAGACTGACGTACAGACAGTATACAATTACATAAAAAAGCTCACTGAAAATTTTTACCTAGAATGTAGGGATCATGATAATCCTAACATCCAGGTACTTGGAAATTCACGAAAGAAATAGTTTGGTATGGAAAACACACTGTACCGAACTTTATCCCGATCGACCCATAGCTGTAATTCATTTCACTAAATATTGTTATGATTTTTGAATTAATATTAATACCATTGTACATAAAATCAATTCTAACAGTATATCTAATTCATGAAAGAGTATAATATTTGAAATTTCATGTAACTCGCAAAATGTAAAACTGCATTATATGATAAAACAAATATTTTTAAATTGAAATGATTTAATGGGTTCTTCATGAAATATCAAACTTATTCTAAAATAAATCTAATTTAATCTATTATTCTAAAATAAATCTAATAAAAATTTTTAACGATGATGTGAGTTAAGATGATCTATCCTTAGTGTTATTCACATATAAATCATTATTATGAGTCATATATTAA
>NW_020539725.1:38357611-38381335 GCF_003426905.1 Ctenocephalides felis | reverse complement strand
GTGTTGGTGGCGATGTTGGGGTTGCACGAACCTAAAATTATTTATATTATGTACTGAACTAAACAAATTCGCCTTTTTTACCACAACAACGCCTTATATTTTTACTACAAGATGATATACATAGGTCGATTTGAAATATTTGAACATACCTTCGTTTCCCACCACAGGTTTGGGTGGCTCTGTGGAAAATAACATGCGCAAACCTTGTTGACTGGCCATGGAAGTAGCATTGTCGAAAATTGTTTGAGATTTGATAAATCCGCTCATTCCATTTATCTATATGTGAAATTATATAGCTTTTTCATTAATCGTATAGGGAATCAAGTAGGCAGTTGTGAGAAACAAATATTCATGTCATGACATTTAGTCTAGTTTTGATATATCAATAGTATATCAAAATATTTAATTATTGATCGTAGCTAAGCAATATTTAATTTTACATGTTTAAAAAACATTGTGCTTAACATTACTCAAAATAAAAAAAAAAAATTCTATGTATTTGAAAATTATGCTGTATATAATTCAAATAGCTTCCAAATATTTTGAAAAAAAAAGCTACATACAATAATTATTTCCGGTATGAATTTTATGACAGTTATTCATTCTGTATTATCAATGACCGGTTAAAATATAATGATATAGTTATTAAATTAAGATCTCAATAACTTGTTACAATTATGTTATCAAAATATATAATCAATTATTTCTATTACCTGGTAATGAACTGGGCGAATCACGCTGAATCCATTAACCAGAGCATCCCGTTTTGCGATAAAATTCAAAATATTTGCTTTAGCAAATTTCCACATCGCATCAATTTCACAATGCTTGCCGACTGACTGCATTTTGATTTGAAATTTTGCACGAAATTAGCGCGAAATTACACTTTTACTTTATTTTGGGATTTACGCGACCGTTCGTTTGATTTTAGATGATATTGTTTTGTTTCGCCCAAAATTGCTTACTGGGATAAGGAGAATTTTGTCATTTGTTTGGAATGATTGTTGATCTAGGAAGTGTAGAAATATGTTTTAAATTCAATCAAATTTTTTGTAATAATTGTCATAAGTTGCATTTTTTGAATTATAGTTCTCAAAAATACATAGTAGTTTGTAAGAGAAATTGGTTCATTGATAACTATATTTTGATAGTATAGTTTAGAAATAAACCAAAATTAACTTGGTAGTATTTTGCATTAAGAAAGTTGCATGATCTTTACGTGTGTTATTTACAATTCGAATCAATCAATAAATTTCTATAATCAAACTAATTTTCGTATGCCTCTAATATTTCCATACTCATATTAGAGAGTCAATCATCATACAAAGTTTTATGAAATTTAACAAACAAGTTTTCAATCATTAATTGCGACGAAACGGCCTACCCAATCTTTACCAAAAATCATCCAATACGATTTTTAACATTTGCTATCAGTAGAACGGTTTCAGATCATTTTTGAAAATGTGAACATATTGTATAACTATTGAGTTGCATTAAATAACTTAGATTTTTGTCAAATTATTATATAATAATAGAATATAAATTAAACAATAAATAGTGCTGAATATTGATAAATAGTAATGGTCAATTATACAATTCAAAAACAATTTATAGACCTTTAAAATTTAACAAATCCTGCAAGTTAAGCAGAAGTAAATATAAAATCAATATATAGTTTATAGTATCAATATATAGTCGATTTATTATAATTTTTTAAAGGGCGGTTAAAGAGTTACATGTCAATGTAGCAATTTTAATACATAATGATTTTTGATTCTGTATATTAATGGATTAATTTCATAATTTTTCAGTCAGAATATTGTTCCCGCTGCCGCTTTAGAACCTCCACTAAAGGTTTCCAAATTCTTCTGATAATATGTGCTATTATGTTCTTGTCGCTGTTACTTCTTGGATTGGCTATATCTTATTATTGCTTGAGAAGAAGACCCATCGTTATACCAAGGCAACCATTATCAATTGGCAGTGGAAGTGAAATTACAAAACTATCTGGCAGTTCATTGGGTAAGATAATAAATGACACATTATATGAGACAAATATGGTAGGCAAAAGACACACTCCAAATATGATCACCTTTCACTACTAATTTTGAAGTATTGTCTTGATTGACGCTCCCCAAATGCAAATTGTTACCAGTAGATATACTTAGAGTAAACTATGTTTTTTTTCTAACTATTAGGACTTGAAGAAATGCGGATGTAAGCTTAGTTTTGAACTGCAATATCAGATAAATGGTTTTAGCCAATTATCATATCTTACGTTGAGCAAGCAGTGAAATTAGTCCTATTAGAGTAAGATTTTAAAAGGATTGTTTCCATTTCAGGTAACATATCTATGTTCGAAGGACTCAAGATACCTCGAGCTCATGCTCCAGTTCAGGCTGCAGCAAGCAGTTCAGGAAGCGAAGGTCCCCTCATCAGTGACACCATTCCAAGTGATTATCCGAGCGAATCCCACTCCGAAGTCGAAGATGCCGAAACGCGATCTCTACCAGTTAGTTCAGCAGGTAGTTATGAAAATAGAGCTTACGTACAGGACGCAAGCAGCTTCTACAGCGAAGGTACGGGGTTTTCATTTACTAGATTGTATCGCATACATTTTAAGACTTATTTTGTCATGTTGTTATAACTTATTTCTTTTCAAAGTTATTTCAAATCAATATTTCGAAGGTCTGTACCATGCGACAAATTTATTAGTACATCAGAATAAGTGGGTAAAATCTCAGAATATGCAAAATAATTTAATTCAAACATGAATTTCAATGCTTAATGTCACTGAAATGCATGAAATGTTAACATGCAAGAAATTTTCTGCATAGTAGCATCCGCACATACCCGCACGATTTCTTGAAAATAATGCAAATTTAACTACCATATGTTGATGTTGTTTTTCTAGCATTTTGTACCAAATTGTTAATATATGTATCTAACTTATTAAAATTTCAAAAAATACAAACTTAAGCTTATTGATCATTACCAGCTATCATCATTAGACAAATCTTACTAATTTTTAATGTTTGTCAATAACATCAAACAAACTTTGAAACTAGCAATGTTTCAATATTGATAACTATTTCAGGCTACGGTCATACGCAAGAATTGCAAGCCGCAAATGCTACAGCTACACAAGCTGTTGTACCTCGTTTACCTCTTGCCGTCAAAATGGAAGCGCCCAAGTTCGACGTTCAAGTCCGAGTTAAACGTGCTCCGCCACCGCCACCGTCACCAACATTGACAAGCGACACTGAATCTGTAGCAACTACAACCAACGGTCGTACAAATCTAGACACCATCATAGAACATCGCGAAGAACGACCAGTTGAATCGCCTCCAAGATCAGAAACATTCACTTACACACCAGATATACATCAACCGCCAAGGCATGCCCAAACACCACCGGTGTACTCCAGGATATTGAGAAAGCAACAAGAACAACAAGAACGTGCACCATGGCCTGAAGAATATGTCGATGCACCTCCGATTTCATCAGCGAGATCTATTGCTTCTCTTAATACAGAAATGACTGATACGCACTCAGTTACGGAAATGGTCGATGACTCTCACAGTAGACTATTTGTCAAAGAAAGACCTCCACCCACGGAAAGATTTAGTACTACACTAGATATTGAACCTGAAATACATGAACCGCCAATTGCTATTACGAGAAAACCTGAAATTTCCACACATACTGTGGACGATGTATATTTGAGAACCATAAAGGAGAAACGTACTATTGAGGACGTTGAAAGATACAAACGTGTAGTGACAGAGTACACAACTAAGCCTAAGATAGTCGATACTAAATGGGATGTTACCATCCGGAACTATCCGGGAAGTGAAATGACTGATACGCCCGACTGGGAGAATTTCTCAGATATATCCTCTGCTTCAAATATGACTTTGACACCGAAATTGGAACGTGCGGAATTATCTTTACCACCTCCAATTTCTGACAGCGCGAAAAAATTGTACAGTCCTCAATTAGTTGGAAGCATTGATCAGCATGGAGCGCCACCACAGCAAGGTATACCTATGCCTCCTTCTCAGCCAAGATATACTTCAATTGTCGACATACCACCAGAGGATCCAAGCGTTCCTAATTGGAACGTTCTAATACGAGTTTTGAAACCTATGGAAATAGATATTAACGACTTTGAACAAACTACAGAATCTCTTACAATAGAAGATAAGGTGAAATGGAGGCACATTATCACTACAGAAAGTACTCTACGTACAATGTTGACTAAAGCTGAAGTGAGAGAAGATTTCGAACGCATTCGTCATGATGTACGCTATGAAAATATGTTTGAACCACACAAGTGGGACGTTATCATAAGAATCTTAGCGCCTCCACAGAACAAACCTGGTGGAAGATACAGAAAGAAGAGTGATTGGGATAACAGAAGTCGCAGAAGTAGTTTGCCAACTTTATACGAGTACGACAGCGATGGAGCAAGTTCAGTCAGAACACTAGGTCAAGATCCGGCTTTGCATTTACCGCCTCGATCAAGAAGGACTTCACGTTCTAGTTACCGAAGCGATAACATTGATATGAGATCAATGTCTGAAATGACTGTAGATTTTGCACGTCCTGATCGTTATGATTCGATGTCTGAATCATCTAGCTACCATTACCAACCAGGTGCTAGCAGGTACTACGATCCAGAATCAGATCCAGATAACGATTTCAGGTCTGAACAACGTAGTAGCTTAGCGCGGTCTCTGAGTCAACCAAGTCTGGTTCGCTCCGCAAGTGAATTTACAGAGAGATGGATAGCTCCTGGGGTTTACCATCATGCTGATGACTCAGGTAGCGAACAGTCATCTCCCATAGCCACACCAAAGAGCGGACGCAGCGACAAGCTAATGTCCGCTGGCCCATCTTACGGAATTATGAGTACATTCAAACCAGCAAAAAGCTCAGCTCCAGGACAAAAGGCTACCAGCAGCGCTTGGCGTGAGAGTGGAGCCGAGACCAAGGAACAAGAACTTCCCGGAGGTGGTAAAATGATTACTCAATCACAATTCGTCGCGGAGAGTTCCACGCAATATAGAAGCGGCTGGTATGGAGATGCTGATAGTGAAGCGAGTTTTAAATAAAATTCAATAAATTCTTCATGTGTATGGTAAAACATTTATTAAAGTAATCAAATTTCTAATAATTGTCACCATACATATTAAAAAAATTAGTTAGCAATAAATTAATTGGATTTAGCTATCAAAATTGACTGTGACTTTACTATAAGAAATACATTTTCAAAAGGGTTAAACTCTAAGCAATATACAGCTATGTCAAACATAGCAACAAGTCTTATTTTATATTGTGAATACTGAATGCTACATAGTGCCAGAAGTCACAAATTAATGGTAAAAGCATTTAATACCTTTCTGTATTCTCATTATAAAGCTAAATACATTTATAAGAATATATAAAAATAGATATATAAATAGGACATATTTAACTTGCCTTAAAAAATTACGATTCAATACATTGTAAAACTATAAAAAACGCAATTTTTAGAAAATATGTCAGTGTACAATGCATTGAAAAAAATCTTATATCTAATGCCAATTGTTAACTATGAAAATAAAAATATTCAATTAAAATAAGTAGAATTACTAACGTGCCAATTTAAATTTTGTAAAAATTATTTGGAATAAGTTTAAAGAAATTTTAAATGCTTTATGTGGATAATAATAATTTGTCCCATAAATTTAGTAATTAGATAAGCTGTGATAACAATATTTTTACTAAACGTATGATAATTTTTTACTTAAATATTTGGTATACGCTTTACTAAATTAATTTACGTAAAAATACTCTTTGAATTGGAAATCATGAATATAGATTACTTGCTTTCTTTATAATACAGAAAACGAGTGAAATATATCAGGGTATCATTTTCATCATATCATAATAAAATGATATGTTGAATATATTACTTTCCAAATCTATTTTTATTAAACTAAACTTTGCTTCAGTAAGTATGTGTAAAAGCCTAATCAAATAACGCAAGGAATTCCTTTAAGTCATAACTCAATAAGTATTGTCTATGCTTGTAAACTATTTAGTTATAAAAACATAATTATTGTATTGATGAATTCTTTAACTATTAAATAAAAATTTAAATTTAGATAATATAGATCAGGTGATGGGACACACAAGCAGCAATAAAATGTATAAATAATTTAAATAAATAATAAACAACTAACAGATTGTGTTTTGTTTTGTGAAGGCCAAAGGTATTCCGTTAGTTTTACTGCTTTTATTATTTTATTGCGTGCTTTGTATTATTTTTAAAAGATATAACCTATTTATAGCCTGAAAACATATCAGTTACGGCCTCGAACAGTTGAAATTTTTTGAAGCCGCGAGCTTTTGCAAATGCAACACATCCCATCACAACGGATATTAATCGTCTGCGGTTATGTCCATGTCGAAGCCGAGCAGAGACTTCATTATTTTTTAGTCGTGGTTCTTACTATTTAAGTAAATTAAAACTTTTACGCAAAAATGTATGATTTTTATTTGTAGCAACATCCTTTAATTAAAGTTATCAACACTGCATGTTCGTATTATGAACCGTTGATGTAAAATATCAACTTAAAAGAAAAAAATATCATATGGCATTATGTCTTATAGCAAATTGATCGATAATTTATTAATTTATGAATAAATATTGTATAAATGTAATTTAAATTAGCATTCAGCATAAAAATAACACATAGTTTAAAAGTAGGATTTAAAAACAATAGTCATTATTTGTTTAAAAAATTAAAAAATTAAAAAAGGCTCCATTTGAAAAACCTACACCTTTGGTATTAATGAATTTTTTAACTTGTGTTTAAACCCCTGCTCTGGATGACATGATATCAAGCAATGGTGATATCAAATTTCACTTAAAAATATACATAAAAATATGTTTCCAATTAAAAATAGCCCATCATGGGCACTGCGGTGTGGAATGGCATTGGAAAACTTCGCACACCATTTTTCCCTGAATCAAATTGGATAGAGGAGTTTTGGAGTTTAACTCAGCGCCTGGACCTGCCCTAGGGCAGTACTACCCATTATAATTGAATAATTATCATTTTACAGGTATAATGTACTACTTCTGGGCAGATCCAGAAACAAAAAATAGATTCTAAATTTTAGGTAGCAACAGATTATATTGTGCACAGATATCTTTAAATAAAATTTATAAGTTGACAACATTGAAAAAGCTGAATACAATCCAGAATAAAATTATAATTGAAGTACTTTTATGAATGAAAAAAAACAAGGATCTAAATAAAACATTCGGTTTAAACTAAAATGACGATTGAAAAATGAGAAGCATGTATTATTTAAGAGTCATTTGTTATATAATTATATTACAATAAAAAGATAGGTAGGATTAAATTACAATAAAAATATAGGTATTACATCCTTCAAAACGCCATTTATATGATGACATTATAAGATAAGATAAAAATGGAAAATTCATTAAAAAAAACATGGAATGAATAAGAATAGGACGGAGCACAAGCGTCCAATTTGACTTTGAGTAATTATAATGTCTACACCAAATAAATTACATATTAATACATAACACTTTTCAAAGAAACAACTACAGTTGTTCAGTAAAATTCTCAGTTAATTCCTAATTATTGAAATTGGTTTTCCTACTATTTTACTAAAATTTTTCATCTGCTTTTTTTACCCCATAGGCGGGGTACTAATCGGAAAAGACAAAAATCAATAATAAAGAGAATTACAATTATTAAAAAATAATAAATATTATTTTTAAGAACGAAAGAATTTTGAAGAAATCTGTTTTCTTACTATTTTGTTAAAATTTGTCATCTGTATTTTTTATTTTGTTTACCCCATAGGCGGGATACTAATCGAAAAAATTCATAATAAAGAGAACTACAATTATCAAATTATAATGATTTAATATTAATTATTAATTTTAAGGACAAAAGAATAACTTTTGCCTGATTGTTAGTACTTGAAAAATGTACTAATAATTTTAATCAAATTTCTATCAAATAATTTAATCCAAATATATTAAACATGATCATGATTATTTATTTAGCAAATAATGTAATGAGAACAACAACATAGAAAGAAAAGCGTCGTAATCAAGTTGTAAAGAAAGTTGAAAACCAAGCAATTTAGATAAGTAGAAGGAACAGAAGATCGGTAATTCGATTAAATTGAGATAATAATTGGGTAATTTTGAATTCGTGGAGCGATGAGAGAGACGCAATATCGATTTCCCATTTATGTAATTAGCGAAATTTGCAAACGCTTGGGTTTTATCTGTTTTTGTTTGGTAGGAAAACTTTTATGTATGCTGTTAGATTAATAGAATCAAACAGAGCTTCTTTAATATATTAAAGGACTTGAAGTTTTGGTCCTTGCTCAATCATACACTCATTGACTATTCGAAACAGAGCACTCGATAGGTCGAACATCTTATCTATAAATAATTTATAATAAATAATATAATTATAATAATCATTTTATCATTAAAAAAATACTAGAATTTTTTTTCACTAAATTATATTGTGAACATTTTGTCACTAAAACAAAATACAAAATCAAAGCATGTCTTCAGACGCCCAATACTGAAATTTATATTAACTTTGTCGCTCATAAACTCGGTCGCCAAAACCGAAGTGTTTGGCCAAAATGTTATCAATTAGTGATATTATTTTTTCCATGCTTTCGTTATATCTTCATCGACAATATTAACAAGTTATAGAGTATTCTTCCATGCAACATATGTCAATAATGTGTGTCTCTTAATGGTCAGTATAATGCAATAATTAGAGCTTGAATAGATATTTCGGGATATATCAATTTTTCTCCCTCTTTATTAATAACATCTATTTTTATTAATGATATCAACAATCAAGGGCTATGTAATAGAAAATATACTAATAATTTTTTTTTAATTGGATTCAAACAAAATGTGATCTGAATGAGGCAGTACAAAAAATAAATATATTTGAAAATTTTAAATAAATTAAATCAAATTAAAAATATAACACTGTTAAAAACAATATAGAACAGTGCAATGATTGTGGTAAAATTTAATAGTTTTTTTTTTACATAATTTAAGTCCACAATTCGATGATATACCGCATACATATTAGATAATTTTTCAGTCTCGATATATTTCATATTTTTTATACATAATACATTAACAGCAACATTTCTAGTTTAATTATTTATATCAAAATTCGAATTTGTCAGTATCGTTAATTTTATTTCATTTAGATTTACTTGTCTTATTATCTATTCTACTTATCAAACTGTGTATTGGATTATAAAATTACAAGGAAGACTTGAGGCTCAAACATTTTTATAGAAGCAAGGCAATGATATATACTAACAATTATATGTACACATAAGAAACATGAATTACATTAGAAATTGCATATTTACAAGTCCGTTCATGTACCTTACAAGTATCTTTGGTAGTTTTCTTTAAAATGCAAGAGGTTTCCATTATCTCTTCCAAATAAATTTTGCAAATCAAAGAGATTGATTTCTATTTTGACTACAAAGATCTAAAAATCAATGTCAACTGTGTAATCCAATCTCGACCCAGAACATTATTTCGATTCGCAATTGAAGCGAATAATTTTAGCCAGAGGCGATCGTGCGTACACGACAAAGACCTCCTAGTCTGCCAGGTTCAACCTTGGGATGCACCTGCGGCACCACATGCATCTTAGAAATAATTATGTATGTATGCAAATATTGTTGCTAATATGACCGATAGGTCGATAATGAAGGTAGCCAATCAGTTAGGTTTGAAATGAGAGTAAATAGTTAATTGTCAATTCAACATGCAGTAAATAAGAACATGTCCAGCGTTTTTATCTATGACCACAGTTATCTTTCCATTGAATAGCAATTCTTCAAGCTGCTCTCACATAGTCGATGGTTATTAACGAAGTCCTTTATCAGGAGACTGATAATAATTATTTATTTATATATATATATATATATATATATATATATATATATATATATTAAATGTTAAATATAAACAGTACAACACTCAGACTTTAACACACACTTTATTCCAGACGTTTCGAGACCATGGTATGCCTCATCTTCAGTGTAATTTTAAAACAGTTACTTGTATACTACACATTCTTTAATATTTTGATATACAACAAAAACACCAACTAATCTTTGCAATGCTTGACTCAGTACTGAAAAACATATGACACTTACAAAAATATTCTAACCCAATCTTAAGTATCTAGATGGAGACAGAATGGGTATTAATATAATGTAAACAAAATGAGTACGATCGCATACAAAAATCAACAAATATGAAAATAGATTAATTTATTGAAGAGAATAAGATAAATAAAAAAATAATAATTAATACCCATCATGTCTCCATCTAGATACTTAAGATTGGTTTAGAATATTTCTGTAAGTGTCACATCTTTTTCAGTCTTAGCCTTTAGTGAGTCTTGTCTAATATTGTTATCCAATAAGTATTAAATTTCATTTATAAATTACATAAATATCTACTTTACCGTTACCTCGTAGAGATATTTTAAGATTGTTTCTAGTCTGTGTACCTTTATTTCTGCAGAAGCTTAAGGTAATAATGTCATACAATATGATACACACATTAAGTCCTTTGAGACACGTTGTTACCCGCGTACGGTGTAAAATTACATTTTCAATTTTGCTATTTATGTACAACCTGACGTAATACATGGAAAATATACTAAACAATATTAGAAAAAAGATTACCACAACAGTAAAATAAGAGGTATTAAACTGAACACTGGTTTAAGGCGTTTTTAATCACAAGTACTTTTAAAAACAGAGATCCATGGAGAATTTTCTGTTACTATTGATACTCACAGCCCATCAATTTTTGTTAAAAGATTTCATGATTTTCAAGTAATGTACAAAGATTTTAGTTAAAACATTTTTCATTGTGATATTTATTTAAATTTCAGTGTCTACAAATTTGTGTAGCATATACAAATTTTGAGAAACATGGCGCTTTTAGAACATTGCCAGGAACTTTAGAACATACTTAGAAAGTCATTAAGCATTGTAGACCGCCAACAGCCCTATTAGACTATTCTGAAGATGGTTTATCATCTTCTAGGATTTTGAATTTCTTATATTCTCTTCTCAACTTCTCAATTTTTTATTGAAAGTTTCATGCAGAAGGTAATATTTTTTAATATGAGTCCACTCCAGTTTCCGTAATATTTCTTAACATATTCAGTTAAGTCATTTTCTCTCTATCGTGCTTATAGTATGTGTTAATAGCAACTTATTTCAGCTTTAGGATTCTTTTCAATGTAACATTTTTATAATATTCCAGAATGTGTTTGTAAACTTTTCCCAGATTCTACTTCATAATTATATCACAGCAATATCCAATTGTAGAATTTTATCAAATTAAAACATGTTGGTTTGAATTATGGTAAATAGTTTAATTCTAATTCAATTAGTATTGAATGCAGACTAGAAGTTTTATAAAAAGTGAAGATAAACAATGTATAAGAAATATTGTAAGGATAAAGATCTGATGTTTGTATTTTTATTTCGTTTTATTGTCGGGGTTACGTGCTGAGAAGTCATAGCACCAGCCTGTTGATTTCCCAAGGCAGTCATAGCTTACGCAGTCGTATATATTATTTCAGTATAATAACATTTTTGAAGAAAAAATATTACAATTTCGAACAAAATTGACTAGCGGTTGTATATATTTATCGATTTCTTTCATCATAAATTTGTTCACATTGATCCCATCGATTACAACAGAATATAATACAATATATAGCAACAGAATCAATAGAATATGGTCATAAAACTACATAGAAACAGAAAAGCAATGAACATAAGAAGATATTAATATTGAACTAGTATTGTGTAGTATTATCCAAAATCTTAATTACATTTAAAATAGGCAAACTATCTTAACTCCGAGAAAAAAAATAAAACAAAAATTAATAATCAATAATAAACAGCTGTGAGAACAAATTTTCTTCATATTTTTTATTCAAAATTCAAGGAACCTTTCAAGAAAATTATTTTGTTGAATTTATAGTATATTAAATAATGTCAAACTTACTCGTATACTCATAATTCTAGTTTTTGCCAAAATATATTTTAAAATAAAATTTAATAAACAATAAAAATAATATATAATTGGCGACAACGAATCTCAGATAGAAAAATTTATAGTTACATATATATGAGTAATAGCTTTTACAATAATGTAAATTTATGACAAAATTGTTGAAACAGTAGTAGAGAGGTAATTGCATTGAAAATCAAAGAAGTTTAGAAATATATTAAAAAACTTATAGTATAAGAACAAAAAATAATAATTATTATAAAAGACATATTATATTTCACATCGAGTTCTCGAAATACCTCGACCGATAGCCTGACAGAACAAGATTGATATCGGAAGTTTCCATATCAATTACTAGGAAATACCTTTCCATGTTAATAAATTCTACTAGCCACTCTTGTATAGAAAGATAGAATAAAATTGATATTGCATTCTTTCAATTTGAATGGTAGATCATTTCAATCTAAGTAGTGCATTCGAGCAGAACTCTATATAATTATTATCTTAAAATTTTGTATATAAGTACGATTGAACTAGGTTTATTTAATACAAAATATTATATTATGCGAATATTTTGCTTGTTATTACAATTGAATTTATCTATCTCGGGAAATATTCTCTCTCTAGATGAATTTTTATGACACCTCCGAGTATTCTGTGATATCATCAGAAAATTAAGTGTAAGAAATAGCGAAAAGAAGAAGTGAAATAAAATAGAAAAACAAAAGTACAGAAATTTATTTGATCAATTTGCGCACGTGTAAATGTTCATTGTTTCTTTCAGAAAGGATATGGCACAAGGTTAAGATAATTAGAAGAATGCTGGCGGATGGATCATGTTGTCTATTGTAGATATATTGAAAATTTCTGACAAAATAAAAAAATATAGATATATGTGAATGTGTGTACATGTATGTGTATACAGGGTGTCCCAGGACTACTCACATTTACTTACAATTCGTTTGCTTTTGATGATTTTGATTGTCACAAGTTCAAGTCTAGAGCGAAGGGTAGTGGACGTAATATTTGTTACCATAATTTATGTTTCGTTCAAGTTTTTAAATTTTCCGTTTTTTAGTATGGAACTAAGAAGTATTGTACAGTTTTACAATCCCGATTAAATGCATAAATTTTTAAGGCATTTGAGAACATTTTTTTGAGAAGGGCCTTATAAAGTAAGACATTTTTGAAAATTTTAAATTAATGGTTTAACAAATAGTCATAATTCTCAAAAATTAATAGAAATTTTAAAACTATTTTTTGCAGTCCTAGAATTGTTTTGTGGGGAAATCAAGCAGGATAGTGATTGTAGAAAAAAAATTGGACTTGTCATATTTTGATATCATTAATTTTTATAGTCAATAAATTTTATATATTTTTATAAGTGAAGTTTATACTTTCATATACATTACTACTCCCACAGTTTGAACAAAAATAATGTAAATTAAGTTCAATTAACCCAAAATGTACATTGATAGTTATTTATTATGGGTAATAATATATAAATAAATAAATAATATATAAGAATTAATATGATCACTATATGTAATATAAGCAACATCTTTCCTGGAGCACAATCCCGGTGCAAAGATTTATATTATTTCGGTATAACTATAGTAATAATAGTTATCTATATAAAATGAATTCAGTTCACTTAATTTTCTGACGTTATTAAAATAACGTTATGAAATATTATATAATAATTGAATATTACATAAAATAAAATACAAGATAACACACTATAAAATTCCAATACTAATATTGTTGTTCTATAAGTCAGCACAACAGCTTAAAGATTTTTTTTCATGATCACTATTTTAATATTGTGAAAAAAATCTGTAAATAGGGCTCTGATCAAAATGTGGAAACCTCTAAACCAATTTGAATAAATATTTTAAAACAAATCTTTTGAAGAATGTAAAAAAAGGATAGAAACACTAAAAATTACAGAAATTAGCACTACTGGAATTTCTTAATAATTGGGAATTTGCATAAAAAGTACTATACACTACTGGAATTTCTTAATAATTGGGAATTTGTGTTGTATTTCAGCTGTAAAAGATATATGGAAGGAACAGCTTGAAACAAGTAAGAAGATCAAATCGTTTAAAACACTGTGCTGAAGTACAGATTTTAAACTTCTATTCGTAATATAAAACAAAGTGTATTTAAATTTAAAAACAAAGTAATAAAACAATAATAGAAGTATATATTAATATTTTGCAATATTTGCTTGGCGGACTTCTATTTCCTGCTATTACACTAAACATTGGCATCTGTGATTCTATTATTATCATGTGCCAAAACAATTATCAAGATAAATATTGAATATTCACGTATGTAACTAACTCTCAAGGACACCTTCTGAACTATTGTACCAAAATTTCAGCAAAATAATCAAGTTTAATGTTATATAGTTGCAAACGCTCATGTTCTCGGTGTTTTAATCCAACTATATACAAGCAGCAAGTTTAAGTGATTTACAATATTATACGCCTTAATGCCTTGTAATAGTGGAACAACAAAGTTTAAATTATTCAAATTGACCTAACCGAAAACTTTATAACTAGTTGTGTATGGCATTTTGCCATATGGCGAATCGCTAGAACAGGAGAAATATTACACATTTATTAGTTTACGATTTAGTTTTAGATGTTTTAGGAATTTTTGCCATACCAGGAGAAATATTACACATTTATTAGTTTGGAATTTAGTTTTAGATGTTTTCGGAATTTTAAAATTAATTCTATGTTAATAACAAAAATTCTCACATGATTCATTTCAGAAACTAATCAGTACGATTTCCTGCTAATCTTTTTACTATAATTGATTCTGTATTCCCTATACAATTATTTATAAACAAACTGATTTTAATTACTTAAGTTATCTAGGTCCTCATTCAAGATTTTGCGACAAATTCATCATAATCAATTACCTATGAAGGTTGTCCGGAATTCGCAGAAAAAGTGATCAATCATGAGGAGCACTGAGTTGTCCTTATAAGTGACTTAAATTAATTTTCTAGATGTATTGAGTTATAAAAAAGATGTTTGCATAATAGAAAATTTATTGAGTCATGTGCAGGTAAAAATATTTTCAGAAAAATTCTATTTATTAGTTAAGGGCCTTCTTTTCGTACACCATTATTTTTAACTATGTAATTGGTTTTCATGTAATTTAAGAATTATCTCTAGCGCGGAATCTCTGTGTATTTAACGATACTTGTAAGTTAACTATTGTTTAAGCTAAATAGGATATAAACCAAACATAAATATAATTATGAATAATAATAATAATAAAACAGATATTTACTTTTCACCTTATAAATAATTGACGTAGGTATAAATAGCAATCAAAATTCTATGGTTAATGTAAGCAAATATTTAATATTCTGTAGACTTTTATAAGCTTTTCTTACAATTTTAATGCACTTGTTTTTCACCCCAAAATAGCGATAACACTGATTCAGAATTACTCACTACTTCAGAAGTGATTTACCGGCATTGTTGAATTTTGAATATATAAAATAACCTGAATACATTCTGATTATACAAATTCATTTATATTTTTTTATGTATGTTTATGTAGAAGTATGTATGTATAAGAGGTGAAAATCTATGCAATGAAGTATATATTTTAATACATAAAAACCCTCATTTTCACCTGTATTTATTTTGAGAACTATTTTAACATAACTCCAAAATAGCAAAATACTATAAAGAAGCAAGAAGGAGAGCGTCCATTAATCATGTGAGGTTTTTAGGTGGAGCAGGGGTTTGACAAAAAATCACAACACATCACGTGGGGGAAGAAGAGTTATGGTGAGATATCACGTGTATTTATTTTTTACCTAAATTTTTCAAAAAAATCCAAGCATTTAAAAACTAGCTGTAAGTGGAATTCTGTCTTAAGGCAATTAAGGCATCGTGCCTTGAGGCAAATTGCTGGAACTTCCCGTACCAAAAATTATTATTTTTTTAAAAACGATTAACATTTTTGAAAAAATTTTACTTCGAAAAAATAAGATTTTTTAGAAATTTTAAATTGGACAAAAAATTACTTTTTTTGAAAATAAAATTTTTTTTAAAAAAAAAATTTTTAAACAA
This sequence comes from Ctenocephalides felis, assembly GCF_003426905.1. Lineage (NCBI taxonomy): Eukaryota > Metazoa > Arthropoda > Insecta > Siphonaptera > Pulicidae > Ctenocephalides > Ctenocephalides felis. Next base: position 38,365,086 of record NW_020539725.1, on the reverse strand, counting down.
TTTTTTTTATAAAAATTTTTTTTTGGAAAAAATGTTATCTTCATTTTGATATATTTTGGAAGATCTGAACTTTTTTTCAAAGCAATCGTACTGCTTTAACTGCATAGAGACAAAATATAAAGCGCGTAAGCGCCGCGTCGCTGTCTAACGCATAGGAACGGAACCAAAGCATAGGAATGTAAACAAAATTTATACTTATTGTTAAAATCTCAATAAAATATCTGATAATTTGATATGCATATGTCTAATGTCTAATGATTATTGTTGACCGCCAAATGTTATTTTTTTTTAGTTTTTTTTTACTAGATCTCCGAAACCGCTAGTCCTATCTTCATGAAAATTTGATCAAATCTTCATCTTGTTAATACAAGTAAAATGTTTTTTGAACTATACAAATCGAACGCTCCGTTCTCTTAAAAACTAAGTTACCGTTTTTGGCCCTTTTTGCCCCATATCTTCGGAACGGCTAGAATGTTTTTTGAATTATTCAAATTGCTTTATCCGTGTTCCCGAAATCGTCGACGAAAATTTGTATCCGAACACACACACATGCACGCACACACACACACATACACACACACATACATCAATTTTGTCCAAGGTATGCCAACATATTCAGAAACCTCTGAAACGTGAAGATATATAAAAATTTTCATTTTCGATTTTTTTGCGATTACTTACCCTATGGAAAGTTAATTATAAATAAATCAATTTATGATCTCCAGAACATTAACAATCGTCATTTCATTTCGAATCAAATTCCAAAAAAAAATAGTTGCCAAATTTACACAAAATTGAAAAAGTGCTCCCGCATAGTCACAGTCTAAACGCATTTGCAAATAATTCTGTGCGACATTTTCACTTATACTGTGCTCAGTTTGGCGGCATTTTCACATTTTTCAATAAACTTCACAAAATTGGAAAAGTGCTCCAGTACACAAACAGTCTAAACGCACTTGCGTGAACATTTCTACCAGAGTGGCGCTTAGACTGTGCTTAGCTTGGGTGATTTTTTGAATTTTTAGTCCAAAATTACAAAAAAATTTTTTTGAAAAAAAATTAGAAACAAAAAATTTTTTTTTCCAAAATCAATTGTTTTGTTGAAAAAAGCAGAAAGTTCTTTGAATCATTTAAATCGGACGCTTAGTTCTCTCAAAAACAGCCATTTTTTTAAAATTTAGCTCTGTAACTCCGAAACCTCTGGGCCTACCTTTGCCAAAAACTAATCAGCACATCTCCCTATCAATAGGAATCGAATGTTTTTTAAACCATTCAAATCGGTTGATCCGTTCTCTCAAAAATTCGCTTTCTATTTTTTGCACTCTTTGCTCCATATCTCCGTAACGGCTGGACCTGCCTTTGCCAAAAACTAATCAGCACATCTCCCTATCAATAGGAATCGAATGTTTTTTAAACCATTCAAATCGGTTGATCCGTGCGCCCGAAAACGTGGACGAAAAAACGCGGACATACAAAACACACACACACACACACACACACATCCATTTTTTCTGAAGTATGCCAAAATGTTCAGAAACCTTCAAAACGTCGAGAAATGTAAAAATTTTTGATTTCGATTTTTGGACGATTACTATAACTTACCCTACGGGAAGTTAAAAAAACAAAAACTTTACAGTTTTTTCTCGTAACTAAAAATACACGTGATGTTTGGTGGGGGGGGGGGTAATTTTGAATATGATTACGTACCACCAAAAAAGGGGGGTCCTAAAATCTTGAAAAAGTCGATCACGTGATTAATGGATGCCCCCTTAGCTTCTATGAAGCACCCTTTCAGACAATATATTCTTATACCTGTAATTGATAATGAATTATTGTTTGGATCAGTATTATACTGAACAAAATGGTAAGAACGTTTTAAATATTAGAAAATTACAGTATAAGTAGTCTAAAATGTTGTCTAAAATTATATGCGTGTCAATATTTCTTTGTATCAAAATAATTTTTTTTAACGATTTACTTTTCAATATGAAACTATTCAATGACGGGATAACTTTGCCATCTGTGGTGTACAGTCTGAAAAGACTATAAAATGCATGGGAAAAATCTGTATCCTATTTCTTTTGCTCTTTTGAACAACTTCAATCGTACATATCGTATTCGAATGCAGTTGCATGCCATGAAAGAGGATTTTTCGCTTGACGGATGAGCAAAACACTTTCGTAGAAGTGCACGTGCATGCGGTCTAATGCGGCGCACGTGATCGTGATTTTCGTTCATATTTTTATTTTTCAATTTAAAATAATGTTAGATATCTATGAAAACAAGGAAATGGTATGATAAATAATCACAAAAGATGATATGGATTGTTATAGATGATTGATTTAGTAGATTTCAAAAATTTATTCATGATATTGTATTTCTGAGTTATTACAAAATTATAATTTCTCGATAAGTATTTCATTTTCGATAACATAAATAATTTTCTTGATTTGTATATAATCCACCTATCTGTCTCCCTGTCAGACCCTTAACAGTCTGCCTATCCACCTGTTGATCTGACCATCTGTTTACCTGTCTACGTACCCACCTGTTTTGTTTACCAGATTACCTGTGTATCAGTTCATCTGCCTACCAGGTTATATATCTAAGTGTTTCCTTTTATACTATTTTCCTGTTTACCTGTCTAACTGTCAGTCTACCTGTCTATCATTTATAACTCTCACCCTCCTTATCTATCTATTTGTTTTCTTCTCTATTTCTCTACGTATTTACCTGTCTACCTGTATACCTGTCTACCCTTTTTCGAATAATATTATTTGCACATAAATTAATAATAATGAATTTGAAAGATCAAATTTAATCAACAAATGTCAATTTTTGTGATTTTTCTTGCCTGCCTTCACAAAAATGTAATCAATTTTTCATTCTAAAAACATAGGTAAACTATTTAATTAAATCATTAGAATCAAATGCTCTATTTTATCAAAAAATAATAATAAAATAATTTTTATCCATATTTGCTCTGTATTTAACCAACAACTGAACCTCTCTTTGCCAAAAGTTACAAGTTATCCAACGAAAAGTTAACAATTTATTGGTAATTAATGATTGATATTAGAATAATTTGTTATATTTATTCTTAACTTTCAGATCAAATGTTAAATTAATGATATTGTATGCAATAGTTATAGATTTTCTAAAAAATTGGGCACAAATTCATAAAACTATTTTGATTCAAATAATTAACATTTTATGATGAGATGAGATTTCAACATTTTCATCTAAGTGCCTACTGTATTTTACTAAACGAAGATCTATAAGATAATGTAAAAAAACTCATTAAATATAATGATCTGAATAAAAATTTGAAAACAACCCAATAATATAGGTTTTTGTAGAACTATAACTATATCTAATATTATTTTTCCAAAAATTTCTTTTCAACTTCATTGAAAAGTAGACTCGAATAATATTAATTTAGCCGCGATACAAAAGTAAACATAATTAAATCTATAAAATGGAATGTTTGAAATAAACACAAGAAATAATTTTAAGTGTTGCTCATAATAAAAAATATAAGGTTTCAAAGTAAAACGTCAAATATCAAAAAAACTTTAGGATTATTAGAATCACAGATTAGAATAAGATTAGGAAACAGAGATTCATTTCAAAAAAATCATTTAACACCCATTTACTGATAAATCAAATTAATCTTATAAGTATAAGTATACTTTGAAAGTGATTTATGAAATTTAATTAAATATTTATTTTTCTTTAATATAAAAGAAAAAATAAATATTATATAAACTTATATACACCGCTATTGAACGCATACAATATCGGAGGGCAATATGTGCTCTTTAAATTCCTCGTTTATTAATATATTAATTTATTATTTTTTACACAATTTTAGTGTTCAATAAATTTTACATTATTAAATTTTTTCTGATTTTTCTGATTTGATTACTGAATGATGACACACATCAAGTGTCGAAACGTTTAATGGAATAAATAATGTCTCTATTTAATCTTATTTTAATTCGACGATTGGGCTGCAAAAATATTTCAAATATATATCAGCGTCGACAAAACTATCATATATATATATATATATATATATATATATATATATATATTGAAAATTTTATTAATAATTGTTATCATTTTAATTGCGTTTTCTCATAATTAGGATTGCAACATATGTATTAAGTCACAGATCTATCGATTGCACAGAACGTTACATCTCTGCAGAAATATATTCAAATGTAAAATTGTCCTAACCAACAACTCATTTCATACAAAACTAAATGAATTCACATGCGTGTGTAAATAGAGAGTTTATAATAAAAATGATATAATGAAATTTCTCGGTGTTCAACAAACCTTCCCGAGCTCATTTTATGATACATCAGCTCGTTAAAAACTCTCCTAAAAGATGAAACAATGCAAATATAGCAGAACATACGAGATTAAAGGTCAAAGCAAAATCTCTTTGTACATTTTATGCCATGAAAAGTTTGTTGAAATATTAAGTTACTTTTGAACAATATCGTGTACTTTTTTAAAATGCATTTCAAAGAATATGTTAGATAACGTTGATAACTACTTGTTAGATTAACGTAGTATCTATAAAATTAATATAATAATATTCGATTTTGATATTTCTTTGCTGTCAGTAAATTTTCTAATGCCCAATATACCAAATATGTCTCATCAAAATCTGTTCTGAAAATCAAATCTAGATTTTCTCAGCGCAATCGCATTTCAGGTCGAACTCGAACAAAAGCTCCGGAAAGCTTCCGAATTATTGAGCAAAAAGTATATGGATCAAACCGATTTGGCCGGATGGTGGGATGGCTTTGTGCTCTTTGTATCAAATTTTGATGATGGAAAATATTCTTGTATTTATGTCTTCTCAACAACAAAATTTGTAAAGAATTGAAAAATGGAAATGCTTATTTAGTACGATTATTTAATTAAACTATGCAATTCTTTGTAGTTTTGTACAAGTTACTCCATTAAATCTTGTTTAAAAAATTGTTTCATATTCAAAATAGTTCATGATTAAAAATCAAACAAATTGAAGTAACCCATTGGAAAAATAAATATGATTATTGTTTCTAGGTACCACAAAATTTAGTGATCATGCATTTTTAAACATATTGGTTTTTTACTCATATGCATCAAAAATTAGAATAAAAAACGTAAAAAATGTTACTTCTTGAATAGTTTGTAAAATATTCCGAGGGTATACACGTAACATTATCAAAAATATAAAATTTATTTCTGTCTCTGAAACTTTTTGCCAATAATGGATATTTTGAATTTCGAATGTATGTTTGGAATCATAAATTTTGAAAATATTTGAGCACTATCACAGCCTGTGCTAAATATCAAATTTACCTTCTTCAAAGTAAATTCTTTATACCAGTTACAGCTTAAACATACAAAGGTCCTGGGAAGCTACGAAATATTTGAGCAAATAAGATTCGTATCAAATATACATAGCTATTCATTATCCTATTATTTTGAAAATAAACTAGTTCTGATTTGCATTTAGCTTTAAGACAAGTTGCATGAGCTTCACGATATGAAGTGAAGTGAATAATCGGCTTAATAAGAATTCAGATTTAGCAACTTTCAAAATTATGACCGTGCAGTTTTAAAATTTTGGATCTGCTCATTAATCCGAATTTTAATGATTTTTTTTATTAAACCACCTGTAGTAGGTCCATAATATTTTTGTATGTTTTTTTTAAGACCATACACTCATGAATCGGATTTTCTGAAAGTAACATAATTTTTTCTTTTGGGAAGTTAAAAACTTATTAACGTATAGAATAAAAACATTTTTTTAGTTAATTCAACTGTTAGGATATTCGATTTAATATAAAAATTAGCATCAAGTTATTTTTCTTAACAGAATCTTACTAGAAAAGTTGTCAAGGTTTGTTATGTTGACAACGCTTTAATAGGTGTAAATAAAAGAACCAAAGACCTATGATAAAACGAAGTTAGGTATATTTCTGCAGGGTTGAATTTTTAGATCTAATGAGTAGTGTAAAACTAGAAAAACTGAGTGATTGTGTTTTTAACCTGAATTACGTAAATTTACCCAATTATCACAATCAAATTTAACGAATCTAAATATTGAGCAGTTTGACAGATATCTAATTTATAATAAATGAATTTAAGTGTATTTTGTGCTTTGTTAACTTTCCGTAGGGTAGTTATAGTAATAGGCGGAAAATCAAAAAAAAAAAAATTTTTTATTTTTCAAGAGTGCAGCAAATGCAAATCGAGTTATTGAGAGAACGGAGCATCCGATTTGAATGATCTAAAAACATTCAATTAGTAATGATTGGGAGAAGTGTTTATTAGTTTTTGGCAAAGGCAGGCCCAGCCATTTCAAAGATACGGAGCTAAATGTGCAAAAAATGGCAGTTTTTGAGAGAACTAAGCGTCCCATTTAAATGATTCAAAGAACTTTCTTCTTGTCTCAACAAAATAATTGTTTTTCAAAAAAAAAATTGTTTTAATTTTTTTTCAATTTTTTTTATTTTTTTCTCAAAAAAAAAATTTTTTTGTATATCGAAAATAATTCAGATTTTATTTTCAATACTGACTATAGTTCTAATATACTTTAAACAAATAATTTTAACTTTGCAATTCAGTTTATATAATTCTTATAAATATTAGACAATGTTACAATATTAATAATAATCTATTTGAAAACATTCAGTATTCCTCAAACATTTTGTTACGGTACGGGAAGTTCCAGCAATTTGCCTTAAGGCACGAAGTTAAAAGTTCACTTATACGGTTTAAACAAATATCCAAACATTTTTGTTTCAAAATTTTCAAAAATATACAAAATTTTAAACTTTAAATATAAATTTTAAAATTACAATTCAGTTTAAAAATGTATATATTTCATATGTGTTATTCTACTGGTAAGGAATATATCGTCAGATAGATTCATTCCGCATCTCTTCAATGTAAACATTTTCTTGTCCACTATTTTAAGCGATAAGATCATCGCTATAAAAATATATAGTATTTATAATTATCTATTTGAAAATATTTAAAACTACTGTTATTAATAATTGACCAATATTTATTATTACTGATTCGTTTCTTGGAATATTTAATTCCGGTACAGGAATTTCCAACCTGCCTCAAGGCACGATGCCATGCATCACTAGTTTAGAAATTAAATAGAATCTACCTGTATTTTGTGCCTTGTTGCAGATTGTTTCGTCAAGGAAAAATTCCTTCTCTTTCAGCGTTCATCTAAAGCTATCTTTTTAGTTCAAGCTTGACTGAGAAAAGCTCCGGAAAGCTCGAATGTGTAAGCAAAGAGTATTCGGATCAAGTCCGCGTGGCGTCGCTTTGTGCCCTTGTATCACGTGATACCATCGGGGTAGTCAGTTTGCGTACAGACGGCGCGCGGCAAGCATCGCTCCACCGTTGAAATTCATTTTAATCTTTGTCAAGTTGGAATTTTGTTAAGA
>NW_020539725.1:38184253-38356611 GCF_003426905.1 Ctenocephalides felis | reverse complement strand
CCATCAACCTCGCGTATCTCAAAAACTATTGAATGTTCCAACTTAAATTTTTTCCAATATTAGTAAAGTGTGGTAACAAGTATGACAAGTTTCATCCAATTCGAATATGCATTTTTGGAAACGTACAATCTGCTTCAATACTAGTATTGAGAGCGGAGCCAGCCACCCATCAACATCGCATATTCTGAAACTATTGTATGTTCCAAACTTTAAATTTTTGCCAAATATTAAGTAAAGTTTAGTAACAATGTATGTGAAGTTTCATCAAAATCGAATTATGCATTTTGTGAAAACGTACAATCTGTTTCAATGCTAGTATTGAGAGCAGAGCCAGATACCCATCAACCTCGCATATTTCAAAAACTTGTATGTTTCAACTTTAAATTTTGGTCACAATTTTGGTAAAGTATAGTTTAGACTCTAAAAGGTAGCCAACAAATTAAAATAAGGTGAAAGGCAAAAACGTGAGATAACTCTATATAAACAATTATGAAGCCATCATATTGTGATAGAACTGAAATTATTCAAGTCTTATCATATTGATAGGTGCTATCACTATCAATCTATCGTATTGATAGCTGTACACTGTAAAAAATATAAATTGGAATGGCAACTCTTAAAACTCGCAAGATCCTCATAATTGTTCTAAAATCTCTCGATCTTTTATTTAATAGGCATTCCTCACAAACGTATATTGCAAAATATCTCCCATAATTCTCCGTGCAATACAGCATCACTATAGAAACAGCAAAGCCGTCAAATAAAACATGACAGAAGGCAAGGCATTTGATATTCCATTTGGGCTTATCTCCATCATGTACGAGATTTGCCAGTATCGTTCAAACTGCTAGATCGGTATCATGTCGTGCGAATTTGAAACCTGCTGTTTGCTTATATTCTACATCATGCAAAAACGTTCGAATTGCTCGATGGGAAAAGTATAGTTGCAATTTTGTTGCCTATATCGATAAATATATTCGGTAAAACGGCGATAAAAGCAACCGCTATAAGCTTTGAATGGTTTGAATGGAATCATGGGTAATCATTATGCAACTTGGTGTAGCGAATTTATGCTCCAGAGTTGCTGCGGATGATAAGGTTGGTGGTTAAAGGTTTTAATGAGATGCATGGAGATAGCATTATTTTAATTACGATAATTAATTACAATATTGAATATCCATATATGTAGACTATGTTTAACATACCAATGTTAAGGCATTCATTAACAAATTGGAGAAAAAATTTTTTGTTATATGTTCAATAGTATTCTGAGCAATCACATCGGATCACTCAGTCTTGTTCCTCAGTTTTGCAGAAGTAAATAAAACAATTCATAGCCTCTCAAAATAAGTCATTGCTATTGAAAAGAATAAATAAAATAAAAATATAATCAATAATTTTATAAATAACAATAAGTATTACTATCACTACTATAACACGTTTGTCCTCTTGAATGTGAATATCTTCCACGTTTCATAAAATGCATCTCTAAAGCAAATCATTCATTAATAATTCTTTTCTTAAGACCCCCAACGAAATCAATAAAACTGACTCTTAAAAAACTGTAACAAAAAGAGACCTGGTAATAAAAGCTCAAATCAATGAACGATGTTTTCAATCAATGCATAATTGAGAGTCATCATGACTGCATGATATTTCACTTACATCTTCTTTTAACAATTGATTATTATGAACCCGTGCATGTTATCTTAATAAATGGACCAAAATAAATGAATCGAAATGCTTGAATGGAAAAAATAAAATATATGGGTGAAGGATTAGTCGTCGGTTCGGAAGAGAATTATATTTGATGGAAAGATGATTAGTTTTATGCTCTTCAGTGATTGTTTTATAATGTTTGTTTAACGTTTTATATTCTTTGAGATTATGTAAATAAAATTATAATAGTAATAAATTAACTAATTTATTATATGTATATTTACAAAAAGTTTTTAAATTTTTAGCACAATTTTGACATTTTAATAATCTTTTTAAATATATAGCTATATATTTATTTTAAATATATAGGAATATATAAATATCAACAATCACAATATATAATTTGATTGTTGATATAATATCAATACAGTGATTGATTTAAAATAATTTCAACATACTAAAAAAAAAACAAATAATTTTTTTATTGTTTAGTTTTGAAAATGTCTAAGAACTTTTTTGAACTATATACATAATCTTGAAACATTATAAATCTTGGTACGGAACTTAATGTATTAGAAACAAAATATGTATTTTTTATAAAAATCTTCATGAAATTCTGATAATTTAATGTGCATGTGTTTAATAATCAATTTTGACTGCTAAATGCCATTATTATTTTTTTTTTGATCTTCAAAACAGTTGGGCCTGGCTTCACAAATACTTCATCAATTCTTCATTCCGCCAGTACAAGTGTAATGTTTAACTGAATGAATCATTCAAATCAGATGCCCCGTTCTCTCCAAAAGTGAATTGTAATTTTTATCTTTTTGCTTCTTACTCAAAACGGATGGACCTGCCTATGCCAAAATCTAATCAGCACGTCAATACGAATCGAATTCTTTTGAACCATTGAAATCAGGTGATTTGTGCTCTCAAAAACGTATTGTGCTCTCAAAAATTTGTATCCACATATATATACATTCATACATGAATTTTTTCTAAGGTGTGCCAAAATGTTCAGAAACCTTTAAAACGTAAATATATTCAAAAAATTTCATTTTCGATTTTTTTGCTATTTTAATAACTTACCTATGGAAAGTTATTAATATTATAACTAAATTATATAAAATATTACAAAAATCTTTCAATAAGTCTATAATATCAAGCCTGACGTCTCGCAGGTTGTTAAAACCTGTTCTCTATTATAAATTGAGATTTCTTATTCTAATACTCGATTTGCATATGCAGTATTTCGAAATGAAGATAAATGTGTATCGTGTTGTCGTACTGTTACACATTTCATTGTTTTGCCGCGTTTTACTCGTGAATTTATTGCCGGCGGTAAGTGTGCGCGTGAGTGCGCGAAAACTGTGTCAATTAAATACCGCTCTCCGCGTGCGTTAATAAAATTCAGGCGCGCCTCTTCTTAATTAGTTTTATTACGGTATGCGCCGATTGTGTTTGTGTTTTACTATAGCGGTACACAGATTTATATAAACACTTGAGAGATTTTCAGACAATTGTTGTGGGTCCTGTGAATTTTAAAAATAGCAGATGCGGATCAAAGTTTTTGATTAACTTTGTTGATCATATTGCGATTTTCAGCATATCTGTTTTCCTTGTTTAAAATTCGCATTTGTTGATCTGAAATTATAATTTCAGATCATTATTGTTGATTTATATACATGTAGAGATATTGATAACCAGGTACAGGTAGGCAGTTAGACAAATAGGAAGATAGACAAGTAGAAAGGTAGAAAGGTAGAAAGGTAGAAAGGTAGAAAGGTAGAAAAGTAGATAAGTAGACGAACCAACTAGTAGCTAAGTCGACATATAGGCAGATAGACTGATAGCAGAAGTTGGTGGACAAGTTGGAGCTTGGTATAAAGAGATAACTCTTATTTATTTTATTGATGTTTCATTTAAAAAATTAGATTTGTATGAACAAAAATACAGGAAATTAATTGCTAAAGTACAAGCTTTTCTTAGGTAATTATAAGAAATATAAATACAAGTTTGTATATAGTTATTTGGTTTATCGTAATAATTGTATATGAATTAGACAATTAAGTAAAAGTATGTTCATTCAATCGGATAATAAATTTTGCGGTACAACATATTTAATTTCTTTAAAATGAATATTTCTCTTGAGTGAGTTTAGAAATCATGGCTTCTCTTACTGTGTGAATGTATATCAAAAGCATTAATAATATATCCATATTACAACGTCCCAAAAACGAGATCAATATAATAAATTTCAAAGCAAGCAAAATATTTCCATATTCAATTAGTAACGGACCATTAAATAAAATTATTACTCCAATTTCATGTTTTATTATAACAAATATGAAAGCTTTGAAAGCGGTAGCTCGTGTATTGTTAAAAGCAGAGTTTGAATCAATAGAAATTGCTTTTGGGCATCAGAAACATAACGCCCGCGAACGGCCCTGGGGCTGTGTTTGCTTATATAAAAAAGAAGAAAATCAGCGTTTGAGAAAATAATGAAAAAATACGAGAAATATCTCAAGCATCGATATGCGAATATGGCACGATGTCAGAAAAACAACTAGCCCGCGGCTAACAGCGAATGATGCTATTTTAATATTTCTCGTAGGTATAAGGCAGAAGTCTCAAACCTGCTAAATAATAATGGTAAATGATGTTTCTCTCTCAATATTTCCGATCATTAATTGCTACGGTACAACTTAATTATGCATCAGAGCTGTATATTATACAAGTATTGAAATGTATCTTCAAATATGGATGTCGTTTGTCTATACATGAGATTAAATAGTGATGAGGATCACTATGATTAATTTGATATAAGCGGACTGTAAATTTTAAATATTCCATTTCTATAAGATATGTGAATAAAACCACTATTTAGTTTATGATATATATTGATCTTCACTCTACAACCTTCTTCTCTCATTACATTTGCTAGTCTCCCTTATTATTATAAGTTACAGGTATTTATACTCATACCATTGTATCCCCAACCCCTAAGGGTCCGGGTTAAATAAAAAAGGCCCATTCATGAAATTTTACTGCCACAGCATGATTCGTGAAGATTCATATTTTGCTTTGTATTTAAAAAAAATTTGAATTATTAAAAAGTGCTATTATACTATAGTGGTTTCAAGCATTGAATCTCCAAAATGCAATGACTATCAAAATACCCTAGGAACAATTATATGGTATGCTTTGCAGTATGTAAATCTCCTCATATAATTTGTGTTTGTTGTCTCTTTTAGTTACTAAATACATTCTCAATTAGTTAATTATTTTTTATACTAAAAATTATATAGTATAGAAAACATAGCCGCCTTCAGGAATATCACACAATCATTGTAAAAATAAAGGTAGTTAATTTATAAAATTTTTTTTTTTTTTTTTTTTTTTTTTTATTTATTGTTTGAACAGCAATCAGAACTCCTATATGTTCTATAAGCTGTTGGTTAACGACTTAATACTACTTTTATTTCATGAGAGGCAATCCATCGATTAACCATTCTCTTATGTGTGGGATATTTTTGATATTAGCTCTTACGTCTAATAGTTGCATATGATTGGATGTTGCAGCTATGTCCACGAAGGACGATTTCCACTTGGAATTATATTGTGATCTATAATCCCAAGTGGAAATTTGACATCAAAGCTGCCTGATGTCGGGCTACGGCGGTAGCGGGAATCGATCCAGCGAGCCTGGAACTAGTGGCTGCTAGTCCACGCTCTAACCGATATCGCCACCGCCGGCCCATTTATAAAAATAATTACTTTTGCAAACTTTTGGGTATTCAATTGACCCATTTTTATTATATAATTTATCTTCACCAATTTTTCAATTTTTTACTCGATTTTTATTATCACTATTACATAATCCTTTTTGAATTTGCCACCACACTTTAGTACACTTTGTTTAAAAAAGTGCAACTTAAAATAGACAAATCTTGAAAATATTAAAATTCTAGTTAAAAAAAGTGTTCATTTTTGAAAACTAGGAGCCTTTGCGAAATTATGTCATTATTTTTGATTGTGAACCTAAAAGTGTTATTTATGGTTTCAAATCCAAAGTTTAAATTGTCAATTTTAACAAATATTAACCATAATAATCGAAAAGTTTTAAGTTTTACCAAAGCTCCAGATTGCTTTTAAAAGCTCATTTTTCAAACTACGTTAAAATAATCCTTTAAAAATGTTTCGGCTTGATGTTGAGTTCTGGGATTTATATTATCACAATATAACAATTAATAATTACCAACAAAATAATATATTTAGTTATTTTTCGTAGGTTTTCTTCTGCACTGAAAATAAGTCAATAAGGCGGTTGATAGTTTAAATATTTGAATTACTTGATTTTTTATCTTTCAAATATCATATACATATATACACACACATATATTGGTATATAATGTTTTTGGTAGCAACTGTTGCGTTATTTCCCTTGCGAAACTCAAAGAGCATGCAATGCCGGATGTGTACCTCTTCTGGTATTTGGCTGCCATTTTACCCAAAATTACAACAAAAAAATTGTAATTCAAATGTCTATAAGTAAAGAAATCACTATGTCTCACAATGTCTTTGGTACGCCTCTGAACCAAACAATGAGCTGACAAATGACAATCAAGTATTGGCATGCGCAGAAACGACATTACTTTCCGGTCCCCCTAATATAAAGCGAAAGTCAGTCAATCAGTCAAATAATTGAAACAGCGCATTCTAAATAAATCTGATAAAAATGACAATTTCGGATCATTGGTCAAGAAATTGCATATTTAGAAAATATTTCAAAGAGAAAATTGTTCAAAGTTGTCAACACCTTTACGCCAGTCATAGTTAACATTTATAATATTTCAAAAAGGTTTTCTACTCTGTCTACGGGAATATGTTATGATATCTTGACGGATAGAATATTGTATACGGCGTCGGAGAATGTAATTTAGCAAATGCCTTCGTCAAATTGTTCTTCGATTGGATAATGTAAAAGCAATGTTATTATCGATTGCATATTTGTAAGAGATAATGGATGCGAATAATAAGATGTACCATCGACTAACTGAATGCAAATGGAGAATCAGAAGTTTAATTACGTTTCAAATAAAAAAATAAAAAGACGCGAAATAAATTAGGGAGATATATGGTTTGAAAAATAATATCCCGAACTTCATAGAATATCGATTATAGTTATTTTGTATTTTTATTCCAGTATTATAAGGCTTTATAGTAATCAACAAGTAATATTAGGTTGTCAAATATCTCCCTTCCGCTTTTTTGCTCTTGGTTTATAATACAAAAAGGCGGAAGGGAGATATTTGACAACCTAATATTACATGTAACAAATTACTATGTATGTAAATACGTCCCTTTCAAATGTGTAGCCAATTCAGTATCCTCTTCTTTTACCATCGTGTTCTGCAGGATTTTCTTAATTTGTACTTTTTCCTGGCTTTCATTTTGCAGCCCGCTAATATTTATATATATATATATATATATATATATATATATATATATTTATTTATATTATATTTATACATCGAATTAATGATCGTTCTTTGCTCCGAGGTGAGCGCAAATCGTCGCAAAAATATTCGCAGTCAAACCACTTTCGTTAATGATATTGCTCGACCGATGATGTGCTGATGAGAAATTAACGACAGTCACATAAATTATGTCCGAGTGAAGGACAGAATTGATCGTAATAACATACACTCTTAATAACCATTATGTATGTAACGTATACTTTACATCAGATAAATATGATAATCAGAAATTAAATAATACCAAAAGATGATTAATTACACATGAGTATTAATCCACCAGTTAATTGGAGATTTTATACTTATTTAAGTTTCAACGACAATATCCTGATGTAACGAGGACAAGGATTAGAAGTTCATGGAATGATCATTTTGACGAAAACAAAATACGATATAATGCTGTCTCGACGTAGATCTAAATTTAACAAACGATTTAATAATCTATAAGGGTTTATTACTGAAATAGTACAGTCTGTTTACGTTTTCTTCAAATAATAAGGATAGTTTAACTCTTTGGGGACGGCTGTCCACCTAAGTGGACAAACATACTTTGTGAGGCACAGACTATTTTATAAACAATGACTCAGTTTTCATCAAAACATTGAATAAATTACAAATAGCAGTGATAAACAGTGTTGTATTTTGAAAATAATGTTAAGTCATTTTAGTAGTAATTTTAGCCTTTTTCTTTGCTATATAGTCTTTTTTTAATATTTAAAATGACCGAGCGCTTTTAAATGTGGCAAAACGACTGGTAAATTTTGTGAATCAAGCAGTATTGAAGATGAGTTTCCAATAGACATTTATACAGACAAATTTTACGAAATTACTATTCGCACCAAAAATAGTGATGAATGTGATGATGCTATTATCCAACCAACAAAAAGAAGAAGTTCTACAAATTAAATGAAGAGTGGAAAGACATTAGCGAATGTGCCGATTTTTCTTCAATAATTGAGTTTGACATACATGAACAAGCACCCCGACTACAAATACCAAGCAATATAAGAAAACCAATAGATTATTTTACTTTATATTTTACAAATGAATTATTATATAATATAACAGAAAAAATAAACCATTATCGCATATTCTAAATGCAAGAGAAAAAAAAGGGATTGTATTGTCTGTTCTGACAGAAAAGCACTGGGAGGAAGGCGGCGAACAACATTTTATTGTAAAGGATTCAAAATCTCAGCTATGCATTTTGGAAATTGTTTTGAACGTCACCATACTTTATAAAATGATCAAAAATAAATTAACACTTTCGACTCGGGAGTCGGACTGCCAGTCGGTACGCTGCGCTCGGAATATTATTGTGCTATACATATCTCTCAAAATGTGGTTATATTGCTTTTAAATATAGTTATTATGATAATAAAATAGAAAATTTTGAAAATTAAAAAAAAATGCACTCAAAACCATGCTATATTGTTTAAAAAATCATTTCTTCACAGATCTTTATTAGAATTATGGGGATCATGAGCTAATAAATTAATTTTGTTATATATTTATTTATAAAATTAATAAATCAATCAATAAATGAATGTAATAGTAAATTAATTTTAAAAAAATAAAAAAAATTAAATGTAAGTTTAGTTTGCGACGGGTCATCGCCGACATTTGCCCGAGCGGCGCGACGAACGGTAAAACATATCATGCCGCCGGAGCGGCGGCATCCGAGCACAACGGTAAAATGACTATGCCGCCGGAGCGGCGGCATCCGAGTCGAAAGGGTTAATATTATAAATGTATGTCCTTCAATGGCCACAAATTTTATCAAACAAATTGCATAACATACACAATGAAATCAAGTTTGCAGCCGGTACAGTAGATTGTTTTGAAATTGGTGCCGTCCCGTAAGTGTTAATATTGAATGGAATCTTATCGTAAAAATTCAAAGTTTATACTTTTACAAGTAAATTAACTATCTAATGATGAAAAATGAAATAAATTTTATATAATGATTTTGTTTTAGTATTGTTGTATATGATCATTTTCAAGTAAAATAAAGAGTAACTTTGTCTTGATATTATCTGATCTACTGCAAGTTTTAAACATAATTCTGCAGATATTCAACTTTTTTTTCAGTAGAATTTTTATGAAAAAATCGTTAAAAACATTTAAGCCAATATTCAAACAGGAAATCAAATTTCAAGTACAATAATAGGAAATGCATCATTATTATAATATCTTCACGTAAGATTATATCTGGAGGTATATATATATATATATATACATATATATATATATATATATATATACATACATACATTACAAAGTGAATGTATTGGAGAATCTTTAAAAGTGAGAGCATTATCCAGATAACGCTCTGTATAAATCTACCAATAATCCAGAATGATTAATTAACTAATCTTTATTCAAGTGGTATTTAAAGGTCAACACCATGTTATACCTGTTTTATCGGCCGACCTTAAAAAGAAACTACAATCAAATTGATTCGAAAATAATAACATAAATACAACAAGATTATTTCGTTAATGGATTCCTTTGACAAATGCACATATGGGCACCGTTCATTGTGTTTGACAAGTTGCTTTGCTAAGGACTTGTTACCATGAACCAAAAAAAACATGTCATTATTAACAAAGACGTGATTTAAAAAAAAACTACGCAGGTAATTAAATATCTAGATTGTTATGATATAAAAAAAACTAAAAGCTACTTTTGCCTTGAACGATATAGATTTGCAATAAATGGATTTGCGGAAGAAAACAAGTAATGCAGAACAAACCGTCTTGATATATTAGTTTAGTTTATATATTAAGTCAATTACTAATTATAAAAACATAAGGTTTTTTATGCCAAGTCAAACAGAATTTTACTTTCCAGTCACTTTTCACAATTGTAATTGTAATATAATAGAATTTTATAATATTCTCTTATTACAATCAACATAAGTGTTTCGATCTTTATGCTTGAATTTTGTCTATAATATTTAACATTATTATAGAATAAGTTCATATTTAAATTTATGTCGATAATTGGAATATACTCAGATAATGATTCAAACAATTTAACAATTTTATGTGTTTACTGATAGACATATATTGAAAAAATCGCAATATTTTTTTAAAACAGTTGTAATTGTGCATATTACACATTTATACTACTAAAGTTCTCATAATTACTCCTTCGAATAAAATCCAATTGTGTCTTTAATTGTATCTATAATTTTATATATTTATATGTATATCAGCAACTGAATTACACAAATATATACGTATCCTAATTCAATCACATTCAAGAAAGCAAAGTCGAAGGTAATGTTTATATCTAAAAATTTTGATTCTTTGCGATCATGAACATGCAGCCTAAATCCTTTTTTCAACACTGGGTTACGTCCAATAAAGAAATTAAAATGTCACAAAGAACATGATTTAAAACACCGTCGATGAATAAGAAAGATTAACTTTGGTAGAATCACATGTTAAATTCTAATGGCTTTGAGACCATATGTCAAGATAATACTTTGAACGATTTTGCATTATGAATTTTAAATGCATATGAATAAAAAATCGGCAGCGTTTGACCTACATCTGATATATGACTCGGAAGAACAGGAATCAGTCGAAAGATAATAATATTATCGCAGTAGAATTTCCAATAATTCAACTCTTTCGTAGGATTTATTATGATAATACGAGATATGTATCTTATAGTTAAAAACGATTATTGTCCAATAATCGATAAAAAAACTATTGCTACATTTAATTTGATAAAATTATCACAAATTTTTATTCGTAACATTTACAAGTTCTCGGACAGTAAAAGTTTTAGCAAGGTACAAAAATTGACAGTAATTTTATTTTTAATTGGTTGTGATACACAAAATTTGATTAAACACAGTTCATAAGGGTAGTCGGATTATCATATTTTTATCGTTATATTATACTATGTGGCTTGCCCGTAAGTAAGCGGTTAAGAGCGATGGGACCTGAATCAGCACCTTATAGAACTATTAGGTTCTGATTCCTGTTCTAAAATTATAAAAAATATATATATTTTACTATGAATGCTATAGCATCCACGTCAAGTATTACGCTTCTATGTTACGCAATGAGCTTGACTAAGCTAATTAGTGACTACGGAAAAAGATAAGATAATACGAAAAGGTCTGAAGAATCAGTTAGGCATTACTTGACGAATTGAAAAAACGTAAGGTTTTATAAAATTAAATTCAAAGCAAATGAAATTTGAATGCTACAGCATTCATAACATTCTGAATTACAATGAAAATGATTGCTATAACATTCACGTCTAGGAAAGTGTTTTGAAAAGTAAATCATTTTGATACTGTAATGCCCCAATTGGGTAGTACACTATTAATTATTTGAGTAGACATGATCAAAAGATCGTAATTTTAATCTGTTCCGATCATTATGTTATGCATATATATGTTACGGTGAATGTGTATATTTTGGCGAATGTGCACTCTCACCGGTGAATGTGCACATTTACCGGCTCAATTGGCGAATGTATGTTCAACTCACGCACGTGCGCACGTGCAGGTGAGATACTAATTTATATATTTATATTTATACTATTTATTTTAGTCATATGCATATTAATATCCATTATTTATTATCACTATTAACTATTAACTATTTATCACTAACAATTTATCTATATACTATTAACTATGAACTATTAACTGTTTAATTAATAACTATTAACTATTTAATCATTAACTATTACCTATTTAACTATTTAATCATTAACTATTACCCATTTAACTATTCTTAATTCACTATTTACCAATTACTATTCACTATTTACTATTAACTATTCAGTTATCACTATTTCACTATTCAACCATTTACCATTTACTATTCACTATTTACTATTAACTATTCACTATTTACTATTAACTATTTACTATATAATTATTTAGTTATTACTATTCACTATTTAATTATTTAGTTATTACTATTCACTATTTACTATTTAATATTAATAATTCACTATACACTATATTACCACTTTACTATTCAACTATTTACTATTAACTATTAACTGATTAACTATTTAGTTTGCATGCGCCAAATACGCAAGATGTTCATGAGACCGCTCCAAGTACGCACGTACGCCATTCTTCTAATTTGATTGTTTCCACATTAGAGTTTGGGGAATGTGCACATTCACCAAGAGTGCACATTTACCATAACATATATAGCACATAAATCTAAGTTAAGATGAGCAAACTGTCATACAATACTTGGCAATCGAACTTTACTTAAGTCGCCAAAGAAAGGTACAGACAACACGAACTGCTATCGAAAATAATATAGCCAATGATGTGTTCAAAGTAAGATTTAAACTAATTAATTGCAATTACAAATTTTTGATAAACTAAGTGCCTTCCAATATACAATACAACAAATATCCAGCAAATATATATTGACAGATGAGGTAGATGATGTAAAAAGATCTTACCTTAATTAAGCGGCGTCCTTTCCAACACCTTCACACAATCACTATTTATGTAAAAATGTCCATCACTAACGAATAGTCCACAAAATACACCGGTAAACTGATTACAATCACTGATAGTTTCAAAAATCACTAAACCACTACTTATTTTATCGAAATCACTAGTTATTTGACTATATTTTATAGGCACTACGCAATTATGATTGACAGGTCCTTTCCGTGGCGTCCAGGTAATCAGCACTCTCTGTCTCACATTTTTGCAATTAAAAAAACTGAAATGAAATACGCAATGTTATGAATTAGCGCTAAATTTAAAATGAACAATAACAGGACATTCAAATTTGAATCGCCTCAAATATAAGTGTATAAGAATATGTACATATAGAGTTTTAAATGTAGATTATTTACTATTGTTCAAATATAGTAAAATGTATATTAGATATAGTAAAATATTGAAATAAATTGAAGAAACTGGCACTCAAATGTTTAACAAAAGTTTTTGAAGTCGATTAAAATTTTCGTTTGGTACAATTTCTTTTTACAAGTTTTCATCTCCAATAAAAATGTGTATGCAAAAGTTGATTTCTTCAAAAGCAAAAGTTAGTATATAAGGTTGAAGATTTAGCAAAATAATAAATGAATTGATAAAATAATTCTGGATAGTGGTAATAAATTATTAGGTAACATGTAAAACATAAATAGATATAATTGTAGTAATGTATTAATTATATTTTTAATCATTATATTATATAAATTAATCAATAGGTGATAAATCTGGATAGATAATAAATTTTAACATATATATATATATATATATATATATATATATATATATATATACTAGCAAACCCGACAAACTCCGTTTCGCCACCAGATAGTTTCGTGAAAAGATAAAGAAATTTTTCGTTGGTTTTATATTTGAACTGGAACTAGGAAGACGAATTGGAAATTGCAATCGTTTGAAGCAAACGGAAGACCAGTCGGAATCATTGATATGTCACCAAATCGCCAGCAATTTTTGATTGAATGGTGAAATTCAGTGCGTGTACGTCATTATTGTTTGCGGCAAGAAATGCTCTTTGACTTAACCAAGCATAATACTGATAATTCTCACTAATGTCATTACTCGAATTTTTAATTACGGTGCGTGAAGTTTCAGCAATTTGCATTAAGGCACGATGCCATGCAGCACTTTTTTTTAGCTATAAACCTTGCAGAGCCCGAGACCTTTCCAACGAATGCAAAATTGTCGAAATCGGTTCGTGCGTTCTGGAGTTATTTCGTCAGGAAGGAAAAACCCGACTTATTTCTATATATATGTAGATATATATATATATATATATATATATATATATGTGTGTGTGTGTCTGTGTGTGTGAAAGATCTATGATATATGCATATGCACATATACACATGTATTTATACGATCTATTTTTTGAAAAATGCTAAGTACGTAGTTTAGTTAGTAAATAAGTTAGTTCCTGAGTTAAGGCAAGTTTCTTTTTAGCTTACAATTATTTTCAAAAATTCTTATAATATTCTTGTAATTCGTATAATACTGTCTACACAAGTTAATATTGCATATAATTGTATAATATATGATTGAATAAATATGATAATTTTTATAATGTATTTGTAGTGCTACTATTTTTTTGTCTAATTCTATTAAATTCAAATTAATCTATTAATATTTATTATTGTTTCAGGTGACGAAACTAGACGATTTGAGTCCCATAATCTTCCTGAATCGAACAAAAGCGGCTTTATATTGCGGAGCTGGATCTATGCAGGTAATTATCTAATTTTTTTTTTTTTTTTTTTTTAATTATTATTAAGAGTCCTATAAGCTGTTGTACTAATTCTTAAAACTAGTTAGTTCTACAGATGGCAACCAAAACAGTTGTCCCCTTTCTGTGCTAACCTTACTATTTTCAATTGGTAACATAGTGCTTTCCATATTTTCAAGCAAAAATTATTGTCACTTCTGCTTGATAACAGGTTGCTCTGATTAAGACCAGTCTTTTTAGCCACTTACCTAAAGGCAAGCTCATTTATTTAATAATTACATTTTATTGAATTTATTAATTATTGAATTTTCGAATGATATTTATTATGTCCAGTCATGTGTAATTGCATACATTTAATAGATATAGTTAGTTTATTGAGATTAAATTCGGAAACAATATTTTAATCAATTTTTTAATCAAACGCTGTCATATAAAACTAACTCATCAGAAAATTGTAAGGATCTTCATAAAGTTTTGATTTGATTGAATTTATATATTTATCCATAAAATGAATATATCAACTCTGAACTTTAATAACAGTTCATATATTGCTGCGGAAGTAAAAAGTAACCAATCGTCGATGAGGAATTATATTTCCTGGAATAAAATATGATGTAACTCTTCTATTATTGCTACAGAAGCAATATATGGTAGTAAAAATTATGGATACACAATATTTAAACTTAATTTTTGCAGTATATTGATATATTTTTCATTTGTTGTATGACTAAAGTTATACATAATTCTGGATAGTATATAATATTTGTTATTTTAAGTTTCCTTTATTTCAAACGATTGCCGGTAAAGGTAGTTTAAAATTCATGATTTTAATAAAAATAAAAAAAACATATATTATAATTATTAATTATATTTGCTGATGAATATATTTTATATTCTTCTTTCTAAAACTTGAAATTTAGTAACTTCATTTATATCTAACGTGTTCAGACAATTCCAAAGAAGAATTCATTCTTTTTTTTGTTTTTTATTCTCATCTAGGACATTAAATTTTTATGTACGAATAAAATAAAATCTCTGTTTCAAATACGAAAAAAATAACAAAAGCTCTGTTTGAAAACCTTTTAACTTATTGTTGCAACGCTGTAAAATGCTATTTTAGCACTGAACCCAATTAGATTAATTTTGTCAAAAACCATTTTTTCACTAAGTTTTATCCAATTAAAAAAATTATGAAAAAAAATTTGCAAACTTGGATACTAAGCATTACATAAGAAAAATTTGAGATATATTAAATAAGATCCATGCAAATTGAAGTTGAATGAGGTGTATATAATTTCGACTAATGTTGTAAATATATCAAATTCCGTCGTTGGCGGTCCCTCTAGTACACACCTTTATACAACTAAATAACAAATATAGAACATCAAGTTTTTTAATCTCGAGATTTCCGCCTCAGAATCTTGACACGCATTGTATTGCTCCGTGTTATGAATGTGATGCAATCATTAGAAACTCGCCTTAGTAGTTTTTTAATTTCCTAATGGAATAAAGCATTGATTTCATAACTATTGGAATGCGATGATTATTATCACTCACGATTTCAGTACATCGCTAATTTGTATTCAGATTTCTTCGTTGATAAAATTGAATCTTCACAGTCGAACAATGGATTAAATTGGAGAAACTGGAAATTGAATTCATCAATTTTTTATTGCGATTTATTGATTCACAATCGCACACTGGCATATTTGTTTGGAATTGATTGAAGTTAATTATTTACTGGGTGTAAATGGCATGGCTAAGGAAAGTTGAATGAACTTCCGGTGCTATGTAAAGAATCCACCTGATCAATGAGGATAGAGATTTACTAAATTTATGATTGTTGATATAGATTTTGAAATTTTTATATTGTTTATATTAATCGATTAGTGATTATTGAGACAATTGATTATAAAGACACGGCTTGGACAATCTTTACCAAAAAATAATCAGCTCGTTTTCCATTTATCTTTCGAACGTTTTTCAAATTCTCAAACTAGTTCAAAAAATTCAATTGCGAAGCTAACACGAATTTAAGTTTTATCAAATGCCTTTCAAGTTCTTGAAATTGTTGCAACAATTTTTAAAAAAGTAGTCAAAATTAATTTTTTGGCTCCCATACTTACACACATATGCTTTTACTAATTTTGGTGTTGGACGATTCAGAATGACATGGAGATAACATCAAATAATTTACCATTTACATTACTATTCACTAAAATTTCAAGAAGTTTGAAGATATGTGATAATCCATTAGGTTTAAAAAAATTAAAAACTATATATCTGTAATAAAGTTACTTACCACAGACAATTTGATGATTTTCACAAAAAGAACTCTGAATGATTTATAAATTTAGCTTCAGACATTCTTTTCTCGACTAGTAAATAATTGAATAGCTGTTAAAAGTCGATTGTCCTATCAATATTCAAAGGAAGAGAATGACAATTCCATTCCAATTGATTCATTTTTTAGATGTTTAAGAATGATGCATGTATCCAGGAGTATTAATATATTTCACAAACTAATATGAAAAGCGTAGAGTATTTTGTTAACTAATATTTTTTATTGATCTATCGACATGAAAATACGTAGATTTAGATAAATCACTAAATGAAACTAAACCTTTTCTTGAACAATTCCTGTCATATCTGTTATAAAATCAAATTTTATTTTTCATAAAATATAGACAAATGTTATTATATTTCATAAAAAGTAATAATTAATTTTTCTGTGTCCACTTACTATGTCTAGAGTATTTTCTGTGTATTTTATGTCTGCTCTATGTACAATATGCAAACATTGATTTATGTTTCCATTGAACAAGTCCAATTATCTTATTTCTGTGGTCAAAAATATTTACATTTATATCAATTTAATTTTAGATATTTAAATATTCTTTGAATCAATCATAAATACTTTGATTTATTAATTATTTACCACATTATTACTAATCCTAATAAGACTATAGTCACACAGTCTAACGATAATTCTTTAGGGTAATTAGGTTAACTAGGCTTTTTTATGGTAATTTTAGGTAAACTTTGTTAAAGGAATCGGTTATTGTTGTATGACTTTAACGCATTTTATCTGATTTTATGTTAACACTATATTGTTCAATACCCATTATGAATAAACCCGTAATCGAGCAGTAATGATATCAACTTTCACTTGGAAATATAAATCCTAAATATGTTACTAAGTGAAAATAGCCTTCTTGAGCAATATTTATAAAATATAATAATCAGTCCCCATTTAGATAAATTCAAATAATAAAATAATCAATTATAGATGTATCAACCATTGGGTTACCATTTAAAAAAACGACATAAGAAAAAGTTTCAGCACAGCAGCTTATAGGACGTAAGGCTCTTCTTTTATGAAACTTTAATTACAACAATCATTTTTCAGTGACGATTAAAATTCATACAAGAAAAAAAAACTTGAACATAAAACAAAAAAGTTTTCTAAATTTAAACCAAGCATCTGAAGTAGATTATTATTCTACGCGGCAAGATGCATCTATATCTAAAATACGATATGTTTTTCAATATGCATGCATATGTAATAAAAATATCATTGAAGCAACAAAATATTGTTACTGAAGAAAAAAATTATATTATTTCAGATCGAATTGAAGTTCAACGAGCCATTTTTCGGAATAGCTTATGCAGACTTTGATAGGAATTCTGCCTGCACTGTGGCTGGAAATGGTGATTTGAGTTACAAACTCGAATTGCCTCTGAAAGGATGCGGTACCAGACAAGTGAGTACTAATGACATCGTAATTAAGACTTAAAGATTCATTTGATTTTATGAGCTATTAAATAACATTTGAAAAACATTTGATGACCATGTCCGTGCCGTAATGTCTTTTATTGTAATGTAAAAAATCAACAATAAGTTTTGTAATAGAAGAAGTTGTTTGCATTGTCTCAATGTAATTATTAAAGCTTGCCAATATATAATTATTTTATTAATATTATTTTTCCAATTTCACATCAACCAAATTAATGAGATGCAACAAACGGCAATGTTTAAAAACCCATATCACAAGTATTTTCTTTCGTTGTTAGTTTTTTGGTTGTGAGCACTGTCGTTTAGTTTACGAAGCCTTAATATAATTTTTAAGTATTTGCTAATTTACTGTTTTATAAGGTGAATTGTTAATTTTAAGTTAGATTCACCATTTTTTTCAGCCTCTATAAAAGCTTAAACGTGGTTGAGGTGAAAAGAATCACTTGAACCTTTACAATGGCTAAGGTGTGAACAATAAAAAATAGTAAATAGAAAAGTAAATTAAACTAAAAAAGTAATTTTACAAAGTATGAATTGAACTGAATTGAATTGAATTGAATTGTTGAAGTTACTATTCCAACTTTACTGATGAATATTTCTAGCAAAATACCAAATCAAGGTGTTATATACAGTGTTAACTTTGTAAAAGATGTGCCCTCGAATTTTATATTTTGCATTGGTGATTACTTCGTAAAATCTCTTCAAAATTAATTTAAAGACATTGTACCTATTTGCTTCTAGACCGCCTCTTTTTAGCCTCCCTATGGTGTAAAAAGGACCAGGTGACAAATTTCAAAAACACAGCATTAAAAAAACACATTTTTACAATGATGAATTTGCTGGACGTTTAACTAAACAAAGTCAAATAGTTGTTTTTTTTATATGTGTGATATAAATGGTTTGGTTTTCATAATACGCTCGCTCAAATCGCTCATAATCAATTGAACCTTTGTGCCCCTATACTTAAACTATTTTGTACTTACAGATAAATTGTTTAATTGGGCGATTTAATTAGACAAAAAATCACGAAATATCACATGGGGGAGGGAGGAGTATAGTAAGATATCACGTGTATTTATTTTTTAAATGATGTTTTTTTTTAATTCAAACATTTTCAAAAAAAATTTTTTAAAAATACCGTTTTATTACGTAACTAAAAATACACGAGATGTTCGGTGGGGGAGGAAGGGTAATTTTGAATATCACCAAATATCACCAAGGGCGAGGGGGTCCAAAAATCTTTACTCGCTCACATGATTAATGGATGCCCCCTTGTGAAAATATAAACTATAAAGCAACAAATAATTTAAAATCTCTGGTATTATATAAATTTAGCATTGCACATTTAAATATACAATTCTTGTAACATAAAAAGTATGAGTCTTGATACTTGATACCGATGCATTAATTATAAATTACTTTACGGCCATATTATTTAATTGGATCATATATCGATTGGATAAAATTAAATTATTTAAGTACCAGCATAAAATATAATTATACAACGTGCAAGTGATCATAATTATTTTTATTGATCAATCAATGATTGCGAATCTTATCCGCCTTAAGGTTGTTCACTTTCCATAGAAATAAATCAGGTGTGCACATCGAATGAAAGTGAATTTTGTTCAAATGAGAAATGTATAGTGAAATTGAAAATGTAGGGGAAAATAGGATGAGATGTCTTATTTCATGAATAAAACGATGATCTGTGATCAAATATCAAATGTTCTTCTAAATGTTATGACTACGTACAATATATATGATCAACTACTCATAAAACACCGTGACAAAACATTATTCGATAAATTTGATATAGCAAAATTAGTGCAAATTTTTTATTGGAAGAAGTATTTTCTGGATGAAAAATGACAGCGATAAATCTGGAATCTTAGTTTGCCCCATGACATAGTTTTTACCCAAATACTTTATAATTTATTTATAATCCTTTATAATAATTCATGGTCCACCATATAATATATGATTTGATTTAAAGTCTAGGATCTCAAAATCAAGATCTTAAAACCAGATTCTGACAAAAAGCGGGTTGAAAATGATGACTTTTGACAGCCTCGCTAGTCTATTATCTTTTTAGCACATCGACACCGGTTTCCACTATCATTTTCTCATGCTGATTCTTAGCAAATACTTATGTGAAACCCTTTCTTGGAAATCCGGTTCGCTTTTGTCGTCTCAGAGACTAAATATACGCGATTTTTTTGCTCGACAAAATAAGATCTTTATTTCATTGTCAGAGAAGAAGATTTATAGGAATGAATCGTCATTATGGAAGACGGTTTACTTCAACAAAGTAAAATGGGTCGACTGGCTAAATGGAAGATGGTTCAGATAAATCTTTAGGCAATTTTAGAAGGGATTTTGTTTGAAAAAATATGAATGGGTGTTCTGAGAGTGCTATTCTTGGTCTATTTTGTAATAAATGACATATCGCTTTTATAGATAATAGATTCTCTTGCTTGAAGAACTTCTTTGGTTAAAACTAAATATTCGGTTTTTCATTTGGAGTCAAGTGTCAAAGTTAGTTACTATTTTCGTATTTAATACGTTCCTATTTAATCATCAATATTCAATTTATGTTATTTGAATACTTAGTCATTTTTAGTGAAAGTATCGTTTATCCTATAATTTATAATAATACAATCACGAATAATCACGCTATCTTCTGTTAACAAAAATATATTATTTATTTTAGACTAACCAAAAATTTCTGTAATAAATTTTATAAAATAAATAAATCGACTTATTTATAATAATATTAAATATATAAATAAATATGCAAATTATATTATTTATAATGAAAATGTACACAATATGTGAATATTGATAAATATTGGTTCCAACAAATGAGAAAAATTGAACACATTTCTGATTCCACGAAATTTATTTAGTATGATTCAAGTAAAAGTTTTAGATGATTTAAATTAGGTAATGGTATGATACATATAGTATTCTTTATATTTTCTTATGGTGAACAGATTATAAAACCATTTTAAAAACATAATAAAAAGTATAATAAACTTTTCGAATTTGATACACCATTATCAATTAATTATCTTTATAGCCAAAAAAGATATTAACTTTGTGTTGTTTTTGATACTTTCGTTTTTATGGTATCTAACTAAATAAATTAAATCGCTAAAAACAAACATCAAGATGCAATTTGGGATCGGAACGTTAATAAACTTAACGATGAGAATCGGTTTAAAAGCAAAGCACCACATTATCATAAGTACCATATACTGATTAGTAAAATAAAAGGTATGGTAATTAAAGGTAAAATAAAAGTAAGGGGTCGAAGGTATTCGATTTCACGCGAATTGTTTAGGGATAGTTAATTGGAATAATCCAAAGATAAAGTACAGCACTGAAATTCGAATAAATCTATTACTCTAAATATACATATACATTGCTTCAATATTCCTTAATTGAATATTTTAATTATATTTTTACGCTTCCTTGAAGATGATGAGAATTTTTTTAAATATACATAAGAAATAGCAATTTTAACTTTAATATTATTTTTTTAGGATCCGCAACGTGTTTTCACAAACAACATTGTCGTACGTTTCCATCCAAATTTGGAAATCGAAGGCGACGAAGTTGTGACCATTGTGTGCAGATATCCTCCTCCAATAGCTCCTCCGCCAGCTGGTGTCCCAAATTTCATGTGAGTATTGATAAACTAGTCAAATTGTAGTCCAATTTCAATATAAAAGTATTAGAATGTTACATGATTGATTGCATCATATGCCACTGAGAATGGAATGGATCTTCCAACCCAAAAAATATTCAAGTATGCTTGAAGAGTTGATAGTAGACATAAAGACATTCAGTATTATTATTTTTTAAAAATATTATTTTGCAGAATATTTATTAATATATTTTCTAAAATAAAATTGAGGTATATTGAATTAATATCTTTTGTATATACAGTTTTATCTCAAAACAATCGCAAACTCTAGAAAATTCATACGTATACTACTTCTTCTGAATATAATATGTAATATTTGATATAATAAAATTTGGAAAATAAATTGTTATAATACTTTCTGATATATTAATTAAGCTCGTCCAATACTTAATTGGATTGCTTTGTATTACTTAATTTCTTTTTTATATATCTGTGTAAATATAACAAACATTTTACAAACGTCGTCTTAAGACTACTTTGAGTTGTTGTTCTAGTATTATAAAAGAACAAATAAAATATGTATGTATATATTATGATTGAAGTATAGAAATAAGTGCTCGCATGTGAGTAAAAAATATTGACACCTGGAAGCATCATGGGGAAACTGGAAGTAAAACAATATGCAAAAAACTATTAGAAGTGCTTCAATATACGGAAGATAATGAAATTTTTACAGCCTGTGAATAATTTCTTATGCTCTGGTCACTTTTTATACATAATATCCGTTTCCGTGCCGTAATACACGACAAAGAATAGGTATCATGAAACGTTTTTTATCATCTTTATTAGATTTGATACTTACAAGTATCAAATAGTCATCATAACCTCACAACTCAAACACAAGTAAAACATTACTAAAGGACACTAATTCTAATTACTACATTTTATAGGTCAATTCAAAATCATTCAAAATCGTTTATTTATAATGTTATTAGTATAACCAGCAAGAAGTGAAAGTAGTGATTATAATCATAATTATACAAAATTTTTGATCATTTGTGATATATATTAACATTGTTACAAAAAAAATTGAACTATAGAAATCATATTGCATTTTGTTTTAAAAATAGAATAATTGGCTAGAATAAATTGGTGTATTTTAATTTCTGATCGATCATTGTAAATATTGTCTCTAATTAGTGTATTAATCAGTCTGAATATTGTGTTAGAAGAAAATGTTTTCAATACTTAATTTTCTACATAACCAATGACTTCAGCAAGATGAACGTAACTCAGTTTAACAATTCTCAATCATATATTCTTATTTTTTCTTCTAAAATGTGTATCAAATATTCTTGAGACATATAAAATATTTTTTGACAAAATATTACAGTATATATCCAAATTATGTTACTAATTATATATATATATATATATATAATTTAGTAATTTACTAATTTATATGTTGGCGTATTGGAACTTAAGTGAGAAAACTTTAGAAAGTAGAAAAACTAATTTAACAAATTTTGTATATTTTTGAATAATAATTATTGATTCGTTGATTATAATCAACACATCATCAATGATGAAGTTAAAACCCAAATCGTAGTTCTTTAATAAAACAACGATTCGCAGGTCATTCAAGTTTTATTCATTATTAACATCTATAAACATGACTGTAAATCCATGAAAAATAACATCTATCAATTACCCACAACCCAATGAAATGAGTTAACACAAGATCATGGCAAATATTTCAAATTTAACGTTGTTCATGACGGCAGCAAAAATTAACATTATTGAGATACGAACATAAGTGAAGATAACCTTGACTCCGAAATTGTAGACACGTTTTGAATTTTTTTAGATAATAAAATAGGTTCCAAAAATGGTGATACTTAAAAACTAAAAATTGAATTAAAAAAATTAGGTTTATTTAAACAGCCGGCTGGGCAACTGGGTCTGTGGTTGCTGGTTTTGCAGCAGTTCCTTTAACTTCTTCTTCTTCAGTGAAGCTGGCATTATCTTCAGACATTAGGTCTGCAGACATTTCTGCATCTGAATCTTCGGCATCGGTGTCTTCAGCATCGGTTTCTTCATCTTCGGCTACTGTAGATGCACTGTCGAAATCTTCTTCGCTCTTCTTATTAGCCACTGGTGTTGGTGTTGGTGGCGATGTTGGGGTTGCACGAACCTAAAATTATTTATATTATGTACTGAACTAAACAAATTCGCCTTTTTTACCAACAACGCCTTATAATTTTTACTACAAGATGATATACAATAGGTCGATTTGAAATATTTGAACATACTTCGTTTTCCACCACAGGTTTGGGTGGCTCTGTGGAAAATAACATGCGCAAACCTTGTTGACTGGCCATGGAAGTAGCATTGTCGAAAATTGTTTGAGATTTGATAAATCCGCTCATTCCATTTATCTATATGTGAAATTATAGCTTTTTCATTAATCGTATAGGGAATCAAGTAGGCAGTTGTGAGAAACAAATATTCATGTCATGACATTTAGTCTAGTTTTGATATTATCAATAGTATATCAAAATATTTAATTATTGATCGTAGCTAAGCAATATTTAATTTTACATGTTTAAAAAACATTGTGCTTAACATTACTCAAAATAAAAAAAAAAAATTCTATGTATTTTGAAAATTATGCTGTATATAATTCAAATAGCTTCCAAATATTTTGAAAAAAAAAGCTACATACAATAATTATTTCCGATATGAATTTTATGACAGTTATTCATTCTGTATTATCAATGACCGGTTAAAAATATAAATGATATAGTTATTAAATTAAGATCTCAATAACTTGTTACAATTATGTTATCAAAATATATAATCAATTATTTCTATTACCTGGTAATGAACTGGGCGAATCACGCTGAATCCATTAACCAGAGCATCCCGTTTTGCGATAAAATTCAAAATATTTGCTTTAGCAAATGTTCCACATCGCATCAATTTCACAATGCTTGCCGACTGCATTTTGATTTGAAATTTTGCACGAAATTAGCGCGAAATTACACTTTTACTTTATTTTGGGATTTACGCGACCGTTCGTTTGATTTTAGATGATATTGTTTTGTCTCGCAAAATTTGCTTACTAGGATAAGGAGAATTTTGTCATTTGTTTGGAATGATTGTTGATCTAGGAAGTGTAGAAAATATGTTTTTAAATTCAATCAAATTTTTTGTAATAATTGTCATAAGTTGCATTTTGTGAATTATAGTTCTCAAAAATACATAGTAGTTTGTAAGAGAAATTGGTTCATTGATAACTATATTTTGATAGTATAGTTTAGAAATAAACCAAAATTAACTTGGTAGTATTTTGCATTAAGGAAAGTTGCATGATCTTTACGTGTGTTATTTACAATTCGAATCAATCAATAAATTTCTATAATCAAACTAATTTTCGTATGCCTCTAATATTTCCATACTCATATTAGAGAGTCAATCATCATACAAAGTTTTATGAAATTTAACAAACAAGTTTTCAATCATTAATTGCGACGAAACGGCCTACCCAATCTTTACCAAAAATCATCCAATACGATTTTTAACATTTGCTATCAGTAGAACGGTTTCAGATCATTTTTTGAAAATGTGAACATATTGTATAACATATTGAGTTGCATTAAATAACTTAGATTTTTGTCAAATTATTATATAATAATAGAATATAAATTAAACAATAAATAGTGCTGAATATTGATAAATAGTAATGGTCAAATTATACAATTCAAAAACAATTTATAGACCTTTAAAATTTAACAAATCCTGCAAGTTAAGCAGAAGTAAATATAAAATCAATATATAGTTTATAGTATCAATATATAGTCGATTTATTATAATTTTTTAAAGGGCGGTTAAAGAGTTACATGTCAATGTAGCAATTTTAATACATAATGATTTTTGATTCTGTATATTAATGGATTAATTTCATAATTTTTCAGTCAGAATATTGTTCCCGCTGCCGCTTTAGAACCTCCACTTAAAGGTTTCCAAATTCTTCTGATAATATGTGCTATTATGTTCTTGTCGCTGTTACTTCTTGGATTGGCTATATCTTATTATTGCTTGAGAAGAAGACCCATCGTTATACCAAGGCAACCATTATCAATTGGCAGTGGAAGTGAAATTACAAAACTATCTGGCAGTTCATTGGGTAAGATAATAAATGACACGTTATATGAGACAAATATGGTAGGCAAAAGACACACTCCAAATATGATCACCTTTCACTACTAATTTTGAAGTATTGTCTTGATTGACGCTCCCCAAATGCAAATTGTTACCAGTAGATATACTTAGAGTAAACTATGTTTTTTTTCTAACTTATTAGGACTTGAAGAAATGCGGATGTAAAGCTTAGTTTTGAACTGCAATATCAGATAAATGGTTTTAGCCAATTATCATATCTTACGTTGAGCAAGCAGTGAAATTAGTCCTATTAGAGTAAGATTTAAAAGGATTGTTTCCATTTCAGGTAACATATCTATGTTCGAAGGACTCAAGATACCTCGAGCTCATGCTCCAGTTCAGGCTGCAGCAAGCAGTTCAGGAAGCGAAGGTCCCCTCATCAGTGACACCATTCCAAGTGATTATCCGAGCGAATCCCACTCCGAAGTCGAAGATGCCGAAACGCGATCTCTACCAGTTAGTTCAGCAGGTAGTTATGAAAATAGAGCTTACGTACAGGACGCAAGCAGCTTCTACAGCGAAGGTACGGGGTTTTCATTTACTAGATTGTATCGCATACATTTTAAGACTTATTTTGTCATGTTGTTATAACTTATTTCTTTTCAAAGTTATTTCAAACCAATATTTCAAAGGTCTTTACGATGCGACAAACCTACAGTACATCAGAATACGTGGGTAAAAATTCCGAATATCCAAAATAATTTAATTCAAACATGAGTTTCAATGCTTGATGTCACTGAAATGCATGAAATGTTAACATGCAAGAAAATTTCTGCATAGAAGCATCCGCACATACCCGCACGATTTCTTGAAAATAATGCAAATATAACTACCAATTGTTGGTGTTGTTTTTCTAGTATTTTGTACCAAACTGTTAATATTTGTATCTAACTCTATAAAATACCAAAAATACAAACTTAAGCTTATTGATCATTATCAGCTATCATCATTAGTCAAATTTTACTAATTTTTAATGTTTGTCAATAACATCAAACAGACTTTGAAATTAGCAATGTTTAAATATTAATAACTATTTCAGGCTACGGTCATACGCAGGAATTGCAAGCCGCAAATGCTACAGCTACACAAGCTGTTGTACCTCGTTTACCTCTTGCCGTGAAAATGGAAGCACCCAAATTTGACGTTCAAGTCCGAGTTAAACGTGCTCCGCCACCGCCGCCGTCACCAACATTGACAAGCGACACTGAATCTGTAGCAACTACAACTAATGGTCGTACAAATCTAGACACTATCATAGAACATCGCGAAGAACGACCAGTTGAATCGCCCCCAAGATCGGAAACATTTACTTACACACCAGATATACATCAACCGCCAAGGCATGCCCAAACACCACCGGTGTACTCAAGGATATTAAGAAAGCAACAAGAGCAACAAGAACGTGCACCATGGCCTGAAGAATATGTCGATGCACCTCCGATATCATCAGCAAGATCTATTGCTTCTCTTAATACAGAAATGACTGATACGCACTCAGTTACGGAAATGGTAGATGACTCTCACAGTAGACTATTTGTCAAAGAAAGACCTCCACCCACGGAACGATTCAGTACTACACTAGATATTGAACCTGAAATACATGAACCGCCAATCGCAATTACAAGAAAACCTGAAATTTCCACACACACTGTGGATGATGTATATTTGAGAACCATAAAGGAGAAACGTACTATTGAGGACGTTGAAAGATACAAACGTGTAGTGACGGAGTACACAACTAAGCCTAAGATAGTCGATACTAAATGGGATGTTACCATCCGGAACTATCCGGGAAGTGAAATGACTGATACACCCGACTGGGAGAATTTCTCAGATATATCCTCTGCCTCAAACATGACTTTGACACCGAAATTGGAACGTGCGGAATTATCTTTACCACCTCCAATTTCTGACAGCGCGAAAAAATTGTACAGTCCACAATTAGTTGGAAGCATTGATCAGCACGGAGCGCCACCACAGCAAGGCATACTCATTGCTCCTTCTCAGCCAAGATATACTTCAATTGTCGACATACCACCAGAGGATCCAAGCGTTCCTAATTGGAACGTTCTAATACGAGTTCTGAAACCTATGGAAATAGATATTAACGACTTTGAACAAACTACAGAGTCTCTTACAATAGAAGATAAGGTGAAATGGAGGCACATTATCACTACAGAAAGTACTCTACGTACAATGTTGACTAAAGCTGAAGTGAGAGAAGATTTCGAACGCATTCGTCATGATGTACGATATGAAAATATGTTTGAACCACACAAGTGGGACGTTATCATAAGAATTTTAGCGCCTCCACAGAACAAACCTGGCGGAAGATATAGAAAGAAGAGTGATTGGGATAACAGAAGTCGCAGAAGTAGTTTGCCAACTTTATACGAGTACGACAGCGATGGAGCAAGTTCAGTCAGAACACTAGGACAAGATCCGGCTTTGCATTTACCGCCTCGATCAAGAAGGACTTCACGTTCTAGTTACCGAAGCGATAACATTGATATGAGATCAATGTCTGAAATGACTGTAGATTTTGCACGTCCTGATCGTTATGATTCAATGTCTGAATCATCTAGCTACCATTACCAGCCAGGTGCTAGCAGGTACTACGATCCAGAATCAGATCCAGATAACGATTTCAGATCTGAACAGCGTAGTAGCTTAGCGCGGTCGTTGAGTCAACCAAGTCTGGTTCGCTCCGCAAGTGAATTTACAGAGAGATGGATAGCTCCTGGGGTTTACCATCATGCTGATGACTCAGGTAGCGAACAGTCATCTCCCATAGCTACACCAAAGAGCGGACGCAGCGACAAACTAATGGCCGCTGGTCCATCATCTTACGGAATTATGAGTACATTCAAACCAGCAAAAAGCTCAGCTCCAGGACAGAAGGCTACCAGCAGCGCTTGGCGTGAGAGTGGAGCCGAGACCAAGGAACAAGAACTTCCCGGAGGTGGTAAAATGATCACTCAATCACAATTCGTCGCGGAGAGTTCCACGCAATATAGAAGTGGCTGGTATGGAGATGCTGATAGTGAAGCGAGTTTTAAATAAAATTCAATAAAATTTTCATGTGTATGGTAAAACATTTATTAAAGTAATCTATTCAATTTTTTAATAATTATCACCATACATATTAAAAAAATTAGTTAGCAATAAATTAATTGGATTTAGCTATCAAAATTGACTGTGACTTTACTATAAGAAATACATTTTCAAAAGGGTTAAACTCTAAGCAATATACAGCTATGTCAAACATAGCAACAAGTCTTATTTTATATTGTGAATACTGAATGCTACATACTGCCAGAAGTCACAAATTAATGGTAAAAGCATTTAATACCTTTCTGTATTCTCATTATAAAGCTAAATACATTTATAAGAATATATAAAAATAGATATATAAATAGGACATATTTAACTTGCCTTAAAAAATTATGATTCAATACATTGTAAAACTATAAAAAACGCAATTTTTAGAAAATATGTCAGTGTACAATGCATTGAAAAAAATCTTATATCTAATGCCAATTGTTAACTATGAAAATAAAAATATTCAATTAAAATAAGTAGAATTACTAACGTGCCAATTTAAATTTTGTAAAAATTATTTGGAATAAGTTTAAAGAAATTTTAAATGCCTTATGTGGATAATAATAATTTGTCCCATAAATTTAGTAATTAGATAAGCTGTGATAACAATATTTTTACTAAACGTATGATAATTTTTTACTTAAATATTTGGTATACGCTTTACTAAATTAATTTACGTAAAAATACTCTCTGAATTGGAAATCATGAGTATAGATCACTTGCTTTCTTTATAATACAGAAAACGAGTGAAATATATCAGGGTATCATTTTCATCATATCATAATAAAATGATATGTTGAATTTATTACTATTGAAATCTATTTTTATTAAACTAAACTTTGCTTCGGTAAGTATATGTAAAAGCCTAATCAAATAACGCAAGGAATTCCTTTAAGTCATAACTTAATAAGTATTATGTCTATGCTTGTAAACTATTTAGTTATAAAAACATAATTATTGTATTAATGAATTCTTTAACTATTAAATAAAAATTTAAATTTAGGTAATATAGATCAGGTGATGGGACACACAAGCAGCAATAAAATGTATAAATAATTTAAATAAATAATAAACAACTAACAGATTGTGTTTTTGTTTTGTGAAGGCCAAAGGTATTCCGTTAGTTTTACCGCTTTTATTGTTTTATTGCGTGCTTTGTATTATTTTTAAAAGATATAACCTATTTATAGCCTGAAAACATATCAGTTACGGCCTCGAACAGTTGAAATTTTTTGAAGCCGCGAGCTTTTACAAATGCAACACATCCTATCACAACGGATATTAATCGTCTGCGGTTATGTCCATGTCGAAGCCGAGCGGCGACTTCATTATTTTTTAGTTGTGGTTCTTTCTATTTAAGTAAATTAAAACTTTTATGCAAAAATGTATGATTTTTATTTGTAGAAACATCCTTTAATTAAAGTTATCCACATAGCATGTTTGTATTTCGAGTCATAATAAATAAATATTGTATAAATATAAATTAGCAATCACCGCAAAAATAAAACATTATTTAAAAACTGCATGTTCAAAAAATTAAAAAAATTGAATTAAAAAAAAACGTATTTTACTTTTGGATTTTTGAATGTTTTTTAACTTGTGTTTAAACCTCTGCTCTGGATGACATGATATCAAGCGGTAGTGATATCAAATATTACTTAAAAATATACATCAAAAATATGTCACACTATTTTTCCTTGAATCAAATTGGATTGAGGAGTTCTGGAGTTTAACTCAGCGCCTGGACCTGCCCTAGGACAGTACTACCCATTATAATTGAATAATTATTATTTTACAGGTATAATGTACTACTTCTGGGCAGATCCAGAAACAAAAATAGATTCTAAATTTTAGGTAGCAACAGATTATATTGTGCACAGATATCTTTAAATGAAATTTTGAAGTTGACAACATTGAAAAAGCTGAATACAATCCAAAATAGAATTATAATTAAAGTACTTTTATGAATGAAAAAAAACAAGGATCTAAATAAAACATTCGGTTTAAACTAAAATGACGATTGAAAAATGAGAAGCATGTATTATTTAAGAGTCAATTGTTATATAATTATATTACAATAAAAAGATAGGTAGGATTAAATTACAATAAAAATATAGGTATTACATCCTTCAAAACGCCATTTATATGATGACATTATAAGATAAGATAAAAATGGAAAATTCATTAAAAAAAACATGGAATGAATAAGAATAGGACGGAGCACAAGCGTCCAATTTGACTTTGAGTAATTATAATGTCTACACCAAATAAATTACATATTAATACATAACACTTTTCAAACAAACAACTACAGTTGTTCAGTAAAATTCTCAGTTAATTCTTAACTATTGAAATTTGTTTTCCTACTATTTTACTAAAATTTTTCATCTGTTTTTTTTTACCCCATAGGCGGCGTACTGATCGGAAAAGACAAAAATCAATAATAAAGAGAATTACAATTATTAAAAAATAATAAATATTATTTTTAAGAACGAAAGAATTTTGAAGAAATCTGTTTTCTTACTATTTTGCTAAAATTTGTCATCTGTATTTTTTATTTTTTTTACCCCATAGGCGGGATACTAATCGAAAAAAATCATAATAAAGAGAACTACAATTATCAAATTATAATGATTTAATATTAATTAATAATTTTAAGGACAAAAGAATAACTTTTGCCTGATTGTTAGTACTTGAAAAATGTACTAATAATTTTAATCAAATTTCTATCAAATAATTTAAACCAAATATATTAAACATGATCATGATTATTTATTTAGCAAATAATGTGATGAGTACAACAACATAGAAAGAAAAGCGTCGTAATCAAGTTGTAAAGAAAGTTGAAAACCAAGCAATTTAGATAAGTAGAAGGAACAGAAGATCGGTAATTCGATTAAATTGAGATAATAATTGGGTAATTTTGAATTCGTGGAGCGATGAGGGAGACGTAATATCGATTTCCCATTTATGTAATTAGCGAAATTTGCAAACGCTTGGGTTTTATCTGTTTTTGTTTGATAGGGAAACTTTTATGTATGCCGTTAGATTAATAGAATCGAACTGAGCTTCATTCGTATATTGAAGGACTTGGAGAAGTTTTGGTCCTTGCACAATCATTCACTCATTGACTATTTGAAACCAAAAACTCGATAGCTCGAACATGTTATCTATAAATAATTTTATTCCTAAAAGAAATTTACTAGAAAATATAGACTTTTATTAACTTTGTTGCTCATAAACTCGGTCGTCTAAACCAAAGTGATCGACTTAAATGTTCTCAATTAGTGATATTATTTTTTCCATGCTTTCGTTATATCTTCATCGACAATATTAACAAGTTATAGAGTATTCTTCCATGCAACATATGTCAATAATGTGTGTCCCTTAATGGTCAGTATAATGCAATAATTAGAGCTTGAGCAGATATTTCGAGATATATCAATTTTTTCCCACTTTATTAATAACATATATTTTTATTAATGATATCAATAATCATGTGTTTCTTAATAGAAAACATACTGAAAACTTATTTTTTTCAATTGGGTGCAAACGAAATGTGGTCTGAATAAGGCAGTACGAGAAATAAAAATATTTGAAAATTAAAAAAAAATTAAATCAAATTAAAACTATAACACTGTTGAAAATAATACATTAATTGTGGTAATAATTTAATAGATTTTCTTATATATAATTTATGTCCACAATGAGTCTACATTACTCATTCATAATTCCTATGATTCACCGTATACATATAAGATAAAGTCTCGATGCGTTTTATATTTTTTATACATTTGATAGCAACAATTCTAGTTTAATTGTTTACTTTTTTATATCAAAATTCTAATTTGTCAGTACCGTTAATTTTACTTATCTTATTTTCCATTCTACTTATCAAGCTATGAAAATTTTAGCAATAATAATACTTCATTAGATTATAAAAAAAATATTACATAGAAGAAATGAAGCTCAAACATTTTTATAGAGGCAATGATATACACTAACAATCGTGTGTACATATAAGAAACATGCAATACATTAGAAATTGCATATATATAAGTCCGTCTATGTACCTTACAAGTACTTTTGATATTTTTCTCTATAGTGAGGTTTTATCTCTTTCCAATAAATTTTGTAAATTAAAGTGATAGATTGATTTCTTTTCTAATTTGACTACGAAGAGCTAAAAATCAATGTCAACTGTGTAATCCAATCTCGACCCAGAACATTATTTCGATTCGCAATTGAAGCGAATAATTTTAGCCAGAGGCGATCGTGCGTACACGACAAAGACCTCCTAGTCTGCCAGGTTCAACCTTGGGATGCACCTGCGGCACCACATGCATCATAGAAATAATTATGTATGTATGCAAATATTGTTGCTAATATGACCGATAGGTCGATAATGAAGGTAGCCAATCAGTTAGGTTTGACATGAGAGTAAATAGTTAATTGTCAATTCAACATGCAGTAAATAAGAACATGTCCAGCGTTTTTATCTATGACCACAGTTATCTTTCCATTGACTAGCAATTCTTCAAGCTGCTCTCACATAGTCGATGGTTATTAACGAAGTCCTTTATCAGGAGACTGATAATAATTATTCATTTATATATATATATATATATATATATATATATATATATATATATATATATATATATATATATAACAAATGCATTCTGGGTGGATAGAGATTAATTTAGAAATATGAACAAACATCACTCTTTTTGCACTAATTTATTAAATAATAATTTTACAAAACGTTTCGAGACTAGGTTTTATTATCCGTTACAAGTCGTTCCTTTTACTGCCATACCAACGATCGTCGGAGTCTGAATTCTCTATTCAAGGTAAACTAGGTGAGTCACAAAATATCAAATAAGAAAGGGAGGGCCCTATTTTCAGCTGGGCCCTATTCCTTCTCTTTCCTATTAATTCCTTCTAGTAGCCATGTAGTCATTGCACAGCAAATTGCTGTCATTTTTGTGTTTTTAATAGCTTTATTGCATAACAATATTAGACAACCCTTATTTAATCTCCTTTTATTGAAAGGATTTAAATATAACTATAATTTATTCAGTTATGCATTTAGTGACGTGGAGATTTAGTGACGTGTCTTATATTGTTATCCAATAAGTATTAAATAAGTTTCAAATTTCATTTATAAATTACATAAATATCTACTTTACCGTTACCTAGTAGAGATATTTTAAGATTGTTTCCAGTCTGTGTACCTTTAATTGTACAGAAGCTTAAGGTAATAATGTCATACAATATGATACACACATTAAGTCCTTTGAGACACGTTGCCTGCGTACGGTGTAAAATTACATTTTCAATTTTGCTATTTATGTACAATCTGATGTAATACATGGAAGATATACTAAACATTATTAGAAAAAAGATTACCACAACAGTAAAATAAGTGGTATTGTACTGAACACTGGTTTAAGACGTTTTTAATCACAGGTACTTTCAAAAACAGAGATCCATGGGTTCTTTTTTACTATTGCAACTCACATACATTTTTGTTAAGAGATTTCATGATTTTAAAAATTTGTACAAAGATTGCAGTTAAAATATACTTTATTGCTATATGTATTTAATTTCTTTCAGTATCTACAATTTTTCAAAATATATTCAAATTTTAAGAAGCATGGCGTTTTTCGAACCTTTTCAGGATTTTTAGAAAATTCTTTGAAAGTCTTTAAATATTGTAGAGCGCCCTCAACTAAATTAGACCGTTTAAGATGTTTCATCCATCATCTTCCAGATTTTTAAATTCCATGTCTATTTTCTTCTTCAGATATTGAAAGTTTTATCCAGGAGGCAATATTTTTTTAAAAACAGTGCATTCCAGATTCCGTGTTGTTTCATTACATATCCAGATAAGATTTTTATTCACTATAATGTTTTTGATTAGTATTTTTTAATAGCAGTTTAAACAATATCTTTGGTTCCACAGTTCTTCTAAAATATTTCAGAACGTGTTTGTGGTCTTTTCCTGGATTCTATTTAATAATCAGATCAAAACAATACTCAAGTGTAGAATTTTGTAAAAATTTTGGTTTTGAATTGTAGTAAAAAAAATTATTCTTATTCAATTAGTATTGCATGCAGACTAGAAGTTCTATGAAAAGTGACGATAAACAATGTATAAGAAATATTGTAAGGATAAAGATCTTATTTTTGTATTTTTATTTCGTTTTATTGTGAGGGTTACGTGCTGAGAAGTCATAGCACCAGCCTGTTGATTTCCCAAGGCAGTCATAGCTTACGCAGTCGTATATATTATTTCAGTATAATAACATTTTTGAAGAAAAAATATTACAATTTCGAACAAAATTGACTAGCGGTTGTATATATTTATCGATTTCGTTCATCATAAATTTATTCTTATTGATCCCATCGATTACAACAGAATACGATATATGTAGCAACAGAATCAATAGAATATAACTACATTGAATCCAAATCTTATATATAAAAATAGATCGCAAAATGTGTTGGTAAGCGCATAACTCAACAACGCCTGGACCAATTTGGCCAATTCTTTTTTTATTAATATTTGTTGAAGTCCATGAATGGTTCTTACGGCGAGAAAAAATCGAATAATTGCCGGGAAAACCCGTAAAACAGCCCTTTTCTTTTGCTGATACAAACGTTTTCTAACTGAAACGTAGAATCAATTAAATTACAAGCACTCACTGTATACTCCTCTAAAACGATTATTCTGATATTGATAAATTTTCCTGAAGTTTGTTAAGGAAATTTTCTAGAATGTATGTGATTATAAAGTCCTGGGATATATGTGCAATATTGTAGAAATAAATGGAAAAAATTGCAAAAAACGACATGTCATTGTTTGCATTGAAAACAAATGAACACTATCATCTTTTTAATTAAAATTTTCAATAAAAAATGACACGAATTTTCACTTTTAATTCATTTGTTGCTAAGTTATACCTAAATTTTTTTTTTAATTTTCAAAATTTTTTCCATGCTATTTCCATACAAATTTTGATCGAATTGCGCACTATCTAAAAGACAATATTAAGAGTTAAAACTTTCAGAGAATTGTTTTTTATCAATTTGAAACCATTTGAGCCCTTGGGAGCAAGGAAATCCAAAAATGTCCATATTAAGAACCACCCTAATATATATATATATATATATATATATATATATATATATATATATATTAAAACATAAATATA
Source organism: Ctenocephalides felis (assembly GCF_003426905.1). Taxonomy (NCBI): domain Eukaryota; kingdom Metazoa; phylum Arthropoda; class Insecta; order Siphonaptera; family Pulicidae; genus Ctenocephalides; species Ctenocephalides felis. The sequence goes on along the minus strand of NW_020539725.1, from coordinate 38,320,180 downwards.
TCTAATTCTTAGGAACAAAAAAGGTATGAATATTTAGCTAGTATTGTGCAGTATTATGAAAAATCTCAATTATATTTAAAATAAGCAAACTATCTCGACAAAACTACTGAGCACAAGAGCCAGTAAATCAATAATTAATATTAAAAAGCTTTAAGGACCAATTTTCTTCATATTTTTTGTTCAAAACTGAAGAAACGTTATTCAATTATTCGATTGAGTCAATTAATCGTAAATTAAATAACGTCGAAGTTACTCGTATACGTATAATTCTAGCATTTGTCAATTTATATTTTAAAATTTAATAAGTAAAATGTTATATAATTGACTACAACATATCTCAGATAGGAATGTATATAGTAACATATATATTAGCTTTTACAATAATGTAAATGTACGTTAAAATTGTTGAAAATCGAACAGTAGTACAAAGGTAATTGCATTTAAAATCAAAAAAGTTTAGAAATATAATAGAAAACTTATAGTATAAGAAAAAAAAATAATAATTATTGTAAAAGACATATTATATTTCACATCGAGTTCTCGAAATACCTCGACCGATAGCCTGACAGAACAAGATTGATATCGGAAGTTTCCATATCAATTACTAGGAAAGACCTTTCCATGTTAATAAATTCTACTAGCCACTCTTGTATAGAAAGATAAAATAATACTGATATTGCATTCTTTCAATTTGAATGGTAGATTATTTCAACCTAAGTATTGCTTTCGGGCAGAACTCTATATAATTATTACTTTATAATTTTTCATAAAAGTACCGTTAAATTAGGTTTATTTAATACAAAATATTATATTCTGCGAAAGTTTTGCTTGTTATTGCAATTGAATTTATCCATCTCGAGAAATATTCTCTCTCTAGATGAATTTTTATGACACCTCCGAGTATTCTGTGATACCATCAGAAAATTAAGTGTAAGAAATAGCGAAAAGAAGAAGTGAAATAAAATAGAAAAACAAAAGTACAGAAATTTATTTGATCAATTTGCGCACGTGTAAATGTTCATTCTTTCTCTCAGAAAGGATATGGCACAAGGTTAAGATAATTAGAAGAATGCTGGCGGATGAAGCATGGTGCCTATTGTAAAATATATTGAAAATTTCTGACAAAATAAAAAAATAATATATATATATATATATATATATGTAATTATATATATATGTGTGTGTATATGTATGTGTATACAGGGTGTCCTAGGACTACTCACATTTACTTACAATTAGTTTGCTTTTGATGATTTTGATTGGTACCAGCTCAAGACTAGAGAGAAGGATAGTGGTCGTAATATTTGTTACCATATTTCGTATTTTTAACTTCCCGTAGAGTAAGTTATAGTAATCGCAAAAAAATCGAAAATGAAAATTTTGATATATCTTTACGTTTCAGAGGTTTCTGAATATTTTGGCATAACTTAGAAAAAATTGATGTATGTGTGTGTGTATGTGCGTGTGTGTGTACGTGTGTGTATGTGTGTTTGGATACAAATTTTCGTCGACGATTTCGGGAACACGGATGAAGCGATTTGAATAATTCAAAAAACATTCGATTCGTATATAACTAATAAGTGATGATTAGTTCCAAATATATAGGGCAAAAACTGCCAAAAACGATAACTCAGTTTTTAAGAGAACGGAGCGTCCGATTTGAATAATGAAGAACTGATCAAATTTTCATGAAGGCAGGTCTAGCGGTTTCGGAGATCTAATAAAAAAGTGAAAAAAAAGCCATTTGGCGGTCAAAAATGATCATTAGACATATGCACATCAAATTATCAGATATTTTATAGAGATTTTAACAATAAGTATAAATTTTGTTTACATTGCTATGGTTTCCGTACCAATGCTTATCCGTTAGACGGCGGCGCGGCGCTTACGCGCTTCGATATGCGATGCCATGCGCCCCACTAGTTTTCTTCATGTTTTTAAATTTTCCACTAACGTTTTTTAGTATGAAACTAAGAAGTATTATACAGTTTTTCAATCCTGATTAAATGCACAAATTTTTAATAGAAATTACCAAGGCACTGTAGAGCTTTTTTTATAGAGAAGGCTCTGTTAAAGTAATACAATTTTAAAATGTTTATGTTACTGGTTTAACAAATAGTCTTAATTCTCAAAAACTAAGGGAAGTTTTGTCATTTTTTGAAATCAATTTGAATGAATTAGGATAATGATAAATGTGATGATGAAAAATGACATTATATACAAGATTGAATTTTATTATAAATCTCGTGAACAAAATAGATATAAAAACATTACAAAGTACAGAATTAAGCACAAAATTTTAGGTTAATCAGCAATTTGTATAAAAATAAAAGATTCAGTATATCAAAAATAGTATTTGTACCGTAAAAGAAATAAGAATTGTGAAAAAGCTTGAAATAGTTAAGTAGGTTAAAACGTTTAAAACACTATGCTGGAGTATAAATTATAAATATCATTTCGTAATATAACACAAGGTGTATTTGAAATTGAAAACAACTCAATTATTCTGCAACTTAAAGCACAAATAATTTTGTGCACTTGGCGGACTTCTATTTAATGCTATTACACTAAACATTGGCATCTGTGATTCTATTATTATCATGTGCCAAAACAATTATCAAGATAAATATTGAATATTCACGTATGTAACTAACTCTCAAGGACACCTCCTAAACTATTGTACCAAAATTTCAGCAAAACAATCAAGTTTAATGTTATATAGTTGCAAACGCTTATGTTCTCGGTGTTTTAATCCAACTATATACAAGCAGCAAGTTTAAGTGATTTACAATATTATACGCCTTAATGCCTTGTAATAGTGGAACAACAAAGTTTAAATTATTCAAATTGACCTAACCGAAAACTTTATAACTAGTTGTGTATGGCATTTTGCCATATGGCGAATCGCTAGAACAACCCCATACCAGGAAAAATATTACACATTTATTAGTTTACGATTTAGTTTTAGATGTTTTAGGAATTTTAAAATTAATTCTATCTTAATAACAAAAATTCTCACATCATTCATTTCAGAAACTAATCAGTTCAATTTCTAACTTATCTTTTTGCAATAATGGATTCTGTATTCTCGATACAATTATTTATAAACAAACTGATTTTAATTACTTAAGTTATCTAGGTCCTCATTCAAGATTTTGCGACAAATTCATCATAATCAATTACCTTAGAAAATTGTCCTGAATTCGCAGAAAAAGTGATCAATCATGAGGAGCAGTGAGTTGTCCTTATAAGTGACTTAAATTAATTTTCTAGATGTATTGAGTTATAAAAAGATGTTTGCATAATTGAAAATTTATTGAGTCATGTGCAGGTAGAAATATTTTCAGAAAAATTCTATTTATTAGTTAAGGGCCTTCTTTTCGTGCACCATTATTTTTAACTATGTAATTGGTTTTCATGTAATTTAAGAATTATTAGTATTTATTTTGAGAACTATTTTAACATAACTCCAAAATAGCAAAATACTATAAAGAAGCAAGAAGGAGGGCGTCCATTAATCATGTGAGGTTTTTAGGTGGAGCGGGGGTTTGACAAAAAATCACAACACATCACGTGGGGGAGGAAGAGTTATGGTGAAATATCACGTGTGTTTATTTTTTACCTGAATTTTTCAAAAAAATCCAAGCATTTAAAAAAAAAACAAAAACTTTACAGTTTTTTCTCGTAACTAAAAATACACGTGATGTTTGGTGTTAGGGGGGGGGGTAATTTTGAATATGATTACGTACCATCAAGAAAAAGGGGGGTCCTAAAATCTTTAAAAAGTCGATCACGTGATTAATGGACGCCCCCGTAGCTTCTATGAAGCACCCTTTCAGACAATATATTCTTATACCTGTAATTGATAAAGAATTATTGTTTGGATCAGTATTATACTGAACATAATGGTAAGAATTGTTTTAAATATTAAAAAATTACAGTATTAGTAGTCTAAAATGTTGTCTAAAATTATATGCGAGTCAATATTTCTTTGTATCAAAATGTTTTTTTTTTAAGATTTACGTTTCAATATAATATATATAATAACTATTCAATGAAGGGATAACTTTGCCATTTGTGGCATATCAGAACAGCCTGAAAAGTCTATAAAATGTATGTGAAAAATCTGAATCTTATTTCTTTTGCTCTTTTGAACAACTTCAATCGTACATATCGTATTCGAATGCAGTTGCATGCCATGAAAGAGGATTTTTCGCTTGACGGATGAGCAAAACACTTTCGTAGAAGTGCACGTGCATGCGGTCTAATGCGGCGCACGTGATCGTGATTTTCGTTCATATTTTTATTTTTCAATTTAAAATAATGTTAGATATCTATGAAAACATGGAAATGGTATGATAAATAATCATAAAAAATATGTTATAGATTGTTCTAGATGATTGATTTACTAAAATACAATAAATTTATTCATATTATTTATTTCATTTATGATTATTTGTTAAGAAATTATAACTTCCCGATAAGTGTGAATAACCGATTTAATCAATAATATTTTATCGAATTATATATAATCCTCCTGTCTATCTAACATATATTCTTGTCTGCATATGCCCGTCTACCTGTTTACTTATCTAACAGTCTGTCCGTCCACCTGTTGACCAGACTACCAGACCATCTGTTTACCTGTCTACGTATCCACCTGTTCTGTTTACCAGATTACCAGTGTATTGATTTGTCGGTCTACAAGTCTATCTATCTACGTGTTTCCTTTTATACTGTTTTACCTGTTTATCTCTCTAATTGTCAAGCTGTCTACCTGTCTGTCTGTCTACCATTTATAACTGTCACCCTGCTCATCTATGTATTTGTGTTCTTCTTTATTTTTCTACCTGTCTACCTGTATACCTGTCTACCTATTTTAAAATAAATTTATTTGCACATGAAACAATAATAATAAATGTGGAAGATCAAATTTGATCAACAATTGTCAATTTTTGTAATAATCATCAAAACTGCTGGACCTACCTTCTCAAAAATATATTCAATTTCTCACTCCATCGACACAAGTAAAATAATTTATTGAGTTATTAAAATCGAATGCTCTGTTCTATCGATTTTTTGCACTTATAGCTCCGTATTTAACAAACAGCTAAAATTGTCTATGCCAAATTTGTAATTAATAATTAATATTAGAATAATTATAACAAATTAATTTGTTTTAATTTTAACTATCATATCGAATGTTAAATTAATAATGTTGTTGCAATAATTATATTTTTTTTAGGAAATTTGGCTTATATTTATAAAAATATTTTAATTCAAATAATAATAACCTAACATATCTTACTAAACGAAGATCACAAAAATAATTTTGAAAATTTATCAAATATAATGATCTGAAAATAAGTTCAAAAATAACCAAATTATACAGGTTATCATAGCAGAATTACTATATCTATTATTATTTTCTCAAAAAAATTTTTTTGAACATCGTTGAAAAGTAGACTTGAATAATGTTAATTTAGCAGAGATATAAAAGTTAACATAATATAATCTATAAAATGAAATGTTTGAAATAAACACATATCAAAGAATATAAGATTTCAAAGAGATATCAGAAAGACTAAAGAAAATTATGTCAAAATTCCTTTCGAAAAAAATCATATAACAGCCATTCACTAAAAAATCAAATCAATCCTATAAGTAAAAGTATACTTTGGAAGTGATTTATGAAATTTAATCCAATTATTTTTATCGAATAAAAATGTGATAATAAATATTATATAAAAGTATAAATATATTGAAAGTTCCATTAATTGTTACTATTTTTATTGCACTTTTTTCATTATAATTGCAACATATATATTAAATCGCAGAACTATTGATTGCACAAAATAATTGTTGTGATAACGGCGGTTATGTTATTTAGATAATGTATCTCCAGAAATATATTCGAATGTAAAATTGTCCTAACCAACAACTCATTTCATACAAAACTAAATAAATTTACATGCGTGTGTAAATAGAGAGTTTATAATAAAAATGATATAATGAAATTTCTCGGTGTTCAACAAACCTTCCCGAGCTCATTTTATGATACATCAGCTCGTTAAAAATTCTCCTGAAAGATGGAACAATGCAAACATAGCAGAACATACGAGATTAAAGGTCAAAGCAAAATCTCTTTGTACATTTTATGCCACGAAAAGTTTGTTGAAATATTAAGTTACTTTAGAACAATATCATGTACTTTTTTAAAAACCATTTCAAAGAAAATGTTAGATAACATAGATAACTACTCGATTAACATAGTAACTATAAAATTAATATAATAATATTTGATTTTGATTTTTTATCAGATACCAAGTATGTTATATCAAAATCTGTTCCAAAAATCAAATCTAGATTTTCTCAGCGCAATCGCATTTCAGGTCGAACAAGAACAAAAAGCTCCGGAAAGCTTCCGAATTATTGAGCAAAGAGTATATGGATCAAGCCGATTTGGCCGGATGGTCTGATCGCTTTGTGCTTTTTGTATCAAGTTTTCATGATGAAAAGTATTCATGTATTTAAGTCTTCTCAACAACAAAATCTGTAAATAATTAAAAAATGGAAATACTTATTTAGTACAACTAGTTTATTGAACTATGAAACGTTTTATAGTTTTGTACAAGCTTCTCTATTAAAAACTTGTTTAAAAAAATTGTTTTAAATTCAAAATAATTCATGATTACAAGTCAAACAATTCAAATGAAGCAACTCATTTGAAAAGTAGGTAATTTGATTATTGTTTCTAGAAACCACAAATATTAGTGATCATGCGTTTTTTACTCATATAATGCATAAAAAAATAGAAAAAAACGTGAAAAATATTTCTTCTTTGAATAGCTTGAAAACTATTCCGAGTGTTTACAGGTGATATTATCAAAAATATAAAATTTATTTCAGTTTCTGAAACCTTTTGCCAATAATGGATATTTTGAATTTCAAATGTATATGTGGAATCATAAATTTTAAAAATATTTGACCACTTTCATAGCCTGTGCTTAATTTCAAATTTGCCTTCTTCAAAGTAAATTTTGTATCTGAGTTAAAGCTTAAACATACAAAAGTCCTGGGAAGCTACCAAATTTTAATGATTTTTTCATTAAAACACTTGTAGTAGATCCGTTATATTTTTGTATGTTTATTTTAAAACTCAAAAATCGGATTTTCTGAGAGTAACTAAAATTCTTCCTAAGGGTCGTTAAAAACTTTGTATAGAATAAACGAACGTTTTTTTAACGAACCTAACTAGGAAAGTTGTCAAGGTTGTTATGTTGACAACGCTTTAGTAAGTGAAAATAAAAGAACCAAAAACATTTGATAAAATGAAGTTAGGTATATTTCTTTGAATTTTTAGATCTAATCAGTAGAGTAACAATAAAAAAACTGTGTTTTTTAACCAAAATTTCATACATTTAACCAATTGTCACAATTAAATTTAACGATTCTAAACATTGCGCAGTTTTGATAGTAGATCAACACGCATATCTAACTCATAATAAATTCTTTAATTAACTTGCCGTGTGGTAAGTTATAGTAATCGAAAAAAAATCGGAAATGAAATGTTTTGCATATCTTCACGTTTCAACGGTTTCTGAACATTTTGGCATACCTTAGAAAAAATGGATGTATGTGTGTGTGTGTGTGTACGTTATGTATGCCTGTTTGGATAAAATGTTTCGTCCACTATTTCGAGCGCTTGAATAAACCGATTTGAATAATTAAAAAAACATTCTATTACTATAGATAAGGGGATGTGCTGTTTATTTTTTGGCGATGGTAGGTCTAGTCGTTTTGAAGATACGGGGCAAAAAGTGAAAAAAATGGTAATTCAGTTTTTGAGAGAACGGAGCGCCTGATTTGAATGATTTAAAAAACATTTTGCTTATATCTACGAAATGAAAAATTGATTAAATTTTTGCAATTTCAGAGATACAAAGAAAAAAGTAAAAAAAAAAAGATATTTGGCAGTCAAAAATAAACATTATACATATTCACATCAAATTATGAGATATTTGATAAAGGTTTTGAAAATGAGTAATAATTTTGTTGGGTTTCGTACCAAGATTTTTAATTTTTAAAGTTCACTTGTACGATTCAAACAAATATCTGAATTTTCAGAAACATTTTTTTTTAAATTTTCAAAAATATACAAAATTTCAAACTTTAAATATAAATTTTAAATTTACAATTCAGTTTAAAGATGATCAAACACTTCTTACATATGCCATTTAAAAACTGTATTAATAGTCAATATTCATACGAATTTATACAACAATTATATTTATTAATTATATTAAATTAGAATAAAATGAATATATTTCATATGCGTTATTCTAATGTCAAGAAATGTATTGTCAGATAGATTCATTCAGCATCTCTTCAATGTAAACATTTTCAAGTGTTTTGAGCGATAAGATCGTCGCTATATAATATGAGTGACAAAATATATAGTATTTATAATTATCTGTTTGAAAATATTTAAAACTACTGTTATTAATAATGGATAAATATTCATTATTACTAATTTTTTTTCTTGGAGTATTTAATTTTCATACATCAATTTGCCTTGAGGCACGATGCCTTGCACCACTAGTTTAGAAGTTAAATAAAATCTACCTGTATTCTGTGCCTTGTTGCAGATTGTTTCGTCAAGGAAATCCTTCTTTTCCAACGTTCATCTAAAGCTATCCTTTTTCCTTTTAGTTCAAGCTTGAACTGAGAAAAGCTCCGGAAAGCTCGAATGTGTAAGCAAAGAGTATTCGGATCAAGTCCGCGTGGCGTCGCTTTGTGCCCTTGTATCACGTGATACTATCAGGGTAGTCAGTTTGCGTACAGACGGCGCGCGGCAAGCATCGCTCCACCGTTGAAATTCATTTTAACCTTTGTCCAGTTGAAATTTTGTTAGGAGATATTGAGATATTTATTTATTTACTTATTATTTTTGTGTTCACTATTGGTGCTAAGTGTGTAACAAGTGGCCGTGTGTGATGTGATTTTGTGTTAAGAGCTCAAAGGTTTTTAAGCGGAGTTTTTGAATTAAACGGTAACAACGGTAAGTTAACATTAATTTTTTTAAATGTTTTATTAACTATAATAAGATGTATTGGTGATCATTCTAAAATTTTAAGACTATACATTTAAGTAAAAATCATTCAATAAGCAAATCAAGAACAATTATTATACAATTATTTGCATATTGTTCACTATGTTATATATATATATATATATATATATATATATATATATATATACCAAAATTAAGTATGAATTGTTAATATTTACTTAAGAGCAAACTATACATATAAAACTGAATTGTTTTACAACACGTGATCCTAATGCAAATTATCTATGTCAACATAATCCCATAATTTTAATTAAAATGTTGAATTGATTGATATAGTTCATATATTATTGAAAGTTTTATATATTGAATTAATCATATAAAAGAAATGCACATTATTGAAGAAATAACGTCTATTCATTTTGCAAAAAAAAATGTATACCTACTTTAATTTTACGTTCATGAAAATACTGATTTGACACCGATATTTCAATATATAATATATTGCTAATAATATAGTAATATATATTATGTAGTAAGATTTAATCATTGTTAATGCGCAAATAATAAATAATTTGTAATACGTAAATTATATAATAAGTATACAGTAATTCACACACCTACAGATTTTTTTTTATTATTTTTCAGAAATACCTTTTACTTACAGAAAAAATTTCTATAATGAAATTTATATAATAAATTTAGAAAATTTATACAAAAACAAATACTGTCGATTATATTGATAAAACATTTTATCCTAATTTAATGTAATGAATAAATAGAATTGTTGTAAAAATACGTATAAATATGCCTATGTGAAAAGTGTTTGATAATATTTATCTGAATAGAAAACGATTTTTTGTCTTTTATAAAATAGTTTAATTTTTTATAATGTAGTATATTTCCAAGAATTACAAAGAATTTGGTCATCACATTTTTCGACCAATCACTACTAACTAAAATTGTCAGTTCCAGTCACAATTATTATAAATATTTTTTTCATTATTATATATTGCAAATAAATTTAAAATATCTCCAATTGGTTCAACATTTCATAAGTTGACTAAATTTTATATATTACATGAAAAATAACAATTAAAAAAATAAAATGTATAAAAGCTTCAACATCAATAATAAGATTGTATAAAATAATTTTTAATTTATGAATAACAACGTGAAGAAACAATTGTAGAATACAATTCTTTGAAACATACGTTTAGTCATTTACGTATATTAAATTTAAACTAAAAACTGATAACGCTTTCCATAAACTCCAATTTGCTCCTCGGTTGACATTTATATATTGCCATAAGAACGAAAAGTTTTCCAGACCAACCATCGAAGAAAAACAAACTCAAGGTACAATATATTTATTATCAACCTACTTTGTTCGAGCTTTATTTTCCTTTTGCGTTCCATTTTTGTGGAAAATATGCCCAGCATTTTCTACATGAGAAATCAATTTGTACATTATTTCGTTCATTCAGAATTTTATTTGTCGTAATAATTTAAATTCATGAAATCAAATGAAGTGAATAGAAAATGAGAAATGGGATAAATGACGAATGTAGGGCATGAACGAAACATAATTATGAGGAATTGAATTGCCGAAATTGTGTGAAGCTTTTTGAATAACAATAGGCAATAACAGTTGGTTACATAAGCTACAAATATTTACGTTATGAGGTAGTAAAGTATTAAATAGATCGTTTTCTTACGAAAAGTGTCGTGATATAACAGTTTGTTTGATATAATATATAAAGTCAAATACATAACTGTATTTTCAAATTTCCTAGTCAAAAGTAGCTAGTATCACATTTTTCCCATAGTTTAATTTTTTAACTCAATTTTAACATAACATAGAATTGAAATGAACTTAATGAAAATTAAGTTTAAATTTTTTCAAGCAATTTCATTCAATACACAACCATACATGACTGATTCATTTATTAGAAATTAGAAAATATAAATTCTGATTATAAAAATAGAATATCCGCTCTATAAGAGTTATATTTTTTCTGTCATATAAAAATATCATACAAAAAATGAACATTAAAGCTATTTGAAGTTTTAAAAAAATTCATAAATAATCGAACTAAAGAATGTTTTAAAAATCGTATGGAAATGATAATGTAGGAGGAATGAAAAAATGCTATATATTCAGACATGCATTTTCTTTATGATAAAAATTAATATGTTATATTAACGAAGGAAACTCTATCTTCTACTAATTATAGTGTATCAATCTTTTTTTCTCATGACAGAAAGCCCATCATTTTTGTCAGTAAAAAAAACCTTAAAGATATCTAATAAGTAAGATAATAATTAATATCAATACTGCTTTGATGAAAATTTCATATTGTAATAAATGTCACCATAAACAATGCATATTTTTTAAAATATGTCATCGTAAAATCTATACCTAACTATATCAGACGAATGATTGTGAACGATTTTGTTTCTGGCATAAAATTTGTGAACAATGGAAAATATATTTTAAATATTAATATAAACACTAATAAATATTGTATGTGTACAATCACATGAAATAATATTTCGTACAAATTATTATATTATTATATTCATTATCAATTTCATAATATGGTCACTTCTGATAATGATTCGATTCGATGTAAAAATTAAAGAAATATTAATAATTTAAATAATAATTGAAATTTAATTTAAATTAAATAAATAATTATTTTTTGTTTTTTTCATAGTTCGCTGTTCATCCAACGCAATTTATTGTGTAAACTCATTTCGTACCAAAAAATGATGTGACTGATTCAGTTTTATTCAAAATACTTTATTTTATTTTTAATTATGTTATGGCTTGTCTAATTAACATTTTCTGTTGCCTTCTAGATGCATGTTTTTTCAGTTTGGTATAAACAGATTTTACTTTTATAATTAATAAAAATTGTTTTTCATATTTTTAATTTTATGTGTTATTATAGAGTTGTTGAATGATGAAAACATTTGTGAAAATGTGCAGAATGAACATTTTCAAAAATTTTCGCAGAATGTTAATAATATATTATATTAAAACATATTTTTAAACCCATCAAAAACTACTTGCTAGTATTTTCTGTAAATTTCGATATAAATTGCACTCAACATGAAAGAGCATTCATTCTTCAGTCGGAATATTTACTATTTAAAGTGATCATACAAGTATTGCATATTAAAATTTTGCATACATAAAATAATATCCAGAAAGGTGTACATAATTTTTTCAATATGAAACATATTACATTTTAAAAACATATTTTAGATACATTTCCATTTGAATTTACTGCTTTTAAGTTACATTATAAAAATATTAATTGAGCATTTACCAGAAAACAATCTTAATTATTTTACAAAATAATTGTAAAAGGAAAAAAATGAATACTCAGCGAGAAACAAAATTTTGCAAAAGATAACTGAATTATTCAATAATTCAAAAATTGTTTACAAAATTTTTTATAATATGACATAATTAAAATTAAGTCTAATAAAATTTAGATAATGAAATTGAGTGCAATTGTCCGAAATGTAATAAATGATCTAGGTTACGGAGTTAGTTAGTCTTATTAACATAAGAAATAATATAATTTAATAAATGGATAAATTCTATAATAGTGTCTTCATTCTGTAAATTGATAAAAAACGAGACATATGGGTTTTGTTGATACTGCGAGCCATTTGGCGACACCGAATGATTTATTGTCGGTCGGCATACGCGTGTCGAATGACGCATTTCGTAAATTGTAATAAGAAGTTGCAATATATAACACTTTTATACATATGCAAATATATTTGAATGAAAAACCATACGATTTTTATGAGCATTTTATTTCAACACATCACGATTCGGAGGAAAGTACAAAATAATATTAATCCGTAACCTAATAGCATTGTATTTCTTTTATATCTGATTGATATAAGTACATTTTTTATTTCAATAAATAGTATTTAAACACCCAACAACAAATGCTTAGAAAATAAAAAAAAATTATGGACTCGAGATACTAATTGTTTTGAAATACCTACTTGAAATTTTGTGAATATTTTTGTAAAATAATTTAATTGTTTATTTTCATTGAATTACATTCTACTTAACAGTATATATTTAGTTACAGATTACAAAATCTAAAGTTGTTAAAACAATGTATTATAAATGTATACATGTATGTATGAAGAACTGTATCAAATCAATTAAAATTTTCCAATCAAAAAATGCCTAATATTAAGCCTACTGGAAATTATAATTCTGTAGTATAACATGATAACTTCAAAGGGAAATATTCAATTACCATCTGGAAATTTTGCTTTGATAATCATATTGTTTGTGAAAACAATTTAATTAACACTGATTTCACTGTTTTACGCAAAACATTTAATGAACTATAAGTTCAATTTGATCCTTCCGGATTTTTAATGGTACTGATATTCAATGGAAAATTAAATCATTCTGATGAATTGTATAACGCCTCATATATATATATATATATATATATATATATATATATATATATATATATACTCGTATATATATATATATATATATATATATATATATATGATAAAAATTGTTTCTTGGGCATCCATCCAATAATTAAAAAAAACAGTTTTAATGCAAAATGTTTTAATTAAGAGAACATACGTTTTGGGTCCAGATTTGACCCATCTTCAGTGCATACAAATAAATTTTAAAAAAATATAACACAAAGCACAACACAAAATTGCAACGAAAAAAATAAGTATGAAAATAAATTGAAAAAACATCAAGTTATGAAAAATTGTAAAAATTAAAATAAATAATATGTTTTATTATAAAAAAGCTTATTCCAAAAGCACATCTTGTTAGTTTGGAGACAGAGTTACGTGTCATATATATATATATATATATATATATATATATATATATATATATATATATATGAGTGAGTTCTTGTGGGGCGATACATCAAAGAATAAAAAGTTAAGATTTCTAAATTAATCTTTAATTCCAAACGTTGCGACATTCAATTTAATGTCATCCTCAGTGAATATTAATGTTGGTAGGTTACATCTAAATATGTGTACACACACTAGAAATTAGCACTAACATTTATACATCTAACTTGTCAACACCATGAATTTTTTTTATCATGTTATCATTTTTTTTGTGTGATGTAAAAAGAAAAATGATAGTTTTATTTGAACAAAAATGTGATATGAGTAAAGTTAAGTAATTTCTGCCACGACTTGTGTACTGTGCAAATTCAGAGGCATATCTCAATGGATATGCGTTAATATCCACTGATGATGACATCAAATTGAATGTCGAACCGTTTAGAATTAAAGATTTATTTATGAATCTTTGCTTTTTATTCTTTGATATATCGCCCCACAAGAACTTACTCATATATTATTTATATATATATATATATATATATATATATATATATATATAAATTGCTCAAAAAAACTAACAGAATCCTATGCTCATTATTTTGAAATGACTCTGGTGTCAATTTTTTTTTTATAATTGTTCCAAGATTTTCTTAGAACACACAATCTTGTTCTGTATTAAAAGTGATACAATAACATAGGGATAAATCATTTGCAACTCATTTTAAACTTTTATACCAAATGCAGATAAGTCCAAACGATGAAAAATTAATGTTTTTATTTATTGAGATAATTTATTTCGATTCTGAAAAAAAGACATTTGTCACCTAAGACACGACAATAAAAAATGTTTTATGTGTGTTTCAGTCAACTTTAAGAATTTCCGCAAAGAAGTTATTGAAGTCGCTGGAAAAAGCTGATTTTAATTATACTTTCATGTTTCAAATCTTTCTAAACAACTTTTTTGGCATGCCTACTCTAGAAATAATTTATTTTTATGTTCTTGTACGTGCAGTATGTAATACATACATACATACATACTATGTATGCTATATATAAATTTTAATTTGATGCGATGCTATAATTTATATCAATATTCCCAAGACTAGAAAATTAATTCAAATGTTCATTAATTGCAAAACACCTAGAATGAGGTGCCATAACTTTTATAAAATGCTCATAACTTTCTTTTTCAATTTAATTTTTTTATATTTTCGAAGCAAATTTAATCATAAATAGTTTCAAAATTTTCTTCATACATTTATAATATAAGGATGAATAATCAATATTTTAGACAAAAAACCTTAGACCAGTTTGAGACACTATTTAATTATACACTATATAATTATATTAATTAGTTAAATTCTTATGTTTCCAAAATTTTAAAATCTATCAGATTTTAATTTTAAAATCAATTCAGTTTTACAACTGTTCAATAATATGTTTATCCTTCACATTATTTAAATATTTATTAAAATTGATGAAAATCACCCTCATGACTCGCTGATAGATATGGGAAAGACTAGCCATTACATATATGTATGTAGCGTGTATGTACTATATGTGTGTGTGTATGTATATCCACATATAGGTGTACTATATGTGGATTCAATTTATTTAACACTCTTGCTCGTCTGATGTATTTTTATTTGAACTTGTTCTTTGTTGTCTGGCTCTATTCATTAACGCCCTAAACTAACTAATAGCTATGGCGAGTTAATGACTTTGAAAATTACATACCTTATATTGGCTAATGACTAAAATTAAGTTCAATAATACAAAATTTGAATACTGAAGTAAATGGGAGTTTAGGAAATCTAAACTATAGATAAAGTCTATAATAGGTATCATTAGACAAAATACTAGATATGGCTATTGGCACATTCTACTGACTGAGATCTACTAATATCAGATGGTCACGGATTGAGATGTGTTAAAAGGTATTATAAATATAATAAACATTTTATATGTGATTATATATCTCAGAATAACAATATATTAATAATGGTATATGACTTATCAGGATTTTCAGAATAAGCCAAAGATCGGACTTGGAATTAAGTATTTCATCAATAACAATAACTTATTAAGTGTTCGAAGAGTTTTAACAAGATCAACTATTTATTTCAGAGTTTTTAAAATATCAATTATTTATTTCAGAAATAGATATATAAATCTCGCTTTTAAAAATAAATGCAGAAAAAATCAAATGAAAACAGAAGCAAAAATATATTAGAGTTATGTGAAAAAGATACTTCTATTTTCAGTTGTAACAACTTGCATTTTTCTTTCTCTAGTGATAAATTACGCTGATTCTTCACCCTTAAAAAATCACTCCCATAGTAATTGATCTATCAGCACACGATTACTTACAAAATTCCTATCCTGACCATAAATCAAATCCAAGTAAATGGTGCAATCTCTATACTAGACAAATTCAACAAAGTGTTATAGATGAAAAAGCAATTTGTAATGAGGTCGCACAGCAAACGCCTTTCAAAAATATTGTTCAAAGGAATTAGGTGACTCGCGAAAACTTCTGCAAGATCGGAAAATATTATTTTGCTCTTTGAAATTAATGTTTCCATGAAATGGTGGGTTGGAAAATCATGGTGACCTTGCACTGTATGATGCGCCATTTATTTTGCACAGACAGTCTGTCTGCAAACTTTGTTTTGCATTCATTGTCATAAACAAATATAGAAATTTGATTAGTAATTAAAAGTATATATGAACTTGTCTAGTCATCATAAATATATATGAATATATATGAATATATTGTATATATATAAAATAAATGCACACAACCGGCCTAACCACCTACATGTTGTGATATATATATATATATATATATATATATATATATATATATATATATTTAATTATACACAAATATAAGTACACATAAAATAAAAGTTGATTGAATGAAAATTTCTTTATATTTCCTTAAAGGGTTTCCAATACCGATCTAAAATTTGAAAACTGGTATTCGATATTTGAAAAATTAAATACAGTGATCCCGGTATCAATACCAGTATTATTGATGAAAAACTAATCATATTACCAGTTATGTTTTTATTAATATTAATCTTTATTAATAATTTAGATTGATTCGACATTATTGGGAATTTCAGTTTCATTTATGATATCAGTCCATGATGGATTCAATCTACTATGTAGGTATAAACAATGATTTTCAAGCATTCACACAATTAACAAATAAAATAAGGATAAATAATCTAAAAGTGTTTTTATTTCTGATATAAATTTTAAAAAATGTTATTTTCACAATTTTAAACGAATTAATTACAAACTTTGGAAATTGATCTAATTAATAATGTTAGTTACACCTAGTTTCAAATCCAATCGCTTTTATATCAATGTATTTAGAATAATTTTTTACATTTAGTTGCAAATGATGACACTTTGTATTTCACGCAGTAGTATTCGGACATTTCACAGCAAATTGCTTGCTCCGTTCCGCTATGTAAATGTGCCGCAGTATCATTACAAGTTGATGCTGCGACTCGGACTAGCTTCAAAATAGTTATAATGGAAGCAAATTATTTTTAATTTAGGTAGGTTAGGCTATTAAATATTTAAAAAATTCAGTTATAAAGCAATGCATAAAATTATAATCTAGACTAATATAATATTAATTTAGATGGTAATTACATTAACTATCAGTTATTTTGCAATTTAAAATTTGTTGGATACTTGGATAAAAAAAATCTTTATGCATGCACTTGGGCTAATTTTGTTTTCTTTAAACAAATCGGAATTTCCTAAAATATTTAAAAAAAAAATTAAAATATGCTAAAACTATGATAAAACTGGTAATACTAAAACTATAATAAAACTGGTGATTTTTGTGAAAAAATTTTGAGACATTTTATAGATTTTGAAATTTTCATGTTCATCAGAATTCTTTGGATTGTGAATTCTATAAATATATTTGTGAAAAGTTAATAAAATTTAATGCATAATTATCTAATTAATTAAATATACCTAATTAGATGAGAAGATGTACTGTAAAACAAAAATTCTACTTAATTTTTGAAAAAACAAAAAATCATAGATAATCAAGAGTGCTTCCACCAATTAGATGCCTCTACTATGAGAAAATGTATTGTAAACAATTCTCTACTTAATTTTTAAGGAGCAAAAAATTACAGATAATTTCAAATATGCTTTCACCAATAAGAGACATCTACTATGAGAAAATGTACTGTAAAAAAACTCTACTTAATTTATGACGGAGCAAGAAAACACAGGTAGTTTCAAGTGTGCTTCGACCAATTAGATGTTCTTACCATGGGAAAATGTACTGTTAATAATACTCTACTTAATTTTTGAAGAAACGAACAAATCACAGGTAATTTCAAGTGTGCTTCCACTAATTAGACATACCTACTATGAGAAAATGTACTGTAAACATGACCTTATTAATTTGTGAAGAAACAAAAAAATCACAGATAATTCTAAGGGTGCTTCCAGCATATCACACTTCATCCCACTTATGCTAATAATAAAATTTCCTGCGTCAAACACTTCAATAGTATTCCATGATCCATGTTTCAAGAGGACTTTCCATGTCATTCCATTAAATTCCTCTTCAAGAAAGAAAATGATTTTCAGTAGCCGATTTATCAGGACGTTTCTCAGAATTTTAGTTCACCAATGCGTCTGTACGCGTTCGTCGTCGACGTATTAATGTAGGTCGCTCGGTCTGTCAAAGCATTCTCTCTCCGAGTTTCCATCCTGTCTAGATAACGAACGCGATTCGCTTATTATACATGTCTGTCTAGGGTTTGGAGATGCGGGTTGCTTCCCCAAAACACAATGCTGAGGAATGTCGACAGATGAACATTTTTCAAAACATCATGTTATGCAACTTCTATTTATATATAATAATAGATGGTAACGTATTTCAAGTGGATGCGTGGTTAGAGCATGGGCTTTGAACCAAAAGTACCAAGTTTGATACCAGCCTCAGATAGCTTAAAATTATAGATAACATTATATTTCAAAATAAATATACCGTTATAGCTGCGTCCAAGAAATGAGTTAAAGTCAATATAATAATAAGTTCAACCAGCAAAATAAATTCACCAAAAAGAAATAGCCAACCATTGAGATTCCACTTTAAGCCTCGGAATGAAAAATCTCATATTTTGATCTGCTGTTAGAATACCTTTGACTTATGGTTTAGGGCCCGTAAATTTGTGAATTCATAACCGGACTTTTACCACAGCGCTACTTGAATTTCTCTATCTCATATCCAAGAGCATACGATTTAAATTAGTATAGCCCTGCCGATTATCACAACAATTAAGATAGAAATTTATTACACACGAACAAATTTTAAAATATAAAAACCCTTAAATTATATTGGGCAGCCGTGAGCCATTTTAAGAATGCAATCTCGGACAGGTTAACATCAGGTAGTATGATCAAATTCGCAGTTGAAGTTATAAGTCTAAAAGATAATAAGTCAACATTTGTTTTCGATTCAAAGCAATAAAAGTCAAAAGATATTATCATTAACATCTAACAATCTACATTAAATAAGTATATTAACGTAAATGTCAGAGATGTTTGGAAGCCCGGAACTATTATTCGCAACGAGAACATGTACTCGATTTTCGCTTAATAGATCATAGGATTCGTGTATATATTATCATCTTATACAGAGTCTGGGCTAGCACTAGTCCTGGGTTCGCTGGTTCGATTCCCGATACTGCCCGACATCGGACAACTTTGATATCCCCACTTGAGGTTATAAATCTCAAATATAGCCTCAAGTAAAAATCGCTTCCCGTGAGTGTAGTTGCATATATATAATAAAAATGTCAACAAATACTTCGAGTATAGTTAATTAGTAATAATTAGATCGGACAACTACTCTGGGCAAGCACTAGTCCCGGGTTCGCTGGTTCGATTTCCGCCACCACCAAAGCCCGACATCAGGCAACTTTGATGTCGAATTTCCATTTGAGGTTATAAATTTTAAATAGTTGCATATATATATATGTATAATAAAAATGTCAACAAATACTTTGAGTATAGTTGATTAGTAATAATTGGATCGGACAACTACTGGGTTGCCATCCATTTGTAAAACCTATATAATTTTTTTTTTTTTTTTTTTTTTTTATTTATTTGAACAGCAATCAGAACTGATGGGTTCTATGAGCTGTTGTGAGTAAGATCTTACAAACTACGTTTGTTTTATTGCAGATGGCAACCCAAACAGTTGTCACATCTCTGTATGATAATTTTTTATTACAATCTCTGTAATAGGGCAAGTATGGTGCAACAATGCCGGGTGAGGGCTATTTTCACTTGGAAACATATTGCTATCTATATTTCCAAGTGAAAATCGTTGTCAATGTTGCCTGACAACAGGCTGCTCGAAGTGGGTATCGAACCCGGGACCTCTGAAACAAGTCCCGTCGCTCTTAACCGCTTACCTACGGGCGAGCCCCGGCTATATAATAAAGTCAAAACAATTACTGAATGTCCTAAGTGTGAAAGATTGTAATTAAAATGTACAAAATAACACAGAGTTTGGCGACACTATTAAATATTTTGGGATTATACTACCAATATCTTAAAATCATAAATAAAAGAGTCAACGATGCTCATGACATATTCGGGATTATATAACCCAAGCTTAGCCAACAAGGTAAACATAAACTCTACAAAGAGCCAATTTGGAACGTGACTTGAAAACAGAACCTTAATAAAATATAAAAACTACAAACCACAACCCTACGAATAAACCAGGTTACTATACATCATTTAAATCACTTTCCTGTTGCATTGCATAACTAAATTAACGTATCTATGTTGTTTGACTGATATTTAATTGTTATAAAAAATCTCCAATAATAAAATTAGCCTAATACTACTGATTCTAGATCAATGTATGAAATCAGGTGGGTATTTTTCTATGTTTGTTAGCATTATTCTCGCTTTATAGTCTAATTGAAAATATATAATACATTTATTAATAATAAAAATTTATATAACAGTATAATCGCATAGATTTTAAATATATTTTCTATTAATCAATAATAATTTTTATAAAATTCATAGCTACAAACATAGATCTAGGAACTTGTTCATTATCATAAAAAAAATATTAAATTCTTAAGAAGTATTCTGAAACAACGACTGTAGCTTCTCGTCTCTCGAGTATAGCACTGTTTAATATTATCCACTAGATCAAACATACGCACTAAACACATTTTTCAGAATTTTTTGACAGTGACGACTCGAATTTTATTTTATCCTATGCGTTTGAGCGAATATGACGAAGGTCCGCGCTTTAATATTCCCCGATAAATGCGAAACGCTCCCGATAAGCTGGGAAAGGTAGATACGTGAAAATTGAAAAAATGATTTACAACTATGCGCTGGAAAATGAATTTTGAGCGACAACGGCATTTTTGAAACATCAGGTAGAGGCGATTATAGTTTAATGTCAGGATATTTTGAAACGTTACTTTAAAATTGAATAACTTATCTTGCAAATTGCACTCAGATATGTTAAAATTTATAATCGTTGTTATTGATGTATTTAATTTTTATTACAAATTTATTTATAATTTATTGTATTTCATTTAGTTATTATTACAAATGAATTTTGTACATGGATGATATGGACAAAGAATTTCATTTATAGTTCATTATTCAAAGAAGTTTATTATTACATTTAATATCAATTTAATTTATTTTAATATGTTTCATTCAGATTGAAATTAAATCAACCATGACATACTAACAAATATTTTGCTTGATTGACTTCATGCATTAGAACTAAATTCACGAGATTATTCAATGGAATCAAATAGTGATCCCTTCTGTATGGAAAATTTACACAAAAGCTTCTGTTCGACCTGATTGTGACATAGTTTAAATTAATCACAGAAATGGGAAACTCATGTTTTAGATTATTGATAAGACTAATTATTATATAAAAAATTACATGTCATTAATCTATAAAAAATTGCATTATTTGTTTAAGATTTGGCTGACATAGTTTAAATTAACTTATAGAAATGGAAAACTTATGCTTTGTACTATTGATAAGTCTAATTATTATATAAAAAATACACTAACATTGATCTCTAAAAAATTGCATTATCTGTTCAAGATTTAGCTACACAAGAATTTATTATTAGAAGGCAAATTATTGTTTTAATCGGCATATTTTGATAAAATTGAAGAAAACTCTGCAAACTTCTGAAACTGCTAAATTTTTTATAAATATACTTTATTCTGTACAATATTTATCAGTGAAATAATCCTTAGAGAAACTAGTAATTTGAACAAGATTTTATTTGGAAACCAGTGTCTTAAAAAAGTTCTAGATCTAGGGTTTGGAAGAGCCAATTCAATTAAAATCAAAATTTAACTAGTAGTGTGTATGGCATCGTGCCTTAAGGCAAATTGCTGGAACTTCCCGTACCGTAACGAAATGTTCAAGGAATATTAAATGTTTTGAAATAGATTGTTATAAATAAATACTGTAACATTGTCTAATATTTATAAGAATTATATAACTTGAATTGCAAAGTTGAAAATATTTGTTTAAAGTATAGTAGAATTTAAGTCAGAATTACAATTATAATCTGAATTATTTTCGTTATACAAAGAAAATATTTCAATTAGGTCTTCTCAAAAACTCATTTGTATTTTCTGCACTCATTGCTTCGTATCTCCGTAACGGCTGGACCTGCCTTTGCCAAAAAATAATCAGCACATCAATCGGAATCGAATGTTTTTTGAATCATTTTAATCGCTTGATCCGTGCGCCCGAAAACGTGGATGAAAAATTGCATTCAAACATACATACACACACATACACATCCATTTTTTCTGAGGTATGCCAAAATGTTCAGAAACCTTCAAAACGTGAAGAAATGTAAAAAAAATTAATTTCGGATTTTTGGACGATGGCAATAACTTACCCTACGGAAAGATAACTAGATCTATTTGCCACCTGGCTAGTTTCGTCTTACTCCACAAATAGAGTGAAAAGAAGGGGAAATTTTTTGAAAAATAGGAAAAAACATTTTTACAATGATCAACTGAGGGTTTTACTAATATAAACGTAATCAGTTTGTTGTTTATTTGATATGTAGTATCTGTTTGGTGTAATTGATTTGGTTTTCACGATATGACTGCTCAGAGTCAAATTGGACATTTGTGCTTCCTACCATACTTTTTTGAAAATCAGTTTTTTTCTAAATCAGAAAATTCTTCAAAATTTTTAATTTCAACTTACTAAATCACCAGTTTAAAATATTCTTGGAATATGCTTTGCTTTCGTATGATTTTTGCATTATGAAACATTTTAAATTTTCCTGAAAAACCGCAATACAATTTTGTCTTAATCGAAATAACTTTAATAACAAATGAAGTCAAAGCTCTAAAATGCCTGCTAAATAACATCATATTACTTTTACAATACCGTAAATTACATTATGTGTTGATAGCCACATGAGTTTATTACAGCGCATTGTTATTATTGAATGCTCGTGGCGTTAACGATAGTTTTGAACCCCCGAATGCATAATGTATTTGACACGTGCCAAAGGAATATGAATAATAACGGATAAGCCGTTAGAATTTTGCATAGTCCGCGATCTGTGGCAAAAACTAATGACGTCTGAATATGCAGCCTCATTTGCAAACGCAATTATTCGATAAATCTACTGGTAATTTGGGCCATATTGTGATATGTTTATGTTGTCAAAAGTAGTATCATGGTGGTATAATTTATGTGAGATCAATATTGGCAAATTAATACCTATATTATATTTGACAGTCTGAACCAGTTTAATTGAAAATTATGAAAGTGTGTATAATAAAGGACATAGTATGATAATTAGAAGTTAATTAGTAACTTAAATAGAGATCTGATCTAATATAGCCACAACTGATTAGTTCTGAAAATGTCAACTTACTTTTTTTCCAACCGACTGAAAATGATATCTACTATCCTACATTAGCTTTTAATTTTTCTATGTATTACCGATTGTTATTGAAGTAAAACTTTTCTAGGCGCGAATAAGATGTAAATCCGTACAAATGTAACGGAAGTGCGTTACGGCAAGGTCGAGTGCCAATGATTCGTCATTCGCTCTCGATAAGATCATTAATATACGAGTCGATTTTGATTGGTCGTCGTATTTGTGAGGGGCTTCTTTGTATGCGTGACTTTATACGTGCGTACGTCACCAAAAGCGTGAAGCATAGTGTTCATTTTTTGGTGTTTCATATGATTACATTTTAAGGTTAAATATTAGTACAAATCTCGAGTTAATGAAGAATGTCTGGATCTGAAGAATATTTTATCCCGTCCCGCATTATTAATTATAGTGCAAATAATAAAGTAAATGAAAAATCTGTGCCGTGTAAGAAACATAAGTTTATTGAAGTAATTTGTATCATTCGTTGTTCTCGTTTTTTATAAATAATGAAGAATAAATTGATGTTCAGATTTATTACTCTAAACAACTAATGCATAATGGACATCTATGCAGTTTATTCATTGCTAGTGTTAATGAAATTATTCAAGATTGTTATATTACAGCTGTCTACTATGTGAACGAATATCACAGAATTTATTAATCAGCAATTACTTTATTTCTCTAATAAAGGTTCAAGTCCTAGATGCTAAATCCAATGACAAACAGATCATGTCGTATTTGAAGTATGACTTTAATTGATAATTAATTTAATTTAATTAATAATTTAAATAAATGTAATGTTTGGTCACATTGTGAATACAGTATCAAGAGTTTCATCTATCCTGAATGCGGTTTTTCTGAAACCATAATGTAGTTCAATTTCTTTCATTTCACATATATAATGTAATAGTTCCATTTTCATATGTTTGATATGTTGCTAGATCTCATTTTCGCAGCTACATAGTAGAAACGAAAACACGTAGCACATATCAATAAAGGGTTTCGAGAGCTCGTGAGCGCACAATTTGACAGATAAGAATTATATAAAATAGTATGAAGTACTGACAGAATATACAGACAAATTTTTTAGAAAACAATCTTATTATATAAACGTTATGTACAGTATTTATCACATAAATGTTACAACAATGCCCACCGCAAATTATTGTATCCTAAATTGCTTCTAAATTTCAAAATTAGTATAGAAATCATCGTTAATATAATAGGTATTAACAATCCCAAGATCTGATTAGTCATTTGTTGTAGAAAGCGTTTAATACCAAAAATTTAATGTATCTTCAAGACATTCTTCATTTAAATATTAAGTAAGAAATAAAAATGCCAACATAGAATACTTTATGACTTATGTCATCACTTTTTTAATTAGTGGTGTATTGCGTCGTGCCTTAAGACAAATTGCTTGAACTTCCCGTACCTCAATGAAATATTTGAGAAATATTAAATATTTTCAAATAGATAGATAGATAGAATAGAAAATATATTTTTAAAATTAAAAAATTAATATAATTAAGAATAAAACCTAAAAGCAATCGTTTCGTCAAACACAAGCAGACAATTTTTAAATTATTCAAATCGAATGCTTAATTCTCTCAAAGACTGCCATTTTTTTGCACATTTAGATCTGTATTTCGGAAACTCTAATCACCACCACTCCCCGTCATTACGAATCGAATGTTTTTGGAGCAATCGCGTCCTCCTGAAAACTGACATTTTTATCACGTTTTGCTCCATATCTCCAAAGCCGCTAGACTCGCTTTTGCCAAAAACTAATCAGCATATTCCAAACGTATTCCAAAATGTTCAGAAACCTCTGAAACGTGAAGATTTTTCGATTTTTGGCCCATTATTATAACTTACACTATGGAAAGTTGAAAAAGGCATATTCATTCAAACCGAATAAAAACTTTTATTACCGATTTTAACATCTAATAGTAATAGTGTAAGCTGCATTCACTCACTTGCCCATTTCATATACTTATTGTAAAATTCCCATTAACAACCAGGATATTTGATTTGCATATTATAAGCCTACAACGAACATTTTCAGAACATTTAGTAAAACAGCTACTTGGTTCCAGAATCGAATAGGCTCTACGTATTTCCATTACAGTATAAATATATTTTGATTCAACAAGATTGGTTTAACTCATCGGAGAAACCATGTACACATACTTACATACCATCTGAATTAGAAGTCCAGGGTTCGATCCCGCTTCGAGGAGTCTGATGTAAAGCAGTAATGACATCGGTTTTTACTTAGAAATATGTTTTAAAGTAAGATAAGCCCTCATATAGCATTTCTGTATCAATAAGATAATTTCCTAATTACAAAAATTGTAATAATATAACTTATCACATAGAGATGATATAACTGTTTTTATTGCCATCTGTAAAAACGACCCAGTATTAAGTAAAATTATCGCACAGCTTATAGTTCTGATTGCTTTTAAAAAAACAAAAAAAATTATTTAGTTTAAAAAATTATTTTCAACTTCAATAACTTTATCCTTATTATAATAAAGTTTTTTGTTGTACAAAATATTTCAAGGCACATTGTAGAAAAGACAATATTGAATTATACGAAAGCTCTGGCAGAGAACGTATTGGATTTCAGTTTCTTTGTATTATTTTGTGTGCAATTGTTCATTACGTTCTTTGTGGTAAATTCTATTGACGATTCATTATCATATACAATTGAGCACCGTGACAATAGTACGCGCATTTTCAATATCTATATTACGTTTCAGTTTGGAATTGAATAGAATTATTCGATACAATTAATATAAATAGTAATTAAGCAATTTTGTTGTATCACAAATTTTTGTTATTATAAAATCACAAAATTGTTTCACACGTTGAGAGAAAATACATTAAAAATTGTAAAATGATTATGTATAGTCATACATTACAGTATATATTCAAGGCTAATTAATATTATAAAAATGCAACAAATGCAAATAATTATTAATAAATGACAATACAGTTTAAAAAACTATTGAAAAAGTCTAAAGGATAATATTTTTAACTTTTCCTAGGGTAAGTTATAGTAATCGCAAAAAATCGAAAATGAAAATTTTATATATCTTTACGTTTCTAAGGTTTCTGAATATTTTGGCATACCATAGAAAACAATTTGTGTGTGCGGATACAAATTTTTGTTTACGATTTCGGGAACACTGATCAACCGATTTAAATGATTCAAAAAACATTCGGTTTTTATTGATAAGGAGACGTGCTGATTAGTTTTTGGCAAAGGCAGGTCTAGTCGTTCCAAAGATACGGGGCAAAAAACGCCAAAAACGGTAACTCAGTTTTTAAGAGAACGGAGCGTCCGATTTTAGTAATTCAAAAACCATTTTACTTGTATTGGCAAGATGAAGAACTTATCAAATATTCATAACGGCAGGTCTAGCGGTTTCGGAGATTTAATGAAAAAAAATAAAAAAAAATCCATTTGGCGGTTAAAAATAATTATTAGACATATGCACATCAAATTATCAGATATTTCATAGAGATTTTAACAATAAGTATAAATATTGTTGACATTCCTATAGGTTCCGTACTAATTTTTATCCTTTAGACGGCGACGCGGCGCTTACGCGCTTTGATAATTTGTCTCTATGCAGTTAAAGCAGTACGATTGCTTTGAAAAAAAGTTCAGAAATTCCAAAATATGTCAAAATAAAGAAAACATTTTTTTTCCAAAAAAAATATTTTTTTTCAAAAAACTATTTTTTTGTAAAATTTATAGTTTCTCAAAAATATATTTTTTTCGAAGTAAATTTTTTTCAAAAATGTTAATTGTTTCTTCCAGCAATTTGCCTTAAGGCACGATGCCATGCGCCTCACTAGTTTTTCATCAAGAATGTCTAACCTTTTAGACACGAAATCTACGACAAAATTTGCAACAATTGACAAAAAAAGTTTCACCACATTAAGTCCTTAAGAAAATCTGTTATTTATTATCATTTTTTAAGATATTAGTTCGAACTTTTTTTTAAGAAATATCAAGATAAAAAAAATTCAATAAGGTCATTATAAACATTCACATTATTTCAGCAATTTACATGGTTAGGCTTAGTAAATTGTATCTTGGTTGTCCAACGAATAATGCAATGCACTAGAGCAGATAGACTTAAGACAAGCAATAGATTAAAAATTGAAATACCGGAATATTTCTGATTTTTTTAAAGCTTTAGTAGGTACATATTAAAAATGAGCATTTATGTTTTCCAAAGTAATAAAATGCGCCAAACGAAATTTCAAGATCCTGAAACGATCGTAACATTAAGGAACCCGAAAGCAGTAAGATACTAAGTTAATTAAGACAAAATGAAGACGGAAGTAGTATTATTTCGTCTTATTCACCATTAGAGAGTTCATTATTGATCAAATACAATTAAAGCGTAAGCACAAGTGCATTATTGTGAGTTTCTGAATAGCAATTCAACGATAATAGAGTTTCAGTACGGCGATTAGCGATAGCATTGTGGTTATTAACCACCAGCGCCAAATATTATATTAATTATGTTTTGATATCCATCTACAAGATAACAGGAGATAATTGAAATTGCTACTTATAAGCTAATTTGATGTGCACGAAATCAGGTAATTAATAACTAATCTACTAAAAAAGTAACATTCAAAATATTATTTAACCCAAACAAACTAGTTAAAGTGTTAAATTCAAGTTTATTTTAAATATTTATTTTGTATTGTATTATTTGTTTGTTTATTTTAATCATTTGTGGGTATTGTACGTGCCAATATATCTTCTCTTATCGTTAGGTTCATATGAATATGAAATTAATAAATGGAAAAGCTAGCAATTCATCGACATGTACCGCAGGTGCGTTTTATGTAAAAAGCATTTCGAAAAAATAAACAGTGAAAGGCGATTATTTTTGTCAAAAAAGATATCAGGGGCCAGAAATCTCATGAATATATTTTCCACGTGTTTCGGCTGACACGATACACAATACCTTGAATATTAGTAGGAACGTTGGTAGAAGGTTTCGAAATATTATCTTATTATACAAAAATATATTGTAATACTTTTTATTATTAAAAATTCATAACAAAAATGAAGAACTCATAATTGATAATAAATAGTAAGAATATACGATTCGCAAATTTAGTTTCTTGATGATTCTCAAATTTTTGATACTAAATTTCAAAAAAATATTTGTGTGTGTGAGTACATGAGAACTTCTTGAAAATTGATAGGATGTACCCACTTTTCACAGAATTATGATTTACATTTTTTTTTAATTTATAAATTTTCATTATTTTTTATATTTACTATTTCTTTTAAAACCAGGTGACATTTTCAATGATTTAAAGATTTTTTTGCTTTTATCTATAACTGGAAGTGAACCAAGCATCTTATCTATTTGTATTTTGTTTCTGTAATTTGTTAAATAGTGAAATAATAAATTGTAGTTAATTTGGTCCAGGTACATATAAATGAATAACAATTATTCGTACCTCTTATACTACTATATGCATAAATTATTCTATGACTGAATTTTTTGTAAACTAACATCGACTTATAGTATATGACAATTATCATATTGTTGAAAAAATGCATTTTTGAACAATCTCAATTATACTAAAAAAATAAAAATATTTTTTAGCTCTCCTACAAATGTTTTCCTTCGTCTTATACGATTTGATACTTTGTCGTCTTTTGAACTTATCGCTAAAACATATCGCGTGCGATGAATAATGTATATATTTGTAACTAACCAGCATATTCGGTTAGAATACATCTTTCTTGATAAATACATAATACATATTAATGATTGCATTCGACGTTATAATGCAATAATATAATTTTCCATAGATATCAGTTGATTTTAATCAGAATTATACAGAGTAATACATGTTGCATATCTTGTAATTGCGCAGTAATGCAGTTTATTTCTAACTTGCAAATGCTATGGACAAATTGTCCAGATTATACTATATATATATATATATATATATATATATATATATATATATATATATATATATATTTGTCGCAAAGTCATACCTAAAATAATTTGTTTAGTTTTCAAAATATATATATATAATATATATACATATACATATATATATATATATATATATATATATATATATATATATATATATACATATATGTGTGTGTGTATATATCTGTAGAAAACATTTGTATCTTGGTTTTTGTAACAATGAACAACGAGAAATTTTCTTCAAATTTTTTCTTTGAGACAAAGTTTGACTCTATTGATAATCTAATCTAAATGAATAATTCAACCCTAAAAGTATTGTACAGTTTATAGTTCATATACAGTTTTAGTTATATAAATAATAGAGTTTGAATGTACATATACATATACATAATTTTTTCCAATACAAAAGTTTAAACGTGATTATTAAGTTGCACTTTAATTTTATAAAATACAAAATTTATTCTTTATACTTTTTTTGTTGAAGCTCTTGGAGAATTTTCACTTGATTACCTATTTTGTATCAACTCACAATATAATATTATACCAATATTTACATAATGATGAATTTAATTAATTATTGTATTATTAAAGTATTTAAATTAATATTGACCTTTCAATCGAAATACAATTTTTATTATGCCCACGAATATATTCTCCCAACATTGCCAGTAGACAAACTCGATTATCGATTAATACAAAAGTCGGTGCAAATGTATCTACTATACTTGTACTAACTTTATATAATTTCAAACAGATTTTCACAACCAGATAACTCAATTAGTCTAATTTCATCCTCGAGTATAAATTATTCAGCTCGAAATATATAATCAGATATACATAACGTGTTTGAAATAAATTTGCACTTACTCAAGATTATTAGTTAAGTGGGTTTGAACATGTTATTTTAATGAAAAATAAATTTATTTTAATGTTAATTTGATTTAAACAAATATAGAAAGACAGTACGCTACTTGTATATTTTGTTATTTTTTAATTTGTGTATATGTACTTCTAATTTACAATTTATACCTAGAATTTTTTTACCAACATCAATCCAGATTACTTCGTAGATTCAATTATGTTTCAAAAAGTTCAATAATGAAATTTGCAACTTCTGTTGCCAATTAAGCATAAATTGTTTTGAAACAAATGTTTTAATCAAATTATCGTTGCACGACTGAACTGTGTTATTAACGAAAATATACAAGTGTTTAATCAAATATGTGCTAGCAGTTGCTGATAGAACACTATATAATATACATCTAGTTATTTTATTTAAACTAATCAAAAAACATTTTCATCAGATAATTAAAAAGTAACGGTCTTGGCAATAGAAAAATTAGTCAATGAGTCTTTCTTTGTTATTTTAAAAAAATGGACAAATTTACATATTTATAATTTATTAGACTATGAGTTTCTTCGACAGTATGTATAGTAGTAGGAGAATGTTTGTATATCAATCAATTAGCATATAATGTAATAAAACTAATAACAATTTTTATTATCGTTTCAGATTCACTCTATTATGTTTTATCATTGTTCTGTCCATAAATAAAATAACGACGAATATATCATAGCTCGTTAAAATTATGATGATATATATAAAAAAGTTTTATTATTAAATTTATAATATACAAATATTCATATCATAAATTTTGTACTACGTCGGTATTTTATGGAATTTAGCTTAAACATTTTTCGAGTGGAATGCTTTATCCGTTGTTGGTTTGAGCGCATCGCATTTCGTAGAGATTACGGATTTAATACTCATTTCACGTTCAAAGAGCAATTATCACAAATGCAAAGAATTTATTTGTAAAAAACATTGTAATTTCAATTGGTAAAATCTTTGATGTTGCAGATATAAATAATTATATATATATATATATATATATATATATATTTATATATATATATATATTTATATATATTGTGACGGATTGGGGTTGATGCTCCCCTTTCTTAGGGTATATGCAACGACTGCCTAATATTACATCTAGCGTTGCATCCCCAACGAAAGGGTTACACCAACTCCTTAACCCGACTTCTATAACCACCCTGTAATTACCTGTGGAAAAGCCAACTAACTACACGAATGAAACAGAATGTACTTTTAACTTATTTAATTATTACTAATTATTACAGGTGTCACGGCATGACAATACCTACGTACTGTCATGCCCTTTGCCTAAAACCTAACGTATTCATAAATCTTTATTAATTACTAACGTAAAACGGTATCAACGGAGTAACTATAACGACGGATAACGGAGGAAATAGCTTTTAAAACAATAATACATCTGACCTTTACTGGAACGGGTTCTCCTCTCCTGGCACAACACACACACCACTATACACAAAGTGGGTCCAGCGACTAGCGCGTGGACCCGACCGAACTCCTCAGAGGAGGTTACAATTCTTAATGCCATTTTTCAATCCCAGACTGGACCTTATATTGGCATCCCTATTGGGCGTGGTGGGGGAGCGTCATTGCACTGGTGGTTATGCAACCCTTTTGACGACAATACCGATTGTCGTTACACGCCCCCCTGTCACAGTAGAGTCGGCCTCGGCTCTTAAATTCAAAGTTGACATTATTGCCCTCTCCTGGTTTTTTCCGGGTTGTTCCGGTGTTTTTCGTAGGGTCCTGTTTTGCCCTTTGGTCCTCGTCTTTGGGTTGGCTAGTTTAACTTGGTTGGCTTTGCTCAAGTGTGAGCCTTGGCTGCTAGACGATGATTGTAGTTGTGGTTGCGTGCTGGCCATCCTTTAGGCGTTGTGGTTCCGGTCAGATATTCCTAGAATCCTGGCAAGCTATTCCCCCTTTGTTTACAAACTCAAAACACGTAGCAGCTAGTAAACATAAACTTACATATACACGGGTCTGATAAAAAAAATACATTAACATCCTTAATACAAAAAAAACGAAAACAAAATCCTTCAGTAACACAAAAATTACAATACAAAAATAAGTCCGTTTGCTTAAGACTATCTTAACCTATTTCGTTCTCAAAGAAACCGTGTTGGGAAAAACTGTACTCAGCAAATTCAGAAAAAAAAGAAAAAACAAGATTAGACTCAGAAAAAAAAGTAGTTATATACCACAGACTAACAAAAGACAAAAACTTAATAAAAAAAATATTCGAAGTACAATCGTTTTTTCGTAACACGTTTCCTTGAAACGCAATCTTATCCTATGTGCGTGTGCTGTCACCTATTTTCTTGGTTGTAGTATTAGAATTAATGGAATAACCGTAGCCCGAATTATAAATTAGTTCGCCAGAAATCATGAACCCGATGATATGGACAATCTTTTACTGCGTAACGCGCGGAAAAACTTTGACAAGAAAAAAAAAACGAAACTAATATGACCATAAACAAGAAACAAAAATACTCCTCAATTTACAAAATACAATTATTTAAATAACTAGTTTACTTTTACGGACGCGACGTTTACAGTAATTCAGCCTCTACTGGTGTGATTGCCCCCCAAATACAAGACCACAGATGGGGGCTAGGATCTAGTTTTCCTTCATTGCTCCCCCCGCAGAGCCCCATACCAATAATAATATCTCTAGACCGACCGTCTATGCCCACCCAAAAACAAATGGCACTTACACTTAACACCTATGTAAGCGTGACACACCTGGGGTTCCTCAGCCCGGCACAAAAGTACCCCAAATTGCCCC
This sequence comes from Ctenocephalides felis, assembly GCF_003426905.1. Lineage (NCBI taxonomy): Eukaryota > Metazoa > Arthropoda > Insecta > Siphonaptera > Pulicidae > Ctenocephalides > Ctenocephalides felis. Next base: position 38,286,564 of record NW_020539725.1, on the reverse strand, counting down.
CTTGACGGGAGATGACGTGCTGCGACCTATGTCGCCATCCCGGTCTTCGCTGAAGGTACCTTCCCAAACATATTCCATAATAATCCATAATACATAATAATTCACATAATAATTCGACGGCTGCGGGGTTGATTAAGGGCGGTTTCCCCGATTGAAACCGTACGCGTCCATCGATTCGGACATCTCAATGGTCCTCGCTCGTGGACTACTGGGCCCGGCTTTCAACTCACATATATAACCATAAAACAAAAACGTAAATCCGATATGGCGTCCCGATATAAGCCTGCAGACTTATATTTATACAATTTATGTTGCAACAACCTACTCTCCACAAACAAAAATCCCACTATAACTTCTTATATGTCTTCTTAGTTTTACGACTTATCTAATGGGGGGAATCTTAAAACTAAACCTATTACTATAATTATGTTTAATTATTTACATATGTACATCTATATATGAGTTCTTATCTATATTAAAAAAAACGAAGAGAAAAGTGAAAGAAATATTTTTTCCTTTCTTTCTTCTTTTATTCCACTAACGTGGACCGTGTCGTATTTGCAACTGTTTCTAACTTTACGCTCAATCTTATAATTCAGATTTATAGTTTATCAACTATTTTATAAGGCCCGTGCCATGTATGCTGTAGATTGTCTGATTGGCCCTTTAGACCAACTTCCGTGTTCCCTAACACCCACTGGCCTACGACAAATTCGGCATTTTTGTTGAGCCCTCGCGATATTTTGTAGTACTCGTTCGCGAGTCGAGTCTAACTGGTTTACCGCGAGTGCCCTATAGCATGCCTCGGCCCTCCACGACTTAGCGCTACGTCGCTCGGCAGCCGGGCTGTCTACGGGCTATTCTTATAAAAAAAAATAAAGAAAAGAAAAAAAATGAAAATAAATAATTAAAAAAAAAGATGGTAAAGGCTACGACACGATCCTTTGATTTACATATTTGTTTATACAAACAAACCTATTCATTTAAGTATAATTAACCCTGATTCCAAATATCAACTTCACCCTATCTAAGATTATCCATTCCTGTTTCTTTCGATTAATACTTTCTTTCTTCATTATTTTTATTTGCCATATCGGATCCCTTAATCTGGATTGGGCGGTCAAAAACACGAGCCAATAACTATTGACGAGGCAGAAGTAAAGTATTTTCAATAAAAAATAAAATCGTAATTTGTCCATATAAAAGGGCGTCACGAAAATTAAACAAAACGCCGACGGTATAAACGCGGTAATACACTACAAACGTTTGTTTGGTTTGATTTACGGTAACATTATCAGTGAACAAAAAACATACGACGAAAATAAAACATAAACGATTTGGGCACCTTAACATATTTAACATTTCAACTAACAATTGCCCTCAATACTCGCATTACCTTCAACGCCTTGTAACATAGGCCATAAACTCTATCCGTAAACCAAACCAAACCTTTCGCGACGCACGGCAAAAAACACAACGACAAATATATAAATATAAAAAAAAAACAAAATTCTAGTATATTAAAAATGGCGAACAAAGCGGATAATGCAATAATGAAAAGGAGGATAAAAAAAAAAAAAAAAGTAACGAAGTTACGCGTATGATACAAAACTAATTTATTATGAAATAGTAAAGTATTAAAGTTAGTAAAATGCAACATAAATCTTAGTTAAAATAAAAAGAAGTTAGTATGATCAACGAAAAAAAGAAGATATAGTTAGTAAAAAGCGAAAAAGAAAAGAAAGCGAAAAAAAATGCCTTTAGCCGTTCACGTATCATTCCGAACAATACATGAACGTTCATCTAATTGCCGAACTACAAATACGTATATTGCAAATCCGGGTTCTACCTTTGCAATTGTCTCTGTGTTCGTAGAAATACGACTTTTCGAAGGGAAATGTCACCTGCCCACCCGCTCTATTTAACCAAGGTTTTCTAGGCCTTTGGTTTCCAAGCCGCATAATCGTCGGTCGAACTGATCGCCTTAGCTGCCATTATGAATTATGGTGAAAAGTCGTATCCTATTATTAATAATTAAATAAGATCAAATAGATGAAGCCGCGAATTGAGCACTAAGCAATGACGTTCCGGCGGGAACGAGAACGCCATTAATACGCGTAAGAAAAAAAAAACGAAAGAGAAAAAAAATAGAAAAGTACAATATTAAAATCGATAAAACTAAATTCATTATTGCATCACCCTACTGAAAAAAACACGAAAATACACGACGTTAAAATATTAAAAAAACGAATAATACACGAATAAAAAACATACTAATACTACAAACCAATTACATAATACAAATGTATTACACAACCCTCCAGCTGGTCAGATACAATTAGCATGTCTATGATGTAACGATTAAGAGAAAAAAAAGTTACAATAAACTCGAAAATAACATTAACATCTTGGTTCGGCACTTTCTGCCTGCTAATACATTTTTTTTTTAAACTCTTTGCGTTCTCTACGCAATTTTTTTCCACATACGCGGCCTTTGCGCCCCTTGTTACCGCGCGTTTCCTCGAAAATTCACTTCATATTCAATCATAGACATGCTAACTACTATTCCCTCCGTGAACAACATAAAAACAAACATACTCCATTTTAAAAATATTTGCTAACTCTTTGGTTAATTCTCGACGATACAAAACTCAATTAATTTCACTTTCAATGATAAAAAAAAACAAAACTTATGCCAATGTTGCATTATAAAACCCATATTTAAATTATATAAAACAAAACTAATCCTAATTATCCTAAACCTATCAAAATCCTAACTAAAATGTTACTAACTTATTAAGAAAGTACAAATAACAAGAGAAAAAAAATCAATCTTTACTAGCCTAATAAATTATGTAATATTTTAAATAATCCTATACCTAATAAAATCTTAACTAAAAATATGAAATCTTCCTAACTTATTACAAACTAAAAAAATAATAAAATATCAATCTTACTGGCATAATCATTATGTATTTTTTATATCTGACTATCTATACCTATCATGTTCTAATCTAAGTAATTCTGTCTCATTCGCAAATCATCTCGAAAAAATTATGTAATTACAGGGCTCATCAAACTTCGCGAACGAGATTAACGAAAGACAACAAAACACAAAAAAAAAAAAATAAAATAATAATAAAAAACAACTCAATACTATTTGCGGTTATCTGTACTACTTAATTATAAAATATTATTTAGTATGAAAAAAAAAATATACAAAAAGTGAAAGTTTTTTTTTGTATGAAATGTTTACTAGTATCGACTTGGCGCCAGGCATTGTGTAAAAAAAAAACGCACTTAGAGGGCTGTTTCGCTTGACGTCGACTGGCCCTAGCGAATCGAATTTCTACGACCGTAATTTCTTCACAGGTCAAAATTTTTGAGTGCCACTAGCGGAAAAAAAAGGGCACAGGCCATATATTTACATCTTTGAATAAATATGTCAATGAAAAAATACTAGAGATTAGTGAAACAATATTTTGCCTATTAACTGTTTTCGAAGACAGAAAAAAAAAACGATTTGTGTGTGGCATAGGGTCAAGTGTACGGAACTTGAGATTTACGAAGAAAACGAAATATATTTTGAGGGGCAATGTGTTTCAAATCTTTCGAACTAGCCTATCAAAACAAAATACTTGAATATGACGATTTATAAGTGGCTTTACAGAAATTGAAATTGATATGAATGTTTTTTTTTGACCGAGTTTCTTCTATACCCAGGGGAACAAATGGAACCAAAACACAACAAGTAAATAAATCCCCTTTTAAAATAAAATTAATTGCATTTTTTGTAATATTATATCCAGAAAAAAGAAGAAAGAAAAAAAATAGAATGAGCGCACACAACAATCAAATGAAATCTGATTTTACAAATAAAAATAATACTTTGAACATTTTTTGTAATGTTATAAACATAATAGGTTAAATAAATATGAGTTTAATAATTTTAAATAAGTTAAATAACTTTAAATTCGAAAATTTTATTTACTTTTTAGGATTAATCTTAACAAATATTAGGTAACAAATTTAACATCGACGCAAATGGCAATCAAAACAACATATTTGGTTTAATAAAATTAAACTAGATTATTACATATTCCATACTCAAAACATTAAACAAATAAATCACTTATATTTTCAACGTAGTAAAATTCTACTAACATAAAACTAAACCACATCACCGCGAAAAGAACCCAATAAAAATGCACAGATAAACACAAATAGTAATACACATAAAGAATACAATTATAATTTCCACAATATTTACGCAATAATTAATTTTTAGATTTACTAAATTTACCGAACAACGTACTATAACAAAAAAAACATCTATCATGAAATTAACGTAACTAGTACACGTAACTAGTGGGAGCGACTCGCTTAGCTTTTAATAAAAATAATTAATTATTACAATTATTAAAAATTTGTGAGGGGGGTTTATGGGGGATCGAATGCGTTTTCACCATTGTGACGGATTAGAGGGGGGTTGATGCCCCCTTTCTTAGGGGATATGCAACGACTTCCATTATTACGTCTAGCGTTGCATCCCCAACGAAAGGGTTACACCAACTCCTTAACCCGACTTCTTTAAACACCCTGTAATTACCTGTGGAAAAGCCAACTAACTACGCGAATGAAACAGAATGTACTTTTAGCTTATTTAATCATTACTAATCATTACAGGTGTAACGGCATGACAATACCTACGTACTGTCATGCCCTTTGCCTAAAACCTAACGTACTCATAAATCTTTATTAATTACTAACGTAAAACGGTATCAACGGAGTAACGATAACGGAGGGAATAGTTTATAAACCAATAATGCATCTGACCTTTACTGGAACGGGTTCTCCTCTCCTGGCACAACACACACACCACTATACACAAAGCGGGTCCAGCGCCTGGCGCGTGGACCCACTGACCTCCTCAGAGGATGATACAATTCTTAATGCCCTTTTTCAACCCCAGACTGGACCTTATATTGGCATCCCTATTGGGCGTGGTGGGGCGTCATTGCACTGGTGGTTATGCAACCCTTTTGACGACAATACCGATTGTCGTTACAATAATATACATATATATATATATACATATATATATATATATGTATATATATACATATATATATATATATACATATATATATATATATACATGCTTTTATAAAAAAAAGACCAATAATTTAGTGAATGTATAGTGTAAATGCATTATGTATTTGATTTTAATCCAAAACTCTAGAAGAGATTTGAAAATGAAATATTCGAAACGGTGGTGGAAATTTAGCATAATGCAAATATTAGGGACAAGAATGAATGATTAAATACTTTGATTACATAGTAACGGAAGTGCAAAGGTTATAATTATATTATATAAACTTTCCCCTGGGTTCTCCAACAGTACTGTTGCACGCTTCTACTATATGGAATACGACCACAGATTCGATCTTACAGACAATACAGAACAAGGCACTGAGACTAGCACTGGAGAAATCGAGAGACCCACTGACAAGATACTACTATTCTACAAAGCACATACACGAACAGACTGACGTATCGATGGTATACAATTACATAAAAAAGCTAACTGAAATTTTTTACCTCAAATGTAGGAATCATGATAGTCCTAACATCTAGGTACTTGACAATTCACGAAAGAAAAAGTTTGGTATGGAAAACACGCCATGTCAAACTATGATCGACCCATAGGTGTAATTCATTTTGCTAAATATTGTTGTGATTTTTTAACTACCAAAACTATTTTTTTTTTCACATGTTTTACACGTACATATATAATGGATATAAAATTCATTGAAACAGAATATCTAGTTTTTGAGAGAGGAGGGTAAAACACTTTGTATAACTCCCTTAAAGTGCAAACTACATTATATAATGATACACATTTTTTAATTGAATTGAATCAGGTTTTCCATAAATATCATAGATGTGAGCAAAGATGCTCTATCCTTGGTGCTTGTCACTTATAAATCATAATAATGAGCAATATTTTAAATTGGCTAATTGAGTCATAATGTTTCAAGGAGCACACCCAGTGTGAAAATTTTTAAATAATCGAATTTTCTATTTTTTCATATTTCGATAGGTTATACCTTCAAAAATAACATACCAAAATTTTAAATTGATATCTTAAATAGTTTTTGAGTCACAGCCATTTAAAGAGTATATATATATACTATATAGTATAATGATCATTTTATCTTTATACGCGTTTTTCTCGAAACAGCATTTTCCGAATTTGCTGCAAAGATTACTCAAAAACAAATGATCCGATCACTATCAATTTTTTTTACATGTTCTATATATAGTTCTCCGTAAAATAAACTATCAATTTTTTGATCGGATCAAAAATCGAATTTTGGCAGTCCAAAAACGACCAAAATTTTGGGTAAAATTCGACTTTTTTTTAAAACGCCGCCATTTTGTCAATTTTCAATTATTTTTTATTATTGTAAGTCATTTTACAGACAATATTATCTACTTTAACGAGAATTTTTTTGAGATTTTATCCACGTGGAAGGCCGGAATCACTGCAGCAGTGAAGGGTCTTTTTTTGCGCCGTTGGAGATCGACGATAATTTAAAAAATATTTAATTTTTTTTTTCAAAAATTTGACTATGTATTTTTAAAACATGTGTAAATATATTCTTATTGTTTTGAAATGATTGATGAAATTTTTTTTAATATAAATTCCCAAAAATCATCTTTTTTTAGGCGGTTACACTAGTTGTGCCCCTTAAGTTGAAGTTTGGTGTTTGTCGTTTATTTCTAAGTTTCAACCTAGATAATCAAAATTAGATGTTGTAAAATACTCAAATAAACCGTATAAAATCGGAAATAAAAATACGTTTTTAATTACATTTCAATCGAAAAGTGAAAAACTGAACATTTACCATAGAGACCCATAAATAATAATTCATTTGCGTCGTACTTATGATCCTTTTCAACGTTGGCCGAGGGAAAGTTTTATATTTTATTTTATATTATATTTTTACTCATAAATCAACAAGCAATTTCAGTTTGGAACCATGGAGTTTCAATAGCAAAGATTAAAATTGTATTAATGTTGTGCAGTTGTTATAGCGGTGAACATAAGTACTCTAGGGGTTTCAGTGCTGTGCATAATGCAAAAGAGCGTTCTAGACTGGAACGATATTTCATGACTTGAATTATTCAGGACCACGCTAGTTTCAGATTGAATTATCGAGCCAATTTAGGCGACGACTGTGAATACAGAATTATAAGCCGTTCAATCAACTAAAAATAATAAAATATATAATAATTTTCTGCGCCAACAATGTCGACTATATTCATATAATATTTACTTATTCAAATAAGTTTATCGTGAAACGGTTTTTGTAGTTTGGTGATAATGATTGATTAAGCCAAGTGTGTAGACGACTGCCATGACTATTTTAAAATTTCATTTATTCATAAAACTATATTATATATAAATAAATGATGAGTGCTCTGCCCAAAGACGTTAGCTGATTGTAAGTTAAGAAGTATATAGAAAAAACTTTCCTCGTTGCCGCTCCGAAAGTGTTGTTTTAACTGAAAATATTCTTATTAACTATATTGTCAATAAAAAATTTTGTCATTACATTGACTCACGTAATAGTGAAGCCAAACGCTAATTTTACTCCAGCTTCATATATAATGAAATAGTGTTCTGATACTACATCATTGTAATTCCCAACATTTAACTTGGTTTCTTCATATTCAACATTCAAATGCGGATCGTAGAATGTATTTCTCACACTTATATAAATTATGATATCATTAGGACAACTCGTAAAAATATCAAAATTATTCACAGCGTGTTTGTGTAAAAATTTATGTATCTATTAAACATACTTGCACAAAATGCTCATACGACGCTAATTTTGAACGCTGGTATTACAAGATTTTTCAAATTAATCAAACTATTAGCAAAAAAATTTAATTTTGAAGAATGTTGGCTACATTTTATAACATTTTGCACGCGCAACTTTATTTATAAATTAAATATAACCGCATATTTCATGATAAAATTCATACTTGAGAGTATGAATAAAAATTATTATGCTTGCAGAACATGATATTGCGTTTAGCATTGAATGAACTTTTACCATTTGTATGGTAAAAGTGGCACGATTTTACACAACTATTTTATACAAAAGAGCTGTTAATGAATTTAAATTTGATAACAATGCTATTTTAGCTACATAATAGACTGTTTATGTAAAATATTATTTAAACAGAGTAGGTAAAGAATTTTCACATGATTACCCATTTCGTATAAACTCACAATATAATATTATACCCAATATACACATAATGATGATTTTATTTAATTATTGTGTTATTGATGTATTTATATTGATATTGACATTTAAATTGTAAAATTAATCAAAGTACAATTTTTATTATCAAAGAATTTTAATTTTGAAGAATGTTGGCTGCATTTTATAACCTTTGTGTAGCTGCACGCGCAACTTTATTTATAAATTAAATATAGCCACATATTTCATGATAAAATTCATACTTGAGAGTATGAATAAAAATTATAATGCTTGCAGAACATGATATTGCGTTTAGCTTTGAATGAACTTTTACCATTTGTATGGTAAAAGTGGCACGATTTTACAGAAATAATGTATAGATATATGAAAAGAGATATAAAATTTGATAACAATGCTATTTTTGTTACATAATAGACTGTTCATGAAAAATATTAAATGAACAGGGTACATAGGTACTATTTACATTTTATCTGCACAAATTTTTGTTAAAAAATTAAGTAATTATGTTTTATAATTGCTTCGATAAAACTTACATAAAAATTAATATATTATTGTTGATAATTTAATTTTTTAAGTGATAAAAGTACTAAACTTATTCCGTACTGGAATATAGTTTATGATTAAAATATTATAAAATATAATGGAAATGTACACATTATAAATGCTGGTATTACATATTAACCGGAAAAATTATAAGTTTTGAGGCATGAATTATAAACACATTATAAAGTTTCTAAACGAGTTTGCTCTGAAATTTATAATATTTGAAATTTATATATATATATATATATATATATATATGTTATATTTATATCATACCTATATCAATATATATTGATATTCATAAGCATGTTATTAATTACAACACTTGCTGGCCAGTTAAATGTTTCTTAGGGTTTATACAAAAACCGACATTTCAGAAAACCGGTTTTAGTTTTCGAATTTTATATAGAAAATAATTTTTTGGTCGAATATTCTGTTATCTATCCGCAAATTTAGTGTGATTTAGAGCTAATTTTAAACATTCTAATTGTTTATTTGTTTACTAAAATATGATTTCAAAAAACTAATAACGTCAATAGAATTACTACTTAAACGTGTCCTTTGTTTACTCACAAAATTTAATGAAATAGAAAATACTCTCATACTTGCGACCGAATTATTGCTTAATTGTTTTTAAAGCCTGATATAATTATTCTAAGTTTTTTCTTCTTTTATTTGTGGCTTCTAAGGATAAAAACTCTTTTTTTCGAAATTTAAGTAGAGGAAGTTACTTCTTCAAGAAGAAGTCACACTGATTTGAAGTAATATATACACTGGTATAGAAATCTAAATTGTAATATATACAAACCCTTTCTGGAAACCATTGCATAAGATATCAAATGCTACTGAACCGATATGATTTCAAGAATCATAACGCTTTCATCTATCTTTTATATTTGGCTATATATGTTGGTTTGTCTATATATATTTTATATTTATACAGTAAAAACCGACTTTTTTCACTAAAAAACCGGTTTTCGCCATTCCATAGTTTTCGCCAAAAGACCGGCTTTTGAAAACCGACAAACCCTAGTGTTTAGCTTTACTGTCGTTTACTATATTGTACATCAGATATACTATATCTTAAAAAAATTTATCTCTTGTAATCTTATAATAAAATTTTCTACAATTCAGATGGACCGTGAATGGCGACGCGCGCGGCCGCGTCTCCAACGTTCAGAGCGCGTTCATAGCGGTGATAGCGGCGGATCTCCAGCCTATAGTCCCTGGGAAGTGTTCGTCCGAGAATCGCTCTTACAACTGGCATGGCCTATGTCGCTTAGTAGCGACAGCAACTCTCCACCGTATTCGCCGTTGCATGCTGCGGTTGCCCATCCCGAAGTTCGGGCGAGGTGAGTAAAATTATCTAAAGCTTTTTATAATGAACTTTTCTTATTTTGGTATTTAATTTATATTGAACAAAACTCGTTATTGTTACGAAAGATGAATATTTTTTTCTATCGGAAATTTACGATGAAACGTGAGTATTTATAATGATTGCAATTGATAACAAACGCACCCTGGTACACTAACACTCTACATAAAGATTTAAAAATTAAAACTATTAATGAAATGATAAAAGAAAGGAGCAAAAAATTCCACGAAAAATTACCAGGTCACCGAACAAATATTTAAAAGAATTAAGCGAGGAAACTCCCACTCGAAGTTTGAAAAAATATGAACATACGATCTTAAATAAAATATCAAAAAATAAAAAAACGAGATAGCTCATAGGAGATAATCTCTTAAGTGCATTTACACTCAGCATATTGCCTTAAAAAATGTATATTATTTTGATCGGCAATAAATCTATGCAAATAAAAAAATCGATAACATTGATTGTTGTAATAAAATAATTGATGTACTTTCGAGCGTTATATGGAATACGAAAGATTATTTTACCTGTCAATTATTAGTACGGTTTTATGACACTTCTCTACATCCGAAAATATACATCATTACAAATAATAATGCTCATAATAAACCAAAACGTCATTATAGCAGTTTTGCTACCTCCCAGCAAGATTTATGAACAGCAATTATTTGTGTGATCAATGGTAGGGGAATGTGAACCACTTTTGGTAATTGTAACTTTTGTATTATTTTGATAATTGAAAAAAGTTTTAAAGTAATAATTGGATTATATAAAAAAAACGATGTCTACTGATTTTAACGTATTAGCCCCCTCATTATAGTAAGTTTACCTCGAAATTCGAGATAGCTGTAAATACTTTTATATTCACATACTAAACTTGTCTCAAAACTTTCATATGGTATTGACTCCCTACCATATGTAGGTTCCGAGACAACTTTAGGATGTCAATATACAAGTATATACAGACTTACAGCTGGAAATCTCGAATTCCGAGATTCTTGCCTAATTTAAGCTTAAATGACTGAACAATATAGATACTCATGAAAAAGTAGAAAAATTATCATTATTTCGATATTCATTCACAAAATAATTTTTTGATAATATCTTGAAGATGATTATTGAAATTGATAGAATCCCATATAAATTTCAAGTTTTTTTAATGAAACAAACATATATTACTTGAAATGTATAGAACTTTTGTAATTATGTCAAAGACTAATAATTTATTCATGCATTTCTTATTATTCATTATTTAAAAAATATCATTATTTTATTCTGCTACCAAAAATGAAAAACGAAATTATATTATTTTAGCATATTTTTGATTTCGTGTACGTTTCGATTTTAGATTCAACCCTTTTATGGTGCAATGAGTAAAATATTATGCAAACGAAATTAATAAAAACATTTTTTGCGCCACGTGATTACTGTCGGAAATTGTTTCTTATCGTTCCGCAATCTTTTGCCCCAATTTCGTTACTTTGAATTATTTTTAATATTTTAATAACAGTTGAACGTTGATTTTTGCTTATGTAAACAGTTTAATAATTTTAACTTAACTTTTGTAGAATTTTAGTTTATATGTAAAGTTCGTCGTACTTTATATACTACTATTTGATACATAAATTGATTACTTAGATATGCATAGATATTTTTAAGATGATTTTAATATTTAATGTTTGATTTTTTTTAATAATTTTATTTACTCATATCTGATATCTGGTATATCTAGTATAGTGTATCAGTTATTTATATTATATGGGATAGTAAAAACTTGTTTACTATCTTATATAAAATTACTATCTTATAAGCTTACACAAGGGTACAAAGTATTCGAAGTACAAAAGTTCGAACTAAATAAAAGGTTTTTAAATATTACAGTTTGTGTTGCATGATTTTCGGTTGGTAAAAAGTATGTCATGAAGTGAAATGAACAAACTTAATTATTTCAAAAGCATTAGACTTTGAGGCTCAATTTCACCGAGTATAAATTTTAATCTAAAATTCATTCGTTCTGGATAGCCACTAAATATGGCTCATTAGACAGAAACAACCCAAGAGCACTTACGTTTACCTGTAATATTAGAAACTCACAAGAGACCCTGCGGAATCTCAAGCACAATACCCCCGATTACTTTGAGTAGAGCAAATGCCTTATTCAAGTGCTCTCGCACACACCCAAATATTACACAGAATAAAATATTCATGAATTGTAAGTCCTAGGAGAGTTCATGAATCTGATGATAATAGTATTACAAGTATCTATCCAATTATCAAAAAGTAATAAAGTTCAGTTTGATAGGTCTTGCATATGTTTCAAGAACCCATTTAAGCTTTCTTGAGTACATAATACACACAAATAATTTAAAAAACACAGAATCTAGAAGTAAAAATGAAATGTAACATTCACAATCAGATCAGATCGTCTGTGTTTTATAAGTCAACACGCTTGTTGTTTATATCTTATTTTAGTTTCTTTTTTTTTTCAAATAAATAATAATTCTATTTCATAAATAAAACTGCTAGCCAAATCTGTGCTACTTATTACAATTTCATATTTTATTAAAAAATATGATATCAAATATTTGTGCAGAAAAGAAAAAATACTATATCCATAATCTACAAAGCGAAGAATATTTACATTCGAAATCTTGTTAGGAAAATCGCAGACAATAGTATTATAAAAACTCCTTCGTATCAGTTTGTGCTTCACAGGTTCCCCCCAAATGGAAAATCCGATTAAGTTCTGGGTTTCGACCGAATGCTACGATGGTCTATAAGAACTTCGAGGATAACCCAAAACTTTACCATTGGTATACATTTTTAAATATGTTGAGAGCGTATGCTTGTACAGATGATATGTTTAATATGGAATATTTTGAAAGAGAAAAAAACATGAGATACATTTTTTAGGGATGCGACTTTTTCATATATTTTTAACAAAGCTCTAATATAAAATAATCAAAATATTATTTTGATAGTTAATACTGTATTTTGCAAACACATTAAAATACGTAAAAAAAATTTTGAATTATTTAAATTCGACAAAATATATAAATTATTATGAAAAATATATAAGAACTATTATCATTAAATTCAGGTTATGCCTTATAACGAAAAATGATATTAATAAATTTATTGTGGTTACGCAATTTGCAAAACCAATATTGTATAAAATATCGATGCATTTGATGATATTATTAATATTTTACACATTTGTTTGCTCATTTAATTAATTTGATAATAAGCTTTTAATTATAATGGAAGCTTAAATTCAAATTATTTCAATAAACAAATTTGTAACGATTGTATGTATATAATGAGTACGTATTAAAAAAACACCAAATGTAAATTGAATATATCAATCATATAATTAGATGTGATATGTGTTGAAAAATGTTATTGCTGGCCATTTACAAAAAGTAAATTAAGGAAAATAAAATTAGAAAAATTAATTTCTTTATCATTTTTAATATTTTATTTCCGAAATTCTTTATCACTATTTTAAATATATTCAATGGAACAACAAAAACAATTTTTACTTCTCTTACTATTTATCAATTTGAATTAATTTGATATTGAGATTGAGTTAATGATTAATATTACTAATTATCAGTAACTGTCTTCAATCACACAAATTTTAAGATACTGAAATAATAATCTTTCAAATCTACAAATTTTATATAACTTGTATAAAACATTATCTCTGAAACAACGATATATAATATAAAAATAGTTTGTAGTCGAAAACTCTTTTACAAAGTTGAGATTCATCTCGTGCAAGCGTATTTACATAATATTGCCATTTTAAAAAAACGTCGATTTTTATCCTGTGTTCAGCGTCACAATGCATATATTCAAATTTTTCCAAGGATATTCTTAAATATAAAGCTGGTGAAAACTTTCTTGCATAATTTTATGATCTGAATAAAAAAAGCTTGAATATGCAAATATTTAACTGTACAACGGTGTTGCATAATATTTAAATTTTATATAGAATTTAATAATATCAAACGTTATTACATCAAAGAACATGAAACTCAAAGGATGTAACAGGAATAATATTTAAAGTAGTTTTTCTTATGAAATCAAAAATCTCCAACGTCTAAGATATACAACTGATTTAAATATAAGTCAAGTGCAAATGTAACGAAGGAGATTTTATACAGAAATTATAAATAATTAAACAATTATTTATTATTGTATTTGTTCACAAAAAAACGCCATACTAAACACAATCAAAACTATTTTATAGAACACCATAGCATAGAAAATTTTACTCTTGAATATTTTTGTTGGGGTAAGACAATATTAAAAAATGTTTAGAAATATATATTATGTCTAAGATCTTGCATCAGTTCTTTCGGTAATTCATATAAATATATTAATATAATGTAACGCAATGTTTTTGTTATATTATAATTATTTACATTTCCTACGACCGTCAAATCGAATTATTACAAAAAGAATCTGTTAACTATATTATTGACAACGAATTCAAAGTACTAGCAAGAGTACTTTTATCCCGTAGAAAAGTTGTGAAAGCATTTTCTGTTCATTTTAGAAGTTTAACAAGTTGCTGAGCTTTTAGTCAGATTTATATTATGAGAAACTTGGCCTTCAGTAGATGTCTTATGAATTTACTTTTGCGTAACACAAAGTTTGGAAAGCTGTATATATATATATATATATATATATATATACAAATCACAAATTTGTTTGTTTATTAATTCCAGTTTTTAACACAAATACAAATAAAGTAAATCAATTAGTAAATACGTTTTAAACTCAAACTCAAGTAAGTTCTCCCAAGCAATAATTCACTTTTTAAATGGTAAAAAAATGTTTTAAATATCTTTTAGACAATAAAAAATACATGTTTAATGTTCAATATGCGCTAATAATGTTAAAATATGGGAGTATTTTAAGTTTTGTAAATAATTCAGAAGTTTTGTAAATAATCCCAATAAATCATTTGTTGAAAAAACGCTGTATGAATACAATAAATAATAAATTTATTTTAATAATATAAATCAAAAATATTTAAATTTATTTGAATTATATAAATTAGGCTTGCTGTTTTAATTATTTTTGTGTTTCAAAATTTCAAATAGGTCGCCTTTTACAAATAACAAATTTTAGCTATTTCATAGACCTCATTTCTTCCCTCTCCATGATCACATTCAATTCAAAGCATTTTAATTAAATCGTTACACAAATAACTGCTCTAAATCTTTGTCAAGTGTTAAAATGAAACAGGATTATTCCACTACCTAAATGCATTTGCGATGTAGTAATCCAGAGTATGTTTGTGTCATTAAAGCTAATTGGAATACTCCGACCTTAGACAAGTGATTAAATTTTTACGACACTCAATAAAAACATTAACTAACATCATTTTATTGTTTTAAGCACTTTATAAGATAAATAAATATATATATATATATATATGTATATATATACAAATATATATATATATATATATATATATATGTATATATATATGAATAGTCTTGAATTTGATGTTGATATATAATATATACTCAAATTAAACATATATATTATATATGTTTAATTTGAGTTAAAAGGTCGAATGTTACATCAATAAAAATAGTATCAAGGTTTTTTAAAAATTTGCACATACTTATACCATGGATTAATAATGGTTTTATATGTTATATTAGGATACAAAATCGTAAGTGTTTTATTATTATTATTATTATTATTATTGTTGTTGTTTTTCTATGAAATTTCCTACATATTATTTATTTAGTTTTAATTTTTATAGTTAAATTGATTACCACTGAATGAAGGCTAAGATGCTAGCCGAAACGTATGGATTTTAAATAAATAAATTTTTAAAAACTCATACTATTTTTATTGATGTAACGCCCGACCTTTTAACTCAAATTAAACATATATATATATATATATATATATATATATATATATATATATATATTCACTTTTGATTAACGTAAGTGAATATGTTATAGAAATCAGATAATCAATCCATGAGATCTTATTTTCTCTCTGAGAGATATTGAAATAATAGAAAATCATCCATAAGGTTACACTTACACTTTCGACATGTTTGATTTGATTATTATTAAATATTTAATGTATGACATAACAATTTGTTACTGGTTATTGGAAAAGAATGAAAATGAAATATTCTACCTGTATCATTCATGTATTACTAGTCTTTATTAAATAAAGATAGCAAAAGCTGTAAGTGAAAAATGTTTTCCGCTCTTCATCTTCGCTTTAATGATTTATCGTTGTTACCTTTAGTTCATTTATCAGTATGGCCTTTAGTTCATTTATCGCTACATACAACTAGCTTTATATTAAATTTTTGTTTGTATGTAACACTCGATAAAATCAGCTTTTATTGTTGGTAAATTAATTTGCAGACGTCAGATATTCTGTGTATAAATAAAATTTTGATATTGTTCACTTAAAAAAATTTTTATTTAGACAAATTACTTTTGTGATTTGTTTAATGACCTCTGTGGGGTGAAATATCAAATTGGAATCGAAATTAAATTACCAAATAAATTTGATTGTTTTCTTATCTTATCATTGATGAAATTAAATCGAATAAACTATCTAGACACTCCAAGACGATTGAGATTTACGATCTTTACAGGTCGTAAACAAGGAGCATTTGCTGAAATTGCGTTGCTAAAATTTTCTGAAATTGGGTCAATCTTGTATTTTAATTATAAAAATATTAAACATATTTATTTTAGTTATATATATATATATATATATATATATTATTTAAATTTAATTTGATTTATTTATATATTTAACTTTTGTTCTTTAATATTTTAATGGCCTTCCTCCAACAATTATATAACATCTTTTACCGTGTCAAGTTCTAGTAAATTACAGAAACTTTTGAGAAAATTTATAGATTTAAGTACTTCAGAAAAGGTTTGGTTGAATAGTTCCAAATAGTTCAGTTTAAAAAAAAATATATAATAAATATATTATATAAATATAATACAGTTAATAAAAAAATATTTTATCGGATCTCGTAATATTTTAAAAGAAAAGTTCAGAAGTAAAACGTTAATCTTTGATAAAAGCCTCGTAAGCATTAGTACAAAAATTATTTCTGTATATTTTATACGGTATGCTCGCCGTGTCCAAGAAAATTAAAATTGGATATTTTCCAAGATCTTTGATGGCAACAAGAAAACTTTTGTTGAGTTTCTATAAGATTTCATTTCGCACGTCGCAGAACATCCATCCTGCGTTAGGATGATGGATGAAAGTTAGATATTACATTATCGTTTCTCTTCCGCGTCACTCGAACAGCCTCTTTCATGACTATAGTCAGCAAACCAACTGTAAATATAATTTAATTTAAAAATCTTATATCAAATCATGAGATGAACCAACACATGCTGGGATTAAGAGCTCATCAAAGAAAATATATCAAACATCGTACAGCAACATTGATTTTGGAATATGGATGCTGTATAAAGTTCTAAAATAGCAAGTTTATATACACAAATATTGATGAATTTGAAATTTAGTAAATTTGCCTAAAATAATGCAAAATTAAAAATTACTGTAATACATGTAATTAAACATTAATGAATTATGCACTAATTAGACAAAATTGTAGCAAGTTATAATTATCTTTTATTTTGCAATGAGACTAGTGGCTTTTTTCATATGATAATATTTTTGCATTAGGTACTATTAGAAAAGTGGAATAAGTAATGCCTTCCAAATGTTTAGAATCAGAGAAACGAGTCAATGCATTTTCTACTTTATTTCAAATAATTTCTAGAATAACCAAAATTAATTTCTAGAATATCCTAATAATTAACTATTTAAATGCTAGTATATATATATATATATATATATATATATATATATATATATATATATATAGGGCTAATGAACACCATATCAAACTATTTTGTCTATTCCTCAAACATACTTAGAAGCTAAAACAACTTATATAATAATAAAATTAATCAAAATCTTGGTACTGCTTCAACATTTTTAAAAGATTTAAAAAAATAAATGTTTAATTTATTAAAATCTCTCCCTCTTAAGAAATCGTGAAGAAAAGATTATATCTCAAAAAATTAAATGCAGAGAAACGACTCGCTTGAATTTGATTAATTATTCTGAATGATTTTTAATGTTAGGAAACAAGCATTGCAATAGAGAAATTTTTAATCTTACTAAAATACTACAATAAAAATATGAATACGAATTCTCCAATTTAATTAAAGTAATTTTTTATTAATTATATAATAACAGAAAGATGTTGAAACAAACATTCTACATCTTTCTTCCTTTGGACCCTATGTCAAAATCAGAACAGTTAAGATTTTATGACGACTGTTACTACTGTACCCTGGCACGAGACCGTACCCAGTCTCCCCTAAACCAATGTTCATTTTAGTGAAATTTATATAAAAACTCCAATTTATTTACTTACCGTAGGGTAGTTATAGTAATGGGCTGAAAATCGAAAATGAAAATTTTTGCATTTCTCGACGTTTTGAAGGTTTCTGAACATTTTGGCGTACCTCAAAAAATGGATGTATGTGTGTGTGCTTTGTGTGTCCGCATTTTTTTGTTTACGTTTTAGGGCACACGGATCAACCGATTTGAATGGTTCAAAAAACATTCGATTCCTAGTGATAGGGAAATGTGCTGATTAGTTTTTGGTGAAGGCAGGTTCAGCCGTTACGAAGATATGGAGCAAAGAGTGCTAGAAATAGAAATCGAGTTTTTGAGAGAACTGATTATCCGATTTGAATGATCTAAAAAGCATTTAATTTATAATGTTTGGGAGAAAAGGCGAAGCAAAGGCAGGTCCGGCCATTTCGTAAATACAGAGATAAATGAGCAAAAAACAGCTGTTTTTGAGAGAACTAGGCGTCCAATTTGAATTATCCAAAAAACTTTCTGCTTGTTTCAACAATATAATTGATTTCGAAAAAAAATTGTTTCTAATTTTTTGATGCACGTTATTGAATAATTTAAAGAAATTGTAAAACAGAAAACTAAAATTTTTATGTTTGGTCTCATAAAAAGATGTTAAGTTCTACAACACCTCAAAAGAAGAAATATTTGATATTGATATTTATCAATCTTTCTAAGAAGTTATCCGTTTCCACTCGTACATTATAAAAGTAATACGTATTATATCTCCGGAGCGGCGGCATGCGAGTGGAAAGGGTTAATATAAGCAGAATATTAAAAATATATTTATGTAACTATGTATATATACATAAAAATATCAAATCACATTTTAAAATATCTAATATATCACGATGTCCATCGGGATCAATAAAACTATAAGTTCATTTAACGATATTTACGAGCATAATGCCGATACACAACCGAAAGAAACTAGACAACCACAATCCTCGCGGCGACACGTATGACCTACTTTCTTAACAACTCCCGTACTTCAACTTCGGGATCAATCCAATGGCAATTCTATAGGTTTTAGTATCATTCTGCACCATCCGCAAAAGACCTATACATAATAAAAACTGTTGCGAATGCTGTGAACACGCCCGAAAGATTTGATATAAGAAACAGATTCAGATAGGCTTCCTGAATATTTGACTATAATGGTGAAATAAAGCCTGGTTTATAAATTATTACAAAACTCACGTTATGAATGAAGTTTTTGTATCTCCCAGTAAAGTTTTTCACAGGGTGAAATTGGAGTAAAACAACGCCTACCCGACAGCCTATAAAGCTTTTATGCTCATATTGTAAAATATTTACAAACATAAGGTACATAGATACATAAGGTACATAAGGTACAAGTCGATATTCATCCAAAACAAATATATATGATTATGAAAAAATATATTTTACAGAAACTTTTTTTTACATTTAATTCAAGCAAAACAAACAAGGTAAATAATGTACTCTATCATATTTTTTTTTAACAGAGTTCTATTAGGTGTCGTAATTAATAACAACATTTTCAAAAAGTAACCCAACGGTTAGCTAATCTATAATAGATATAATTTTATTATTTGAACTTTACATATATTAACGGTTTTCAATTTGATGCAAAAAACCATACAAGGGTTATTCGAAAATATGTCCATTTATATTTTGAAGTACCTATTTTGAAGAAACTTTTGCTTAATGTGGGTATGCTTAATTGATGTGGGTATGTAACCATGGATTATAAGAATGCCTTACTATGACTGATTATTGCAAAGAAAGCACTGGGCCAATAATAATTATATAATAATTCGATAAAACAACGTAAACCACAATCAATAAAATTTTGTGAAATGAATTTCAAATTTACAAAATCATCACAATCATTTACTCACTTATACTATGTACATAATTAAACCATAGAATGTTCTCCATTAGGTAATAATAATTAAATTATTTAATTTAAAAAATGTTAAAGTAATAGCTTAAAAGATCTTTCTGCATCCTGATTGGTAATTTAAGAAAATAACAAAAAAGCATTTGAAAAACTATTAAATAAAATTTGGTTGTGTTTACTATTGAATAAACCCATAAACATTAATCTTCTCTCTAGAAATCTCTAAATGTTTTATAAATCTTCTTTCTAGAAATCTCTTCTCTGGAAATGCAATCATATTTTTCCAAGAACTATCTATTCAATACTTGTGAACAGAAACAAGTCTATCGATTACCACTTGTTGCTTCGGAAAAGTAATGAACAGTAAATAAAAATGATCTGCATTCCATCATTGCTTCAAAATATAAAATATGTTCTCGGTCTTTTGATTCAAACTATATGTATTCATATTGGAAATAATAAATCAATGACGCCTGGTAAAATTTTGTATGATAAAATATTACAAATTTAGCAACTAAATGACTATTGATTGATATCAGATTGTACTGATCAAGGGATTTAAATTTTCAACCAACTTATGCCAACAAAATACGAATAATATCCTTTATGCTATCATGTGGCATTAAAAAAATTCTTGAACCATGGAATCCATCGATCTTAATAACAACTTTGGTTCTAATGAACCAGCCCAGATTCCGTGAGATGCCATCAAAAATTTTTGGAAATAGTTATTCGGAAGAGTCTAAATCAAAGCTCTAACATTTTCTGAAATCTCAAAAATCACTTTCATTAAATTTCATATATTCAAGCACTGTTACGATGAAGTCACAATACGCTCAACTACCACTACTACTAATTTATACTTCCTACATGCCACCTACCTTGATTTATTTCCGCGCTATTCTTTTCAATGTTTTAGCAGCAAACTTTCCGACTAACAATAAATCTATTCTGGTCATAAGAAATCGCGAGTTCTTTCCATCTGTGTTCTTTTTGAGAAGCGTGACTTCATATAATCTCATATCGACGCCAATATCGATACGAATCATAATCTACTTCCGAACTCCTTATGAAAGAAGCTCCTTTCTATTTACTATTCACCGTATGAACGAGATCCGTACGAGTTCAAATATATTGTTCGCTCTACGACTCCCCTGAGCCATATAAATATTTGCCAATATGCGTCGTATCATAGGTAGAAAACCTTTTCATATGAAAAGAAAATAACGATGATTCTGAAAAATGGTTAGAATTGTCTCTATAGATGATCTATGGAATTAATACTAGAAACTTTTTATATTCCTACAACAAATTTTCTATATTCATAACTAACGGACAAATAAAATTTAAAAGTTCGAAGCAAATAAAAATGATATGTACATTAGGGTGGTACTTAATATGGACATTTTCGAATTTCCTTGCTCCCAAGAGCTCAAATGGTTCCAAATTGATAAACAATTCTCTGAACGTTTTAGCTTTTAATATTGTCTTTTAGATGGATCGCAATTCAATCAAAGTTTTGTATGGAAATAGCATTAAAGATTTTGAAAATTAAAAAAGAAAATTTAGGCATAACTAACTACATATTATTTGCCAAATTATATCCGTCATTTTTTGGAGGTGTTTGTTTTGTTTCTGTCAAAACCATGCATATCATAGGTGTCCAGAACTTAACATCTAGAAAAAACGGCGTGATAGTATTTGAAGTTGTTAAAAAAAATGTCTCACATTGTTTTGGAATTACGTGCTTTCAGGTACCAACCTAAAGCTTTGGTGTAATTATGACAATTTTTCGGTTATTGTGGTTAATTTTTATTAATTTCATTCACTTAAACTTTGTCACCGTTAATTTGTAAGATGACAGTAAAAAATAACATAATTGCCCCAGGTTTTCAAGAATTAAGACTTTTTGTTGAACTATAAATTTGAAAATTTTAGAATAGTCCGAATTTGTGAATCTCTCCTTCAAAAAAAATGTACCAAAGTGTGTTGGCAAGTTTCCTCGAAAGTTGGCACATTTAATCAGGATTGTAAAATGGTAAAATACTAGATAACTTCATTATTTTCTTATTAAAAAATTTTGAGTAAAAAAATAAAAACCTAATAATAACAATCTAGAAGCAATAGTTGATTCAAGCAATTAACAACAATTTAAACTTGATATATATATAAGTATAAAATCAAGAATTAAATATTATGGGTATATAGCGATGGAGTTTTCCATCAAATTTTGTTTTGGAATATGATTGTACTAAAATAAATTTGTATCTCGTTCTTTAAATTTTTAACCACGTTCGAGGATTGCTCGAGAAAGTTTCATAAATTTTAAGAATATCAAAAACACTGAATTAGGCACTAATAATTCAGTACTAATTAAAAATAATGGTTAACATCGTTCAATTTTTAAAACGATTTATCAAACAAAATAAAAATTATATTCAAAGCGTAAATTATTTATAACAGCCATATACATCCACAATTGCCTTGCAAATTGTAATATTATAGAAGTGATAAAAATTCAAATGAATAGTTCCAATTTATATTTTTGCAATTAATTACTATACAAATTATGGTACCAATTATAATAAAATATTTTTCATGAAAGATATATGGCAATAAAATTTATCAAAATCCTTTGAACAAAATATTTATTGTTGTTGAAAACAATATTTACTATATTCAATATATAGGTATTATATGTAGAATTAAAATTTCTCAATATTTGTAATATATATATATATATATATATATATATGTGTGTGTGTGTATGTATATACATATATATGCTCTACCCTATCCGACTTTGAGCAATTATATTGTGACCACCAAACCATACTCTGACCATGTTTAGTAATTGCCATTTAATTCACCATTGTTGAAATGTGTTTTTTGCTGTTTTTTTTTTTTAAATTTGTTACCCTTCTACCTCATACATGGTGTAAAATGAAGAGCTGCTAATATAGACGTATATGTAATTAAAGCAAAAACAGATTGAAAATAAATGAAAAAAGCGAACAAACAGCGCTTTCTATGTCCGTACGGAAATGCAAAAGCCAAATATATGATCTTAATCTACATTTTATATAAAAGAACGTTCACACATACATTCACAGAATTTCTTTGGCGTTATGTAACATGAAAACTCAAGAAATTTAGACAGTCTATTGTTGGGAGCTTCCGCTTGTCTTCCTTGTTCAGATGGAAGCTGCGTGATATATTAAATTAAATTTACAAAGTTAGAACGTCGTTGAAGAAGTTAGTACGTTCCCCAAAAACCATAATTTTTAATTTTTTTCCTGAAAAATCGCACTTCTAATAATGCTAAATAATTGTATTTACTTGATTTATTCCATATATTATTTAGTATAAATATAATTCAAATAAAAATTATTTAGTCAATTGTAAAGTCAATATGGAATGACATGTAATTCGGCTTCATCGACGTTTTGCATTAATAATTCATGGCGAATGCCAGTTATCGGCATGAATTTTGAACCAGATATTGAAAAGCTATATCGCGCAACTTTAATAATTTAGTTGTGTCATTTGATCAATGAAACTAGAGTATGCCATTTTGGCAATAGGATAGCATAGGATAGCATCTGCAATTTACCGTTGAGTAAAAAAAAGATATAATATTAAAGACACCTAGCAAACGATGTAAAGATCAATTTAATAATATGCTAAGCATTTAATAAACAATACTCAATATGAATTTAAAATTATATATAAATCTTTAATTACACTATATAAATCTCTGATAATATGAGAATTTTGGAATTTGCTGAATATACCAAAAAATTTACATTCTGTACTCGATTTATTGTAATATCAAACAGCATTTTATTTTATGTTTATTGTTACTTGCAAAAATAATTATTACTGAACCAGAAATGTGAATATACTTTTCAAATCTAATAAGAAATCAAAGGAATCTAATAAGTCTTCAATGGGATTCTTATAAGAATTGTAAGTATTTTGATTTACTACTTATTTGCATTAAAAAAAAATTAAAAATAAAAAAAAAACGATCAGAATTCAAGATTCATGTTATCCGTTGTGTTGATACTTTTCATCTATGTGGCTTATTAGAACGCTATCCTACGTTAGACCAAATCATATTTGATATATTTTATGATTGACTATCTAAACTGAGCATTATATAATATGCTCAATTGAAATATCTATTGAAATCAAACACTAGTATGTACAGTGCAATTTAGGCCAAAATTTTCATTTTTGTCATTTTTTCGTCGAAACACCAAAACGACTGTACTTGCATTTATTTATTTAGTTTTTGTATGACATTATTTCATAAAACCCTTTGCAGAATTATTCTCCGAAACCATAAAATAATCTAGCATTTCCAGATACGTGGAATACAAATGTGCGTATACCAATCTTTTGTGACGAATGTTTTACAAAGTAATCGTTATTTTGCAATTTTAATAAAGCGCTCTGTATAAAATTGAAAATAAAATATGTATAAAATTTGGTAATTCTTTATTCTTTGTTATATAGATACCATGTTTCTGTGTACAAATAATTAATTAGAATAAAAACGTGAATCTTTTAATTACGAATAATACAAATTATTTTATTAATTTAAAGATATCAGTAGTTAGTGATGTTGAATTTATAAAAATCATTTTTTAACAGCAATTGAAATTAAGTTCAATCAATATAATACAATCAATAGAATGTAATTAACAAAACTTAAAAAAGAAAACAATTTTACATTAATGTGTAAATTTACAACAACAATAAATTTTTCAGTTATAAATCATTGATATTTATGCCCTGATTAAAATTCAGATTAAATTCAAGGCTTTGCAGAATATTTTAATATGATTAAATCTTTGTAAACTCAATATTTCTTACAATAGTAACACTATACTATTTATTTTATCGCACTCTGACACAAAACAGCAAAAACTTATAATTGATCATTCCAAGAATAGAGGTATTGAGTTAATACTCTATGAAAAGCCATGGAATTAATTATCGAGATTCTTGAAACAACTCTGCAGAAATGTTAATTGACAGACACAGCTGAACAACTTTATCATTTATCAAGTGCAACTTAGTTTTTCAAAGTTAAATTAATGTTTCACAATAGTTGACTAGCAAACTTATCAAAACGTTCATTCTAAAAGTTCACAAACATTCTTACGAAATTATACCGTTTCTCGATTCAAACAAAAATGAAGTAGAACTAATAATAATAAATATATTTATTCACTTACTAAATTACACTATACCTATGAAATGAAAAGTATTATGTACATATTTATATTTATTGAATTATATTTATTGATTGATTGATTGATTATTAAATTACAGTATTAATGACTTGATTTATGTTAAAGTGTTTTATATTTTGATCGGCAGTTTGAAATAATGAACAATAAAAGAATCAAAAATTATTGCGCCCCAAAAATAATTCGGCGTGATTTTCAATTTTGAAGATTAAATTCAAACTTGCTGGGGTTTCTCTAAATGAAGTCTTGATACGTTTTTTATAAACTAATAAATCTATTTTCAAATTTGAATAACTTCATGATAGATAGATAATATCGGATTTTTTTATGAATAGTTAATATAGTACGTTAATCAGTTTGCTTGTTTTTTTTAAGCAACAGATACAGGTAAAAAGCTTTAGTAACTAAAGATTTTCAATCATGATCTTTATTGCTCATGTAATTATTTTGCGAATAACGTTATAATTTTTAACTTAAAACACTCAATTCTATTAAAAGAGCAAAGTTTAATTAATAAGTGCTCATTTCAGAAAGTAAAAAATCTAAAATTAAAAATGCTTTGTGATAGTTTATCAAAGCAGCTGCGCAAAGTGCATTCAGGTTTTCCTTCTGAATTTAATAAAAATGTAGAAGAATAACAGTATACGGTTTCTTATATTAAAAAATATGGTATTCATTTTGTACATAAACCATCGAATCATGTAATTTGTATTGTTAAAATGCTGCGTATTATATCTTTTGAGCAAGAAAATCTTTCAACGGGAAAAAGTCTTATTTTTCAGCAAAGAACTGACTAAAACAGAAATTCATTGTAGGAGATTCTTTATTATACACAATAATTCACCGTCAAATGATTTTGTAATACTGAAAATTAATTAATATTCTTACACAAATATTTTAGATAAAACTGTGAGATCATAGATTTTAATTGATTTTTTTTTTTGAATAACAAATATCCAAATAATTTTATTACAATTAAAGTTGGATAAATTAACATTGTCTTTGGAGTAAGTTCTAGATTATTGCACGCTTTACTTTAAAAATAGCTTGTTTTAAAATATTAAGACCCATAAATTTGGTATTTTAAAAATTAGTTTAATTAAATTAGTATTTTAATTAATAATTTACTTTAAAGTACTTTTTAAAGAAAATCACTTTAAATAATTTTCAAAATTTATATTACAGTTTGATCATATGTTGAATTTGTATTTCTGCGACCTTCTATATAGGGTTTACTTTTTCATTAGCCAAACGGATCAATGTTTGAAATAGGTCAGTTCACAAATGAATACGACTTGTAAAAACATTTTGGAATTTGACATTGAATTCGAACATGATAGAGGGAAGCCTGAAAGTTGATTACTGAGAATTTTTATAGTCAGTGACGCCCATACAAAGCCAAATCGCCGAAAGCTAAATGAGTTCTATGAAGCACTCACATTGAGGAATGTTAAAAACATTGTATTTCAACGTATTCGAATTGGTTTCCGGGAATATTACATGATATAACCTCTCCGCTACAGAAAATATTTTATTATTACCAGAATTTATCGAATAGTTTTATATTATAATATATATATTTAATTTTTTGTTTTGTTTGTTCATACTTCATACTTTATTACAAATAAGCAGAAATAATATGTACACAGACATTGTCTTTTAATTTGTCTTTGATCGTATAGTATCGTAGTATTTGTTTTTAACTTGCTTATTCAAAAAACCAAACTTTATTATCCACAGAAAATACTCTGTTAACTAAACATAAAAGAATAATTAGTTTTATATTTGAAAAAAATCTAATTAAATTTTCAATACATATGCCATTATTATTTCGTACAAATTGTATTTCCATTACATTTCGATATCTTTTTGGTTTTTATAAATAGTATTTCAATTTATATATATAGCTCATAGATTTGTCATGTATTTTGATTGCTATTGAAAATAAATTTAAAAAAAATTATATATCAATTAATGCTTATAATTATGCAACGCGCATAAAATAAATGAACGCCATAAAATATTTAACAATTAATTGTGAAAATATTGACTTCTGCAAAGCACTTAACTCTAGAAATAATTAAAACATGATATTGCACTGTATTTTATTTCAATGCGTATTTCCACTTACTAATTGATCGTGAATTCTGAAGTGAGTAAATTTGTTTTGAATAGTTTTTTCTGTGTTTTTTCTGAATATTAATACTAATCGTAAGTGCAGTTCATTTGTATGCCAGATTAAGCTAGAAAGTGGTAATTAATTGATTCCAACTTCAATAGATTTAAAGTATCTTCTAATTAAAGCTGATTTTTTAATTGATTTTAATAGATATATGAATAATTGTTTGAAAGCATGAATGCGAAATATTAATTAATTTAATTTGTGCATTTATTAATAAAGAATATATGATCAATCCCAATACATATTAAGATAGTCTTGAAATAGAATCGAAAGTCAGTAGACTTTTAGAGAAAAAAAGAGTACGCGTAAGGATCACACGCGATTGAAGTAAAACTTATTTTATTTTCAACGAATAAAACTAGTTTTATTATTTTCAACAAACAGGTTAAAATATTCTTCAGATTCAGGCATTTTTCATCAAAGCAAGATTAGTACTACGATGTAACTTTAAAATGTTTATTTTAACGTAATTTTAATGTTTAGTTTTGTTAGTACCGGTACGCATACAAAGACAGAATCCTATTCACATACGCGACGACTAATCACAATCGACCCGCATAGAAATGAGATCATCGAGAGTATGACGAATCATTGGCACTCGATTCTTATATTATTGATTCTTATCTGCCGTAACTCAATTCCTTTGCATTTGTACAAATTTACATCCTAGTCGCGCCTAAAAAAGTTTTACTTCAAAAAATCTCCACTTGTTAGTCTTGAGTAAATATGTGGCAAATGCCTTTTAAAATATCTAATTTTGTGCAAACGCATATTAATTAAATACATTCTAGATTTTATTAAGGACAATAAATTCTGGGTTTAAGAAATCATCCGATTGCAAATGAAAAAGAATGCTGAGAATTTAGGCTTATCAGAAAGAATGTTTTAAAATTTCTGAATTTACATCAAATGATTGGTCGCAGGTTTTTTTTTAATATGAATTCAATTGGCCTTCTATATGCAAATTAGCTATTCACTTGATTTACAAAATCTACATTAATTTACCATTAATTTTAAAATTATGTATCATCTCATAATTATCTTCAATTGAAACTAAACTTATTTTGCATTCTTCTACTTTATATACAGTAAGGTTTTTTTTAAATAAAGTAAGCTGGTAAAAGTAAATGGGTTCTCAATATTTAAATTGTGCCTTCAGCGAAATGAACATTTGTTGCTGTTAACCATTTTTATTTCATAGAGATATAAAGAAAAACATCCATGTTAGAATTTTAACCTGCACATCGTTGTTACTAACTTATTGGATTTAATTTTATTTATCCACACCATGTTTTTTTCATTACTCTGGTTGGTTCTACAGTAAGGTATTTCTTGAGTCAATTTTGTAATTCTCAATTTGTTTGCATTTTGAATTTCTTATTGCCATTGTTTATTGTTATATGTAAAGTTTATAAAAATCTGAAAGTCAGTCAATAAGCTTATCATGCTCTTATAATCTCCTGCTTAGCTAGTTTATCAACTATTTGAAAATTTTGTAAAAGCCTTTGTGTTCTGCTGGAATTTGTTCGTGGGGTTCAAGTGGAAATTTAAACAATAGTACTATCATTTCTTAATAAAATCAAGGGTCATGTGTTTGTGACTGTAAAAATACGTTTGCAACATGTGAAAGAGTAAACAAACCACCAAAAGTCTAATAAAATCATGTTTCCAGCGGATCTAGAAAAGCCCGCATTATATTTCCAACACACTTCACTCATTATGTTACACTATTTCCCACGTATGTTTCATAAACAATTGCTATCCAACATAATGAATTTAATGAATGAACTACATCATATTAGAACTTTGTATTTCTATATGTACCCATTATCCTTATCTTCTTTTCTCTACCCAGACAATTTATAATTATCTCTTTGCACAGAGCATTTAGTAAGTGGGTGCTTATTTTAGTAAATGTTATCTCAACAAAACAAGTCGAGCCTTTAGTGTTTTTGCGGACGTCTGTTCGGGACTTGTCATTTATTTCTCTTTGTATACTCTATTTTGTGACCTTTACATTTACACAAGGACTGAACAATATGTGGGCAAACATGAAGTAAAAGTAGTGGTAGAGTAGAGTTTTCATCCATGGTTTATTTTAACAGCTCATTTCTAAAATGACGTTCCAACAGTTTTGTAGACTTACTTCGCCTTTGTTGACTTTGAAGCGTATAAGCTAGTGGTTATAAACGTCACGAAAAATAATAGGTTTAGGAAATAATTCATAATTTGAAAATATAAAAGCAAACGATTACTGCATAATGAAGAGAGAATAGGTTGTCAAATGCAGACATCATATTCTCTCTTCATTGAGTGATGAATAATAGTAATGTATAAAATTGCATTTTAAAAAAAAATCTTTATGCAAGACATAAAAATTGATTATTTTTGATAATAACAAATATTATCCTGTGAATAAAATTCAATCACTATTCCAAGCTTCAACTATTGGTAAATGTCTACATGGGATTGTAAACAAAAACCAATTATTTTCAGTATTGTTATTCGAATTATATTAATAATATTAATAACACAATGTAACAAAATTGTGGATAGTTTCATACTTCCATTCTTTTTTATTTTTGAAGTGAAACTTTAGGCGCGACTAGGGTGTAAATCTGTACAAATGCAACTGAAGTGCGTTACGGTAGACAAGAGTCGATAAGATAAGAATCGTGTGCCAATGATTCGTCATTTGCTCTCGATGATTTCTCATTTCTATACGGGTCGATTGTGATCAGTCGTCGCGTATGTGAATAGAGATTTGCCGTTGTATGCGTACCGGCATCAACGTTATATGCGTACCGATATCGACAAGGAAATCGGCATAGATAAATAAACATTTTAAAGTTACATCGTAGTACAAATGTAGATTTAATAAAAAATGCTGAATCAGAAGAATATTTTACCCTGTTTGTTGAAAATAAAAAAACAAACAAGCGTAAGCTTATTGATTAGAAATTACTTTTATATTATTCATAGTTTCTATAAATCTTTGAATTTACTAAAATGGAAAATATTTTTTAGCCATGACAGATGTTACAGCCGTTCAAAGAATAAGATTATATCGCCAGCGAAAAAGTGAAAAAAATACAAGCAGCCAATGAATGCATGTTAATTTTAAATACATGAAGTTCTTCAAACTCAATTATTACATGATGAGCGTAATTGTGAAAACAATATTTCTTTAGGCGTTATTTAACATAATTCACTATGTAAACGAATATTATAGAATTTATTAATCAGCAATTACTTGATTTCTCTAATGAAACTTCATTTCTAAATGCTAAATACAATGACAAACCGATCATGTCATATTTGAAGTATGACTTTAATTACATTATAGTTTTTTAATACTATACATATTTTCAATGCTAATATAAATATATATTAATTTATAATTTATCATTATATAAATTTGTATAATGGTTGACACTAATAAATGTGTGCATCACGAGTGTTACCATATTACAAATAAACGTTAATCAAAATTGTTTTATGATGTATTTATTTTTAATTAACTTAAATTTGCTACTTTATACAGTAGTTTTTCTTTCAAATATGTAGCTCATCATTACATATCCTAGCCATCAGATAAATTTTGGTCAAGCGCATTTAATTATTACTCGATATTTGAACTAATTTATTCACTGCCTAAAATTCCTCATTGTAATTACCTATAGTAAACCCTATTAAAATGGTAATACCCGTATGTGTTTAAACACTGTTCAAACAATGAGCCGACCCGAAACCTCTAGGAAGAAATTGCTTTGTTTAAAATTCGCTGTTTTGGGTTATGTTCAGCTGACCGTTACCTTGAGGGTGATTCTGATAAATTTGTCTTAAACTACCTAATAACTAATTTGTTGGTATATAATTGAACTATTTTGTATTAGTGTGTGTTTCTGCTTGAGGTATCATTATTGTTTTTAAGGATAATTGAAAAGTATATAATATTATGTGCAAATATAGCAATAATTCAATGCATTCGTAGATTGCAATTGCATTGATAAGGTATTTATATTGTGTGAACTCTCAAAACTCACCAATAATAATTTCGACTCGCATATAGTATTTCATGAAAAACAAATCAACAGATCAACGTATAAACCTCTAGTAAACAACGGATCAGTTTTCCACTTGTCACACTAATCCTTTATTAATTAAATCTGCCCTACGAGCAATTGAAATTGTAGAACATCCAACTCTACCTTCTCATTTCTGCGACGTCTATTTATCGTGACATAGTATTCTCGACTTTCAGAAAACGGAATGAGATATTTGCACATCTCTTGAGACAGTTTGAAAGACTGAATTATTAATGAATAAGCCATTTTATTTGATAAAAAAGGGTACATTGTCTTTTGGATATACAAAGAGATTAATATACATTAATTATTTTTTGTAGATCAACGTTCTGAATGCCCTTTTGAGTAGATGGTATGGTAGAATATCTGGAGAAACAAAAACGTCTCGATCCATAAAAGCAGATTTAGGTTTCTGCAATTAATTTGCACAGATGATAAAGGTCTCGTATAACTTGAATATTTTTGGTAAAATATTGTTCATAGTATATATTTTCTGGTTCATATTTTATCATAAATTATTCAAGTTAATCACTTGCACTTTCCTATGACCTTTATTATATTCACATAAGCACTATGTCTAGGCTCAATTTTGCAAATCCTAAAAACCTACATCGCGTGTAATACACGGTGGAGCAATAAGTGCGCCAAGTTTATCCTGCCTGGAACATCTGTGGCTTTGCATATAAATTTACTGTCTGGAAATGTGGCGCAGTATCTTAATGGCTTTTACATTTTTATTACCCGAAAAATGCAAATGGCGAGAGCTTGTAAACCTGGGTAATCACAAATTCATTAGACGTCAATTTGTTGCAAAAGAATCTATAAAGTACCGCCAACTTATCAACTTTTCATAAAAAAATATTCTTAGTGTAAGATACTGAATTATACACTTAGATTCTTAAGTTTCATTAAATGCTAGTTTCAGCATATTTTCTTAAAAAATTTAATTATTTATACATTCAAATGAATAATTGAATCAACTTCAAATCAAACCCTGCATACAAAATTCAAAGAAGAAGAGCGAATGGCAATAATTAGAAGAAAAGTATAATTTTAGAGCTAGAAAAGTATTTTAGATCCTCCCTCCTCTAGATAAAGTAATAGCGGTTTCCGTAGGGAGCTTAGTTAATATGCATTTAGATTCTTTAGTTTTGTCAAATCCAGTACTAGCTTCAGCATATTTTCTCAAAAAAAATTATTATTTATACATTCAGATAAATAATTGAATCAGCTTCAAATCATATCCAGCATACAAAATAGAAAGTAGAAGAGCGAATGGCAATAATTAGAAGAGAAGTATAATTTTAGAGCTAGAATAGTATTCTAGATCCTCCTCCCTCGAGATAAAGTAACAGCGGTTTCCATAGGGAGACGCAGGCAATATATTCCAAATAAATAGTTGAAAATTTTATCTAAATATATAAATCACAATTTTGGTTGATTAAGTCAATTATTACACATTTTGAAAAGTTCGAGCAACTTTCCTCAAGACTAGATGCCATTTTCAACTAGGTTTAAAGTCCATTTTTAATCATTATCATTATTCATCAATTAATTGAAAAAATGATGTCAAATACAGTAATCCCTTTCTTTAAGGGTTAAGCGGACACTTTAGTTGGTATTGTATTTCCAGAAGGTATTGAGTCCGACATACTCAGACCAAAACCCCAATCTGAGATGCATAGAAGCTTTTCTTTTATAGAAATATATAAATGAGTAAAATATATTTCTATGTTTCATAAAATGTATTAAAATATATCATTATCAAATCTAATACCAAATTTCATGACATGAATGTTTGTTTCTATCAAATTCCAAGGCTCCTTGATTCTCACATATACTCTATACTAAAAACATACAATACAAAATTTTCATCTACAACCACTTTCAATTATATCAATTAATCTATGTACATTATCAAATATCCATCTAAGTACCTATGTAAATGATTTTAATATATTAATTATGTGGAAGGCACACCATAGGATTACGTTTCAGCAGACAAATGCTTTTGAGTTCAGGTTGCCATTGTAGGCGGCTCAAGGCTTAATTATAATCAACGTGCCGTGGTAGATAAAGCAGCATTAAGACAATGTACGCCTTCCGCAAAAGTACACAGCAATTCCATGATATCGCATTTTACTTCATTAACATATTTATTCGTATGCACATTTAAATCTAGATTACACATTTGCAGAGACATTGTGAATACATTGTTACAAAAGGAAAGATTTATAGTTTTATACCGAAAAGCGTATTTGATTATTGTGTACAAAAACATCATTTTATAGGGTCTTCTGATATATTTCTTGAAGAAGTTTATGGTTCTAACCTGAACTTTTATGGTTTATTGATGTTATAAAATATCATAGTTGTGCTTCAAACTAATTAGTTTTAATGAATGGATAGCCATTGTATATTTGAAGATAAAATTTAATCAGAATTTAGATACCTCAATTTTTTTTATTTAATTCAATGAATTCGGGACGGGATGGTGTACAATTTTTCATTCTGTGTAATCAATAGTATTAAATCGCTTACTTTCATTTTATGATAGAATCAGCAATGTAATTACACAATCTTGCACAATGAAACAATAAAAACAAGACATTAAACCGGTTTACTCCTTGCTGTTATTTTACCTCGCCCATGAGGTAAAGAAGATCAGATGACAAATTTTTGAAAAACAGCAAAAAATATTTATACAATGACGATTTAGCTGAAAGTTTTACTAATCATAGTCAGATCGTTGTTTGTTCTGTGCCTTGCGCTATAATTGGTTTGGTTTTCTCAATATAATTGCCCAAAGTCAAATTTGACCTACGCTAAAATTCAATTTCAACCATTACCTTAAAAACTTATTTTAAATAGTTAACAACTCAATTTATATAAATTGACAATTTATATCTATTTTAATACGATTTTAATATCTTCGATTTATTTTGAGCGCTATTTGCAATATCGCAGTTTCACGAATATATTTACATTCAAAAGTCGCAAAAATTTCAAGAATATCCTATTTGTACGAGCAAAGCACAAAAACTCTTCTGATATAAAATGAAGAGACGGATATTCGATTTACAGACATAAGCTGCGTCACACTTATTGGTTTTATTTGATGACAAAAAGTTGTCTAGATGTCAAAGGATCAGAGATTTTTCCGACGCCTAAAGAGGAAAAAAATATTTTTGAATGTGTTGAAACATATTTTGTTTGATTCTTCAGATCAACAGTCAAGTAAGGATGAAGCAGCAGCGTTATTTTAAATTGTAGAAAAAAATATTTTTTATGTATTGAGGAATTTTTTATACAGAATCAAAATCAATTATCTTTCCTCTAGGTGTGATGTTATAAAAAGATAAAAAATCTTTTGAAATTAGATGAAAATTTACAGGCATAGATTTTGTTAAAAAGTAGGTATTCAGGACCTCTGTACAATTTTGGCTTATAATAAAAAAAGTGTAGTAAGTATATATGTATTTGCATTAAAATAATTCAAATTATCATAAAGTAATTATGTTCAAAGTGTGAAAAATGCGTACAATTTGTAACACGCGTTATATGAATTTTTCCCAAACTATGCAAGATACTTTGATTTAATTAAGATTGCTACAAATAAGGATTATTAATAAGTTTGTTCAATCTCTTAATTAAACACTTGTTTATTTATATACATACATTTAATATTATTTGAAAAAGTGTTCACTTGCATAATCCATTCCTAGTCTAATTACCAATTTGTATGCAAGACGGCGCTCAGTACTTTATTGGAAGTAAATATTTTCTTGACGGAATCATTAATTTCTTGCAAGTCGTGCAAACAAAATTGTTGAGCAAACACTGTTTAAAATATAATTTATAATCATTTATTAGATCGAACTCAACTTATGTAATTAAATTTATGTTTTATTTTAATTAATAAATATACTACTGAATCTTTAATATGACTTTATAATTGTAGAGCCAATAGTTACAACAAAAATTATTAGATAGTGATTTCTAATTTCAAAGTTGAAATTTATTCCACAAGCAACTCTATAAAAAATATTTTTATCATATTAATAAATAGTACTAAATTTTTAAAATTAATTTAATTTTTTTAAAAGTCTTGCTCTCACGATGAACAAGAAATGCGATCAAAAGTTCAATAATAACAATTGTTAGATTATTCTTTGTTTAAAGTTCAGAAAACCATTCGTAACTAAAATTTGTTCAAATGTTAGTAAATTTTATAATATGCATATTAGTTTATAAATACAGGCATTTTTTTATATAAAGTTACGTCCTTGATAATTTTACGCATATTGATCGATTTTTTTAGTAAGATGAAAGCATATATTTCAAATTTACTTCTGAAAAAAAATAAAAAATTATATATAAAATTATACTCAATGGACAATATTAATTAATTAACCAAAGTTCTTAGATTAAATTATTTTATTTTGGGTACAATATTTTTTTTTCAATGTCAAAATTGTTTCACCAAATCAAGCATTATATTTAATTTCATTTCACTTAATTTTAGAATAATTTATGAACTGTTATTTATGAAGGTTTTTATTTGGCGTATTAATATCAAATGATAACCTTTATATAATTTAAATCTTGCATTTCCCGTGTTGATACTTTGTTTCATTTTACTTCATCATTTCCAGCCAACTTGGGACTGAAGCAAGCCCAAAAATATTTTTATTTTATAACATGAAAATTTCACGTACATTATATATTAGGAGTACTGAAATAGCATCATCCACTTACAAGATAATGATAAAACAATATTTATCATTCGGTATTAACTCGGCATATGTGATATAAGCAAGGATGAACATTTGCGTCAGTATTTTCGGTATGTAGACATAGTTGGTGACAAGGATTCCATAAACCGGTAAACAGACAGATGCGTTTATCCTTACTCAGTTCTGATATCAAATAGTTTCCTGTACATTTCAAAAGGCTTAATGCTTGATTTAGGTACATAATAGCATGTCAGCACACGGATATGAAACATTATTTGCAATATAAGGTAGTAGGTGTATCATAGACCTATCAGATACAAACACAGATATATATATATATATATATATATATAAGTAGAAGTCCTTCAAACCAGCACCCAACAGTCCGGAATGCTCATTAGTCCGGCATTTTTTCTAAAATTAAGTTTTTTCGAAAATGTCTCTTCGTGCAAACAAAAATGCCCGAGAGCTATATATGGAATAAGTATGTTTGTGTGTGTGTGCGTGCGTGTATGTGAACAGATTTTTTGTCGTAAATCGACGTTTTCTCCTAAACGGCTGGACCTATTTCAAAAATTTAAAAGCCATTCGATGTATCTCGATGAGGACTATTGTTTGTCAGTCTTGTGCGACGATCGGCCAAGCCGTTTCTTTATAAATAGCAGAAAAGTAAACAATTTTTTAGCTAAACAAAATTTTTCTGAGTCATTATCACTTTTGCTTTCGTCGTTCTACACCTTAAAACGTATTTATCATTTATTCATTTAATCATTTATTTTAGCTCGCAATTCTAAATCGATTCTGAAAATTCAAAAACCGTCCGAAAGATTTTGATTGGGAATCGTGCTGACTAGTTTTTGGTAGAGATAGGCCGACCCATTTTCTTGTAATAAAGGGTTAAAATAAAATTTCCGACGATTTTTATTATTATTTTTTTTGACGGTAGATACCATAGTCTTCTAGATCATACTAAAATTTTACGGTGCTACGACAACTCGTTTAGCTTTAAAAATTCGTCAGAGTTTGCAAAAATTGGTATCGTTTTTTTAGCATTTGTCAAAATAACACCTTTCATCTACGTTTGCTCAGAAATGCCTAAACCGATTTCAGAAATTTGAAAGCCATTTGGTGTACCTCGATGAGCATTATTGTTTCTCAGTTTTGAGCGACAATCGGCCGATTTCTCTGTAATTTGGAAAAAAATGTTAAACGTTTTGTCTACATTCAAGCTCATACTACCCAATCGATTATAAAAAATAAAAAACTGTTCGAAAGATATTAGTTGGAAATGATACTGAATAGTTTAAGGTGAAAACCTACCAAGTAATTAACTGCTGAAAGAGAAAATTAAGCCGATTTTTATGAAACTTTTTTTGGCGATACATATCATGGTCTTATAGACCTTACTAAAATATTACGGCCTTGCGACAAGTAGTTTAATTTTTAAAATTCATCAAAATTTGAGAAGATTAGTTTTGATATTTTGCTATTAGATTTAGTTTAGATATTTTGTTACTGATTGCACTTATTGAATAAATAGGTGTTAATTGTTAAATTCAAATTAAAGAAATTATTACTATATTTAATTCATGGCATATGATGAATATGTTGAATATTTTAAGATCTGTGTATGTTTATTGCATATCAATCATGTAGTTTTAGATTGTTATTACCCAATATTGGAATATTTCCCAGGCAATCACATCCATTTAGCAGAGCGTGACATATGTCATGTCATCATCAATACCATTCACACGTGATACCTTTAGATATGCCAAAAGTTGTCATTCACGTGTTTCCGGTGCCGAAATTCAATTTATTCCCCAAAGGAAAGTTGCGCCAATAATTACGTACACTGCCAGTTGGTTCAGAATTCGGGTTTCTGAGTTGTACGCAGAAGACCCTCCAATGAAACCTATAGAAAACCGAATCGTGTTTCGAATATTTTATTTACTTATTTGCACTGTGGTAGATTTGGGCAGGATGCTTATATTAGTTTTATGTACGCTCAATTTGGCTTGAGAATATTCAGAAAGGTGAAAGGATGTAAATTAAAATGGACCTTCGTGTTAAGACGGGTTGGGCTTTAGTCAGCCCGTTTTCGGGTAATGAATAATAATTACGTTTCTAGGGCCCTGGAAGAGCGTAATTAAAACAGTAATGATAAATACGTTTAAAGGTGTAGAACGACGAAGGCAAAAGTGATAATGACTTAGAAAAATTTTGCATTAACTGACTGTTTGGATACTTCAAATTTTACATTTTAGATTAGCAAATAGTAATAAAGTTCAGAGACAAAACAATAAGCACAATGTGAAAATAATGTCCAAAAAGTGGATCATAATTTTATTATGCAATTTTCAGTGCATCACCATTTAATGAAGCAAAATTCTTGTTCGGATATTTGAAATTTTTCATTTTGTATTAGCAAATAATAAAAGACAAAGACGGATAGTCATAATGTCCAAAAAGTGGATGCAAAATTTAGTGGAACACGATGCAAAATTTATGTTCAGATATTTCAAATTTTATATTTTATACTAGCAAATAGTAATAAATGACAAAGACAGAGAGCAATAAGAACGACAATAATAATGTCCAAAAAGTGTATCTCTATTTTAGGATGCAAAATTCAGCGCATACTTCAAAAATATTCCCAATTAAAAAAAAAATAATCATTATAATTTTGTATCGAAAGAAAAATGTGACTAAATACGTATTACATTTTTTAAACATTTTTTAATTTAATTTTTAATTTTTCAATTTTCTTCATTTATTCTTGAATTTATATTAGAACATATGTATTGTAAATTATTGATTGTTTCAAACAACACATATTTCAATCCGCGGACATGTATGTCCTAACTGTTTTTTTTAATACAATAGTTTTTCTTAATATACAAATGCGTGTAATTAAACCTCAAATCATCTAAAACTTGAACAACGTCCAAAAAAATTATGTTTTTTTTGTGATATTCCACTTTTCACTTCGATTTCAATATGCCCTTTCTTACTAAGTATGCTTGTATGGTCAAACTATGACTTTTAATTAGTTAATATGTACGTTAAATTGAAAAATGATGATATCTTATTTATTCTATCTTTACTATACAAATCAATGAGAATTTTAAGTCAGATATTGAGAATTTACAAGTGACAATTAAATGCCAAATATTATTTTTAATTTATGCATTTGCACATTTCAGAATACAAATGAATTAGTATCTACTATAAATGATTAAAAATTTTACTTGATAAAAATTTAAAAAGAAATTTATTTCAATAAATAGATACAACTATATACAGGCAAATGCTGTTCTGATACATCACAACTTTAC
The DNA here is from genome assembly GCF_003426905.1 of Ctenocephalides felis. Taxonomy (NCBI): domain Eukaryota; kingdom Metazoa; phylum Arthropoda; class Insecta; order Siphonaptera; family Pulicidae; genus Ctenocephalides; species Ctenocephalides felis. The sequence goes on along the minus strand of NW_020539725.1, from coordinate 38,246,390 downwards.
AAACTACTATCGAATATCGCAAAAGTTGAGTTCCCAAACTCAAATGTTTAGTTACATAGTATTATATTCTGTGGTTGGTGTAGATTTTCACACTGTCTGAAACATTTCGGCCCACGTTAATTAGTTTACAACTGATTTCAACTCAAAGAAAGTTGTGTATAAGCGGTTTGAGGGACAACAAACAAATGATTCGGCTAAGAAATACCAGTTCTCCCTTATCATGTGCCCCTGAGAAGGAGTAAGTAATGCCTGGAACGTCTTTCAGAGAACTTTGAACCGCGCCCTATTCAAACTTTAACAATGTACCTGATGCGGCATGCCAGCCGTCTCGTTTCACTTTAAATTCTCCAGAGGTGAAGATTGTTCTATTTAGAGATGAATATGTAGTTAAATGGTCTAATGATTTAACAATTTGGTACAGTCAAAATAATAAACAAAATTGCAATATTATCTAGTTACTGACTAAACAAATAAAAATTTTCTAACTTCTAACTAAATGATTTATTCAACAACTACTGTTTTGAAAATATAGGAATTTAATGTTTTTAGTTTTGAAAACACTTGAAAAAAATCAACTATTATTACTCATTTATAAATATGGTGGTAAATAATTGCTTATAGGTAAGTCTAAATGGTGCACAAAGATAAAAGAGTTAAGATTGTTGAAATCTATCAAATATTTTGTATTTATAAACAAAACTAAAATCCATTAGAAAAGAGTTATTTATATAAAATAGATGTACTGAACATTTCCAAAGAAACTAAATAATTCAGGCTGATATTTTCAAAATACTTTCAAATATATGAAATCATAATGTGCTTGTTTAGAGCTGGGGTTGGCAACCTGATTGCCCTTAAGACCGCAATACCAAGGTTAAAAATTACCGAGGACACACCGGTATAGCATTTAAAAAATTAAAAAGTAAATATTTTTTATAACTTTATTCTCTTTTTATCATATACAATACATGCGTTTATTAATACCTAAACTTTAGACCAAACGGTTTAAGGTTATATTAATTTTTCATCTTCGGTCATCTTGAATAAGTTATATTAGGTTTATTAGGACTGATATTATGCTAACACACATAAAGTCGTAATAAATGAATGATATATTATATGTTTGTATTTTGAATAAATAATTCATATTTATCATTTATTAAAATTAATATATATGAATATATATATATATATATATATATATATACGTATGTGTGTGTTTGTGTGCATGTGTGTATTGGACGTGGTTTCGAATATATATGTGTATTGTTTACCGTGTGTATGTGTTTAAATTAAGTGTCTAATGTAATTCTCAAAATTCTTGTGTGTTTCGCATACCATTTCATTAAACCCAAATAGAGCAAAACTTAAACATTGCCAGAGAAATGAGTCTGTTAGAGATTGTATTTCAATATTATTTACTCGGGTGAATTTCAATACGCTACTTGCAAAACATAAGTTCAAAGTAAGTTAGAACACAGTAAGATCAGGTGTACGTTTCTACTCTGTATAAAAGGAGAAATTCGTTAAAATATTACTGGGTATATATGGCAATATAGAAGAGAATGGATCAGTATGGGATACTGCAATATTTAGAATTATTTGAAAAATGAAACAAAGTAAAACAATTTGCATTAAATTATTAAAACATCTAAAATTCACGTCTTGTTTCGTTAAATGTATAATTTCATTATCACGTCAATTATGTAAAGTTCTTCTCCAGGCGAATTTAGAATAAAAGACACACATATGTCTCACTCAATGTACGAGTGTGTAATACGGTTCAACTTTTCGTAAAATATATATGTAAAATAAGCATATGTACTCCACCGAGTTATGCGTTTTTTATTCATGTCACAGAGAAATAATTTATCAGGATTTTCTCTGGAGTTTGATGGAGTGTCGTATTTTAGCACAAAGTTTGTTTACCTCAAAAGAAGATATATTATTAATCTTCACAAGCACGTATATCTGGCAAGCAGACTCGTGATCTACAATGCTTTTGTATGAGTAATATATAGTTATGTATTGCTGAAAATTTATTTACCGAAATCCACTAAACAAGTTTCATGGAAATACATATTTAGTGTCGAACTAAATGTCCTAAATAAAATAGTTGAAAAATTGAAAGTGATTAACAAGACTGACAGTAGGTAATTCAATTCAATAAAATGGTGAACGATATTGAAAATCAGTTCAAATTAATTAGATTACTTTTTATCTTTACTTCAACTTACAAACTTCAAAATGAACAGAATAAATCTTTCCCAAAACAATTCAGGAAATATTGAAATTGAAAATGAGTGCAAAGTTCTCCGCATGAATTTTCCGCATCTATATTGTTGTTTGATTTGCATCAATATATTTCCAATTTATCAAATCGCAAAATGGGTATATTATATAATATTTACGGAGGGTTTGATTTTCAATAAGGCGTACAATAAATTATTGGTTCTGCTGCAGGAACTTGGGCGCATACTTAATGTGATATATTGAGTTCTTATTGAAAACTTTACGTAGAAGAATAAACTTATTCGTACGTATATATATACGAACAATAATTTTGAATTCAACGTTGTACTTCCATTCAAATTATATTTAATGCTTTAAAAAAATGGTTTCTTGAGGTATATAAATACAAACGTATAAAGGTTATATTTATTTTACCTTATAGCGTATATTTCAAAGATTTCTGTGAGAAATACAATTATTTTAATTGTGAGACTTATCATCATCATTATGCGGGTGTTTTATTAGCACCAGACTACGTCTGAATTTCATATTTAATGAATAAACATAAGAATATGTCGCCAAAAAAACTATTTGCATATGATTATATTAGCAAGCCCAATTTTTATGAACCGTATCTGATATCCCATATTTTACATTCATTCCTTTCTGCTCCACAATCACATTAGGATACATGTCATTAATTTCGAATAACCCATATTGAACTCAAGTTTACAGATGATAATGCAAGACATAACGAGTTTTGCTTATAGTCATGATATGCCATAAATTTCGGAGACGTTATATGGGGGCAAATCTCGAAGATAAATAGACCTTTCGATAAATCATATAAGATACTTGTAAAGTCAACATTGTATTTTCGGATTATATATCTGTTTCGAATTTATGTGTTGATTCACGGTCGAAAACTCTGCAAGATTATGCGGAATATGTTTGGATTTATATTTATCCTTTATTAATTGGTTTATTTATAATCAGTTTAATGCGCCACTGTACATTTTATATTTAATAAACAGTAAAATCATAAAATATTAGTTTACTAAAATAATATTTACTTTCAATATATAATGTTTAGCACCACGTATTCAAGATATATTTCAAGATTAAATTAAAGATTTATTTCAATTTTTTATATCTTATAGTGAAATATATTAAAATTAAAACAAAATAGTGTTTTTCATCTATAAAACATTTCAAAACAATTCGAGGATATGTGACTATTCACATGGTCTAATGCGCCTACCTTAAAATGTACAAGATCGCTCCACCGTATAAATACAATTTCAATATAAAATTCTTACAAAACAGTAAAAATAATAGAGGTAAGAAACATTTAAAGTAGTTATACAAACGAGTTCATTTTAAATCAAATATACGTTTTTTCTTCGACTTAATGATTCACAATCTACATAAACTTTAAAAAGGATTTTAAGCAATATGCAATGTACGTATGTCTAAAGTTTCGATCATAATTTTTTCTTTTATTTTTTTCCAATACTACAATATTCATAAATACTCAGACAACATAAAATAATACTTATATAACGATCGTGTACGTGTATGTATGCCTATAAAAATAAAAGATTTACGTATATGTAGTACTCATCACTAAGGCAATGTCAAAAATTAGTTCCCAAATTCTATATTGCAAGGAGAGCATCATGTATAAAATTCTACCAATCTTAAATACTCAACACTACGCAAACATATCATACACCAAACTACTTTAACAAGCAAAACAATCACCAAATCTCTAACAACCCTCCTCCTTATCCAAATCAATAAACATGTGCGCCGAAGTTCATCTAGAATTCGTAGCCGCAGCATTCGACCTACCCGGCGGGTTAGCCTTGACATAGAACCACGGAACTGTTGCGCGTGAGCCCGTGACGTCACGGGCACGGCAATCCGGGGCTTCGGGCAAGATCAGCGCGGCCGCCGTATGTAGGTCACACCCTTGACACGGGAAGCCGCGCGTCCTGCTCACAAGGCTAGGGATGAAGAAATAAGATCAGGGTTATTGGGAACTCGTTCGCATTGCATACCTGTATATGCATTTGAGATATGGAGACTAAAAGAATTTATAATGACGTGATTAACCTCGAAAACGGAAAGGTATGCAACATATACCATTCATGTGTGGCATTCCACTTGTTGCACTGATCCTCACATGAAACAATGTTTTTAAAAGTAATGTATTAATTTTTTTTTGCAGATAATTTTGCCAATTATTTTAAACCATTTATTTAGAAAAATAATGTTATATAAAGAGAGCATAGGATTATTATATCATACATGCATTAAGCAATTTGTTTTGTTGCATATTCTTTGCATAATCAAATGATAAAATGTAAAATAATTTAAGTATCCTTAATAAACAAATAATATAGACTATAGCATGTGGAATGTTTGTAATTGGAAAAATGAAAAATGAAAAATATGTAGATATAATGATGCCATTAATATTTTTTATAAATAATTACTAATTCAAGATTTGACCAGGGCTTTTTTTATGTAAGTCGGGACCTTTCTGGGTAGGGAATACACAACTAGCCAAAGTAACGAGAGAAAAAGGTTGTAGAGTGAAATTCAATATATATCATAAATCAAATAGTGGTTTTATTAACATATCTTATGGTGAAAGAATATTTATAATTTATAGTCCGCTTAATATCTAATTAATCATAGTGATCCTCACCACTTATTATTATTAATCTGAGTAGTATTTGATGCTTGTACTTCCAAAAGTAGCAGAGTTTTTAATATCTGCTAGAATCAGATAGTGAAATTCAATTTCTTTATTAAAATTATTTTGATATATAATGTAGAGCACATGTTCAAATATTGCAATGCCTAATATGAAATGGAAAATTTTTAGTTTTTCTATGAATATTCAAAATAATTCGAACAAATTTTCAATTATGGTTTACGCAGAAATAGCTTGATCAATCTTCAAAAAACTCATTCCATAACTTTCGTTCTTTTGAATATTAATACAAGAGTTCCGTAAAGTTTGCCATCTAACTTTCATTACAATAAAATGTAGAATTAATCAAGATTTCATCACATGATATTTAATTTTATTTTAACCGGCGCATTCGCTTGCAAGCAAATGTCCACGAAAGAAAAAACATATGATCTTTTTATTATTACACTCAGACATACTAATTAGAATTTAAGATTTTTAAAAGCGTCGTATTATCGTATTTTATGTTTAAAAACAAAATTTCCCTTCGAGAAGGCAAAAATAAGATTAATGTGACAAGAGCCAAACATACTTATTACTTCAAATAAAAAAGATAACTACAAATTTCTATCTCACGTGCCATGATATATATCTAAAATATTATTTAAGCGTTTCAGAATGTGTTTGATTAATTACCATGATTATAAAATTAAGCGAGGTTTCTCATTCACGACAATTTACTATATTGTACAGGTTTAATAAATGCGCCAGTATAATTGGTAATTGAATACCTGCCGTCTGAGTATCTTCATCTAATTTATGGCACATTGTTAAACTCTCCATTGCACGTTCATAATTAATTAGTGCATATATGTCTCAGAAACTCCATTCGAACTTATAATGAGCATTGATGATGATGGTGGCGGCAGAGCACACGTGGTGTTACTTTATGATTCATTCAGACTGACGTCAATATTTTTGGTTATAAGAATCAAGTAAATAAATAAGTTTGTCGTAGAAATTGCACCATACTAGAATAATTGATCCATAATGATCAATTATTAATTTAATTTTAAATTTATTGTTAAAAATAAATGCACTTACATACTACGCCAGATCTCGGTACCAAAGTCCATACTAATTGTAGAAACCTAAAAGTATTAAAAAAACTTAGTTATTCGATAAAAATAAAAAATAAAATAAAATATAAACAAAAATAATGAGTATCTTTTTATTATAAATAAATATATGACGTGGTGAAGAGAGTCCACTGATTCGATCAATAGTATGAAAGATCAAAGGGCCATTTCATTGTGTCATAAATCACCTTTATGAGTTTTATAAGTGAAAAAAGCAGGGAAATGGAATTTTCCGTAACAAAGAATTCAGTGGCACATATGCACGTTCCATCTGAGTTCTGTACAGTGTATTTTTTTTATTTTTCTGCATTCGCATTGTTGTGTCTCACGATCGGTATTACCCACATGTGGAGAAATGTAATCATGCAAATGCTAAATGCGTGCGTGGCATCCGATAATGGTTCAGACGTCTCGCACAAATTTCTGTCTACCCCAGTCATAGTCTCATGAGAAGATTGAGAAGATAAGTCTAAGAATGCGCAATACGTATCTTTATGAAACATTCTTGCAAATAAATATTAAAACAGGTGTAAGTGCTGTTTTGCAAGCAAGTTGGGCGAACTTTGCGACATGTGTAAATAATCCATTAAGTGATTTATAAGTATATCTAGTTGCTGCAGGGTCTTAAGATATTATCATCCATTATGTCCAGTTTTGTTCAAATTTCAGAAACAAGTCAGTTACATTCGATAAATAGTTTATATTTCATGAAAAACTAACTCGCGCTTAATACATACGTTGTGTGAGTTCTGAAATCGCGGCCCAGCATTCCAAATACAAAAAAATTAACCCAAAATTTGTGTAAAAATTTAAATTTATATTGGTCATAATAAGAGTTAGGTTTTTTAAGTCAAAAATAAATGTGATTTCTTTTGTATTTGTTTATATGCAGTAAATAATTATCGATTACTGCATATAAACAAATAATTAGCAATTAATTAATATCAATTTAGCAGATATCTATATTTTTTTATTATCTCTTTTATTTACAACTGTCCAGTAGAGGACATTCAATAAATTAGATGAATTTACAATAGTCGGCCGAAAAGGACATTGTATACTATAAGGGCATGTTGGAAAAAACAATTCAGTAGTTGTTTTTCCATTCGATATAAAATATCTATATTTTGAGCTATATAAGCAAAAAGAAGAAAGTTCATTCATCAGCAAATTGTACCCATCATGATGCCACTTAAGGTCAATAGAAACTATGAAAGAAGCTTTAAAAATAAAATGTAAGAAGTAAAAATTGATCAAAATTATATAATTAATTAATTAATAGAATATATAGAAAAAATAGTATGTAATATAGATATTATGTAAGTTTTATCATATATTATGTTAGTAAAAATAGTTATTGATGAGAATGTTTCATATTATCAAATTTGGTACACCGTATTTAGGAAATTATTTAGATATACATTGATGAATGAAATTACTAAAACAGATTTTATTACTATACCTATAAAGTATGAAATCCGTTACAGTTCAATCAACAAATTCCTACCATAACTATATGTTAGACCATAGATAAGAAAATAATATATTAATTTAATAGTTATGTTAGACTATTCGCATTATTTAAATTTTTCAAACATTGCTAAAACTAATCTATTAATTACACCGTAAGTCATAGATATCTCAAGCCATAAATTTTTATTATATAATTCTGGTGAGAGCTATTTGGGTTAATGAAAGTGGAGACAGATGGTACGTTCTATAATGAATTTAGCGAAATTGCAATATGAATTATGATTACATATAAGTTCTGCATACAATGCAGACAAAAATGTGAATGAATTGTTCAAGTTGACTTTCAGATCAAAAGTAGAATTAGTTTATCGCGATATTAGCTGAACAAAATATAATTTTTCATTATTATCATATATTTTTCCGAATTAAATGAGTCAATAGCAATTAAAGAGCTTAATTATCAAAATACACAAAACTTCGCTGGTTGTAATAACATTATTTTGTGTTATGAAAACAAATAAATAAATAAATAAATAAATAAATATATATATATATATATATATATACTCTATTTTTCAATTCAATTAACAGATTTAACAAATAACTAAAAACATCAAAAATAATTTGAGAATATATTTACAGTTCAGTGAATATATCCTTATATATATTGAGAATATATTTACAGGTCAGTATTTTATAGCAAACTACATGTCAATCAAAACTTCGACATTACAAAAAATCATTTGCTAATTGGCACGTGAAAAAAATATTTCAATAATTCTGTATATTTATGTGTATGTATATTAGCATATATACAAATAATTCTAAACTAAATAAGGAAAAATAATACTATTACTCCACATATCTTGAATAAACATTATTATATAATTATAAATTTTAATATTTAATAAAATAGTAAGCTTGTGAATTCAATTTTTATTGACTTATTTCTTAATATAATTTAGTTTTATTCATATAATTTTGTTTTTGTTTTATTGTAGGTAAATAGCAAATTATGCACACAGTATATACAGCTACTTTCGCTTTCAAATATTGTCAATTTAGCTTATAGGAATCCTTATGTATTTCTGATTGCTTATATATATATATATATATATATATATATATATATATTGATTGATTATATATAAATATATATATATATATATATATATATAATAACAATGAATTATTGATTTTGTAAATGTAATATTTTATAGGTTAAAAATTCCTGTATCATCAAACTAAACAAAATCTTCAGGCTGGTGGTAAAAATATATCACGTTAGAAATTAATCTTTATATTAATCTAAAAAAAAATTAAATGATTCAATTTTTATAACTACGGATTAACTCAGTAATAAGAAATAATGAATTTGAAGATGATTTGCTTTAATTTTCGGAATTACTATGCCTTCTGAATTTCGCAACCTCATAATGACAAAATCCACAGGCGATTAATCATTCAAGAGAGATGTCGATTTCCATATTAATTTCGGAGGATGCTGATAGCTGAATAATTAGTAGAATTTTGGAGGCAAAATTATTTAAATTTAATATTGTATGAAATTATTTCTAGAAAAAAAAAGACGGTTTCGGAAGAGTCAGGAAAGTACTCGTACAGCATAATTATTCACAACATAAATTATGAATATAAGATAGCAGGTGTAATAATATATTTAACAAAATGCGAAAATAAATAAAAGGCAAAAACTGCTATTTATTTTGATGAATATCCCGTAGGTTTTTCAATTAAATATACATAGCATGGTCAAAAACTTATTTGATTGACATGTCCGTAAGGAAAAATAACGTGATAGCAAATGATTTTTTCGTGAATATAAAATGCTATAGCTCTGCTGGAAATATGTGAAACATCAATTTGTTTGTGTAACTGATTCTGATGTCATATGCTAGTAATGGCTTATCTAAAATTCATTCATTTTGCATCGATGGATAGTGCTCACGATTTATCGACTCATCTCATATTTTATGCATTGTGTTAAAATGATATAGGCAATTGCAACGGAATATCTCGCTGTATACAAATTGATATAAACATTTTAGAAATCCAAATTTGTATATACATGGTCTGTTCAAAAAGTACCCGGAATTACTAATAATTAAATTTCGCGGGTCTGGAGTGTCTGATTGTCAAAAATTTTTTTTTATTGTGTTGGTATACATGCCCCTAAAGTATGATGAAATTTTCAGCTATATTCACTGTTTACTTTGTCTGTGGTAGTCGCTAAGGTTCGACGTGTTTTTCTGAGCTCGGCGATTTTTACAATGGAAGAATTGAAAAAGTCAAAGAATTTGTATTAAATTTTGTGTAAAAAATGAAATAAAGTGTTGCAAAGTGCAAAAATTCACCAGATATGGCTCCGTGTGACTTTTTCCTATTCCCAAAGTTGAAGAGACCCATGAAAGGACGGCGGTTTTCCTCGATTGAAGAAAATCGCCGAGAGTGCTCAAAGACATATCAAAAAGTGAATATCAAGGGTGCTTCGAAAATTGGAAAAAACGCTGGCATAAGTGTATTATATCTGGGGGGGACTACTTTGAAGGGGACCACATTAATGTAGACGAATAAATAAATATTTTTTTGAAAAAACGAAAATTACGAAAACTTTTTGAACAGACCTCGTATATATATACTAGATAACCCGACAGACGTTGACCTGCACCCACGTCTACAATTCAAATGTTTCAAATGTTTTAATATCCTATCCTATACTTTTTAATATCTTATAAAATATCCTGCCTTCGTCATTCATATATGATCTTATCATAAGCAATATAAGAAATTGAAAAAAAATAATATAATCTCTGCTATAAAGGAACAATATCACATTTGATTTTACCACACAACATAATTGCTTCAATAATTAGGTAAATATTGTTCCTTTACGAAAATGCGAAAATATCTTATCCATACATAAAATATCTTACTAAGTAATTATAAATGAAAGATTTTCTTGATCAAATATTTGTTCTTCCATACAAAGAGCCTAACCTAAACAAATAATAATTCCATAAATGTTTTAGATTAGAAATCAATGATTTTGCATTATTATACTTTTTTGCTGATATATTATAAGTCAGTCAAGTGTGTTGGCATTCATAAAATTTGTGCTGTCATGCTAAAGAGATTAATATACTTCAAAATACAAGAAAATTACGACATGGGTTCTTAATGACTTACTTGTCAAATATATTGAAACCCATTACAAGGGTGCAATAGCTTAAAAATGTATAATATATAAGTGTTTTTGTAGGAATATTAGCTTTAATTTTTTTATTGCCATATTTTTTACTCTGAAATGAATGAAATTAATGTAAAATTATTTATCTGTATCTATTAAAACATATTCGCGCATCCATAAGATTTTCATTTAATTCTCAACTTTGAATGATACATAAAACGCGTTTATGACACAATAAAATTTAGCAATTTTGCCATGTGGTTTTCCATTGAATTTTATTCATTAATAATCTCATGTTACATCAAAATGACTTGATTTAATTTCCGTTGTTATAAATTCTGCCCGAGGACCTTGAGGAAATGTACAACATAAAATTCTTTACGACTTTGCGACCACCATCGCGTAGAAATGTCGCATTAAGAGATGCACTCGTTTCCAGAATTAGGGTTGACAAATAAAAGATATTTAAGAGAAATCAATACTAACGATACCAATTTAATACTTTTGGTGTTACATTATACTTTTGTAAAAATATATCATATATCATCATCAAATAAATTTTTTGATGCATTTAGCATTTTGACAAAAAATTATTTAACACGTTCATAAGCAGTAAAAGTTTCAGCAAAGTATACAAAAATTGATGGTCATTTTATTTTTGAATTCGTTGTGATATTCCAAATTTAATTAGATATCTTATGTGAAAGTAGTCAGATTATCATATCTTAATCGTTATATACGAAAGCTTATATCGTTATATATGAAAGCTATAGCATCCACCGTCAAATATTACGCTTCTATTTTACGCAATGTGCTTACCCAAGCTAATATATATGATATACATGACTATAATAAAAAATAAGATAATACAAAAATACCTAAAGAATCTGTTAGTCTTTACCTTGAGAGGTACAATAATTAAAAAACGTAAATTTATATGAAATGAAATACAAAATAATTTACTTTAACATTTGAATGATATAGCATTCATGTCAATCTGCATCAGAATGTACTTGAATGCTATAGCATTTTCGTCCGTGAACGTATCAAAATCGTATATAAGCGATTGGCGTATAATAAATAACAAAACAAATAAAAAAAATCAACTTAAAAAATTTTTAGACAAAACATTTTGATGTTCGAAATTTATATTTAAGTTTGTATAAATTAAAAAAAAGTTCTGTTTGAAAAAGATCAGATAGCAACGAGTTCTATTTTGAGTATAAAGGTTAAATTTCTTTGTACTTAACTATTTCTCATCTCCAAGCCATTACGAGCTAATTTGAAATTTGTATTAGCGAACAGAAAATTATTAAATATTTTATTCTTATTTTGCATAAATTACGACTTACTAAAGAATTTGGTGTGCAAGTACATAGATGTTTCTTTAGTTTTGTGTGTTTATTATTATTTTTTAACTGCGCAGACGATTTGGGTGATTATTGGGACAAATACGAACTATGTCATTCATTAGGCAACGAATAAATCATAAATATTTTTTTTTCGTTTATCTGACAATTCTCTAGATATTATTATTACATTTAAAATTTACACGTAAAAATTTATAATATTCACATCAAAAATAGTCAAAAAATTGTTAAGTAAAATTCACAGAGATCGAAACTTCTGTTAGATTACTTATTTCGTAATAACTAAAAAAAAGTTAAATAAAAGATCGTCCTATACAATCCTATATCAATGATTTTATGAATAATGTTAAATTCATGCCAATTAGAAATGATTATTAGAAATTCAAAATAGTGCAAAAATATACATTAATACAATCTATGATAAAAAACCTGAAAACTGCTTCAGTTAACTCTATAGTAGATGGAATTTTATTATGATAGAAAATTTCTGGAAAACGCATTTGCATGCTGTTATATTACTATTGCAGCTACATATGGTGTAAATTTTATAGATGTCAATTCAATTTCATGTAGAGTTCACATGATATAACTTATAGCAGTTGTAAAAAATAATAATACAGAACGCTTAGGATGCTTTTCAAAATATAATTGTACAATATTAAATCAATATGTTTGGATTGGAAAAAAAGTTTCAACTATTGGCAACTAATTTATAAATTAATATATGCCATAATTAATCAACCTTTTCAGAATTTTTATTTGTTAAAAAGTAATTTGAATCTTGTATCCTGTTACAGACAATATTCAAAATATTTTTGCCATCGGCATACATCTTTCATTATCCTGGAAGATGTTTGTACCGACCAAAGCTCGAATAATTAATTAAGGGGAATATTCTCCGTAGCAAGTGTACTAATTTCTTACCTTTAGCCTAATTCTCTAAGAACTAATGATCAAATTTCCGCCAGACGGCTTTCACCGAGCAACCGTTAATCGTGTAATTGAAAGACTCACTGTGCGAGATATGAACAAAGAACGAAGTGAAACTGAGATGCGAAAGAATCCTTAAAACTGTACAAAAGGTTAATTTAATTAAATAAAATATGACAGACTAATTGCACAATATCAGTTAAAATAAATTTAGAACTGTCGATGTCGCATATAAATTGTTTTTCACTTTAATTGCGCTTTACTGTTCATCACTCGCCATGCCTTATATCAATTATTTTTTGATAAAATACCCTACTTATACAAAAAATGCAGACAAGGAAAGTCGTACAAGGTTACAAATTTTTGCGAATATGTTCACATTGCTCAACTATTATTACATGTACTCAACAATCAACACAATGAAAATTCTGATTAAAAATTCCTAACAAATGAAAATTCTTCAGCAAAAATTCAACCATTTATAATAAAGTATTGTAATTTTTACTTTTGTTGAGGTTCAGATAAAATACTTTTTTTATTTATTTATTTAACAGCAATCAGAACTTATGGGTTTTATGAGCTGTTGTGATTAATATCTTACAAACTACGTTTGTTTTTATTATAGATGGTAACCCAAACAGTTGTCTCATCTCTATAAGCTGAATTTTTATATTACAATTACTGTAATAGTGATACATTTAATTGGTGCAGCAATGCCGTTTTAGCGCTGTTTTCACTTGGAAACATATTTATTTATTTACTATATTTCCAAGTAAAAATTGTTGTCACTGCTGCCTGACAACAGGGTGCTAGATAAGGGACGTTAAAAGAACTTTGGAGTCAAGCCTGAGAATTTACTAGCATAATTTCTTTAAGTGTTTGATGACATTTGTGCAAATTCATAAAAATTCTGATAACGATATAAAAATGAAATTCTACAGCTACATGCTGTCTTGACCAATAATAACTTAATAAAATGAATTGAACCTACGTAACTAATTAAGTTATATTATGATATCAGTATAAAGTATACACACTTTATAAGTCATATTAAGTACAAATTACAATAGAATTGTTTAGTCGCATAGAATGATTGGCAAACATATTTATTTAAAATTTTCAGCTTCTAGTCAAACATTATTCTTGTATTGACTTATTCTTGATTTGTATATTTTTAGTAATTCAGGAATGAATATAAGTTTCCGAAATTAATTTTAAAACCTTAAAATTTTTATTAAACTACACACTAATTATCATTATAGCATAATTAATATTAATAGAGCAACATTCTGAATAAAATCAGAAATATCTAATTGAAACTAGTTTGGAGTTCAAATCATAACAGATCAAGTTTCCATCTTTCCACTCCTACGAGTAATGAAAGAGAAACGTAGCACAATGTTATACTTGTTTATCTATGCGTAGCACCGTAGCACTTTTTGAAGAAGTGAAACTTTGCTACGCGTAACCATAATCCAGATCCCAAACCGCTACGGTATGCAACTTTCGCTCGCCAGATCCCGCGACTGAATTTTTACCAAGAGAAAGTCTTATATGAAATAGCCAGTAAATTTAACTGTTCAAACTTAAATGAGAACATTTGAAAAAACTATTTCAGTAAGCTTACATCTTATTAGTTTATACATTAGTTTATTTTAACCTTTTTCGGTCATGAACTAAAATTAGATTTTGCTTAGAATTTAAAATTAGAAGCTTTTTTTAAATTTTGAAATTTAAAATATTTTTTTTAAAAATATAAGCTCAATATCCATCAAGCTATCAAACCAGAAACAAAAAAAAAAATTAAACTGTTATCTAGTCGTTAAAATAGATGTTTTACAAACAGGAAAACGAATTAACACTTTTTAGAAAATTGTTTGAATTATCCAAAAATATATTTAGCATATTAGATCAGGCAATGGATAAATAAATCCAAAAATCTGTATTTTTAGTATTTCAAATATGCTAAATTCTTTATTACTGAAATTAAAAATAAATTTATGTTAGTTCACTATGGAAAATAAAAAATAATAATCTTATTCTTATCACATTTCAGTTCGGTCACGTAAGATGCCAGTTAGATTAGTATTTGAGCAAACGATTACTATTTGAATATTTTAAAAATTGCTCCCTGTGTGTAGAGAGCGGATTTATTGTAAAAGTAACGTTATTTAGATAACATAGTAAATCATAAGACGAAACAAAATCTTTAATATTTACGACAGCACGTTGCACGTGGCAGCTACGTAACCTGGAGCAAACACAAGATTATTCATATGATGGATAAAATTGCTATCTTAAAATATAATTCGAAAAATTGTAAATGATTTATTATTGTACAATGCAAAATAATTTTTGTATTTGCGCGAACAAATTACGACTGAATTGAAATTTGCATCAGAAAACAAAACAAAACCATTGCAAACATAACAATGTCATCGGTGTATTCACCACGTTCACCGCTTCGTAATATTTACGTTTTTATTACGTGTTACATTTCATTTAAAAACTAGCTGTAAGTGGAATTCTGTCTTGAGGCAATTATGGCATCGTGCCTTAAGGCAAATTGCTGGAACTTCCCTCACCGTAACGAAATGTTCGAGGAATACTGAATGTTTTCAAATAGATTATTATAAATATTGTAACATTGTGTAATATTTATAAGAATTATATAAACCGAGTTGCAGAGTTGTAATTATTTGTTAAGTATATTAGAACTATAGTCAGAATTAAAAATAAAATCTGAAATATTTTCGATATACAAAATACTAAAAAAAAAAAAAAAAAAAAAAAAAAAAAAAAAAAAAAAAATTGGAACAAAATTTTTTTTCCAAAATCAATTATTTGGTTAAGACAAGCACAAAGTTCTTTGAATCATTCAAATCGGACGCTTAGTTCTCTCAAAAACTGCCATTTTTTACATATTTAGCTCCGTATCTTTGAAATGGCTGGGCCTGCCTTTGCCAAAAACTAATAAACACTTCTCCCAATCATTACTAATTGAATGTTTTATAGATCATTCAAATCGGATACTCCGTTCGCTCACAAATTCGATTTCTATTTTCTGCACTCTTTGCTCCGTATCTCCGAAACGGCTGGACCTGCCTTTGCCAAAAACTAATCAGCTCTTTTCCCTATCAATAGGAATCGAATGTTTTTTGAACCATTCAAATCGGTTGATCCGTGCGCCCTAAAACGTGACTGGAAATTTGTATCCACACATACATACACACACACACACACACACATCCATTTTTTCTGAGGTATGCCAAAACGTTCAGAAACCTTCAAAACGTCGAGAAATGTAAAAATTTTCAATTCCGATTTTCGGCCCATTACAATAACTTACCCTACGGGAAGTTAATAATACTAGTTAACTAAATTAAGAAGTTTGTGCTTTTATCAAAAAATCCGATTTGGTAACTTTGTTTTCTCGACGTTTCAAGCTATTCTGAATCGAATGAGAACAAATTTGGAAAAAGTATGTGTGTGTATGTGAACAGATATTTCGCTTTAAATCGACGTTTTCTCTAAAACGGCTTGACGGATTTCAAAAATTTAAAAGCCATTCGATGTATTTCGATGAGGACTAGCGTTTAGCGTAATTTTGCCGCGACGATCAGCCAAGCTATTTTTTGTAAATAGCAAAAAGTGAAAAAACATTCGTCTACGTTTTAGCTATCAATTCTAAATCGATTTTGAAAAATCAAAAACTATTCGAAGGATATTGGTTGGGAATGGTACTGATTAGTTTTAGGTGAAGATCGACCAAGCCATTTTCTTTTTTTAGTAATAGATATCAGGGTCTTATAAAATATACTAAAATATTACGGCCCTGCGATAAATAATTTATTGCTAAAAATTCATCAAAGTTTGAGACAATATTTGTATCGAAATTTGTTGTGTGATGTAATGAGTCAAACATTATTAATTCATTGAAATTTAAAATAATAAGCTACAATTTTAGGGCATACAAACACGTGCCTGTGCAATAAAATTAATATAAATACAGATAATTTACATGTGTTTTAGAAAACTCTATTTGAAATCGCAATGTTTAGAATTAATTGAAAATGATCACGTTATTTTTAAAATAAACAGTTGAAAATTTTATCTAAATTTCAATTTGAATTGATTAAGTCAATTCTCACACATTTCGGGAAGTTCATGCAAACTTGCATTGAGGCTGAATACCGCTTTCAACTAGTTTATTATAATGTTATTTATAAATTGTGTGAAGTCAACAAATTACCTACCGAAATAAAAATATACATGTATAGGCATAAATGTACAAAGCATTCCATAATCTCTTATAACAGGCACCCCTATATATAAAATGATATATTGCTAAATAAATAAATATTAAAAAAATAAATAAATAAAAAAAAAGCTGAGAAAAGTGAATTCATCAATGCCAGTACCATTCTCGTTCAGTACTCGTCAGATACCGCAACGGGTTTTTCCCGTGAAAATCTGGTTGAAAACACGGCTAAGAAAATTGATTATTTTTAACAGAAACGGCTACATGCCGCTACATTTGAAACAATAAATTTCATGCATATCACGCATGCGTCTAATTTAATATCAAATATTTACTATTTGGACGTGCTCGTTTGTAGGTTAGAAGATACGCGATCGTCGCGTGTAAAGGACGCTTACGTTGATATGTAGGTTAAGTCCGAAAAAAGTAACACCAACAGTAATTGAAAATGCTTTTATTAAGTAAATAATATTATTTTTGCGCAAAACACTTTTGGTTTCGTTATCGAAAATAATTCATAAAATATATAATCGCCTAACATAGGTAATGAAGGCGGTTGTAAAAATACAGACTTTATAGAATCTATGTGTTAATAATGGACTGTTATTTGTGGACATTGTGTAGTATATTTTTGTTTAAAAATGAATCTAAATCCTTAATAATTAAAAATTAAAGTGTTGCATTTATATTAAAAATATATACCAGAAAAGCACTAAACGATTCAAATTATATATATGATAATTAATATTAATGGATTACAATACAGCTAACAGCCAAAAAAAATCTTATGACAAAATTCTGCACATGATAAATTTATGAAATATGTGTGTTAAATATATATGTTTGTGAACGTTATTTAGTATATTACTAGAATAAAAAATTTAAGACACTTTCGTTCTTGAAACAATATTACATTTTTAAAATACATAATATATTTTGCTAAAAGTCGGTCACGTATTATGTAAATAATTAAATAGCAGATTAACTGCACATAATCAGGATTATACGGACTTATCTGATAAATGTTAGAAACATAATATCATAAAATAAGTTATATGTGTCAGTGGACTATGTTATAAACATTGTTTAACACATTTTATTTATTAGTGAATGTTTCACCATCAAAGTTTAAGATACGCGTTTAATTATTTATCTATTATTTTTAATTAACATACAACTATTATCAGTAGGATATTTATAAAGAAGCAAGACTCATTTTGTGATATAAAATTATAAGAACATAATTATATTAAATTTTGTTAAACGTAAAATATTGGATACGCATGATATATGTAAAGTTATTGAATAATAAAAAATATGCAAAAAATAATAATATTCTGAATTGTTGCATATTTTCCTGAAACGATGAAATTATTAATAAATCATTTTTTAATGAATAACTAAGTGAAATAGAATATTTTAATTGCATTTCACGATTACAATCTCACAAAGTGCATGTCACGAGCCAAACGACCGAAAGAAAAAAGCTCTTTTTGAATTATACAGCGTTATGAATGGATACTTATACCTGATAAGAATTGTTATATTGTGTTTTGTGGGTGAATATTAATAAGAAAAAAGTAATAAAGAAGGAGTCTGACCTAATTGTCAGCGATAACCCACGTGTAAAGGAATTGTATGCGATTTTGTAAAGCGCGGCATATTGTTCCGAATCACGCTGAGTTGAGTGAATTCTTCAATTAGCCGAGCCAATTTGTAAGGAGTAGTTTTCTAAAGAGAAATACTGCTGATGGAAATATAAAACTCGATGACTTGAAGTAGAAAATTTTCTTTTAGTCTACTGCTAATAGACTGGTTGCATCGAAAGAAAGTTAATTAACATCGAAATTGTATTGAAGAAATATTCCAATCTTTGTGATAAAATAATTAATACTGAAAAACTAAGATTTACAAAAACCTGAAAATTATTCAATTATATTTGAATTAAATAAAAAAAATCAGACCCAATATTCCCATAATTCTCAGAAACTTGTAATTACAACTTACAACCAGCATTCAAGTTGAAGCAATCTCATTAAAACTTATAACAAGACTGAAAAAAATCGTAAGTACTCTAAGATTATTGAAAATTTCCCCGAAATGGATTAAGAGTAAATCTTTACATTAAATGAGCCAATTTGTTATAAGCAGTTTTCCCAAGAAAAATTCTGCTGATGGAAATATAGAGCTGGATAATTTGAAGTTGAATAGTTTCTTATGTGTTTCCAAAATTGTTCAAAAAATTATGAAATAAATGGAAGTAGAGTTAAACCTGGAATTCATTTGATTGTATCAAAATTATTTCAGATTGCAAGAGTGAAGAGACTTCAATTATAAATAAAAATCTGGAGATTGTATTAAAAAATTATAAAAACAATACAAATGCGGTAACAAAGTAGAAACAATATTCGACAATTACTACAAGACGCATTTATTTTTAATCTTATTACAAGAGCAGAGCAATATTCATTTAAAATGTAAAATTTCATAAAAAGAATAGAAGGTTTGCAGTAAATATTTATTCATTTGTGCAAGAAGTCAACACTCATCACAAAAACTGGCAAAATGATTTAAATGAGAATTAAAACCAGGACTCAGAGAATATTAATATTTTAATAAAAAAATTTCTTGAAAATAAAAAATGAGTTGAGAGCAATATATTTACATTTAATGTAAATATACTGGAAACTATTCCGAATCACTCAGAGCTTTTCAATTATCGGAGTCAGTTTGTAACCAGTTTTCTGAAGAAATACTTTGAGGATGGAAATATACAACTAGATGACTTGAAATAGAATTTTTAACTTACTGTAAATAGAAACAGTCTTTAAAGAGAAAAATATTTTTGCACTAGATTGTAAAAGTATTAAAATATTTCTGGAATGATTAAAGACTTGATAACTTGATATTCTGCAGAAATAAGTTTGTGAAGTTTAGAAAAAAACTATACCATAATTAACTATTATTCATTAATTGCAAAATGTCAATCAATTAGTAGAGTTTGACAAATGTAGAGTTTTCCAAACGACCAAGAATAAGAAATAAAGAATTTTCGGAAAATAAATTTATCCATTATAAATGTAGCTCTTTGAGTGATTAAAAATAAAGAACCATTAAAATAAATAAACAAAAAGTAAAAACATGACAAACTTGTTTTTTGATAATTACAGTGACAGGACTCATAAAGTCGTTAAGTTCCTGTATAAATATTATAAATTGACTTAATAAGGATTTGTAATCTGGAACTTATCAAATGGATACTTGCATAAACATAAACTTTATAATATAAATACATGTTAAAGATATTGGCATTATACCAGCTCGTGATTACAAATATATCTAATGAAAATAAGCAAATGCAAGCATGCTGTTAAAGATTAAATAAATTTCAGATTTCAAAATAAATTTCGTATCTCAGTTCGCAAATTTTGTTACAAATTATATGTAAAGGCAGATAAGAGCTGTCAGAGGCAATGTGGTTTTAAAACGGTGATTAACATACTGATAATGAAAAGTTTCAACCGTGTAATCTTTTAATTTCCGGTACGTTGACAGCGAATATAACGTCATAAAATTTGCTTGGCTTAGGTTATTTGTTCAGTTTATTAATAGACAATTGAGCGGTTTTTGTTGTGCAAAACGGAATTATTAAAAATAGTGTATCTACAGAAAAAGATTTTGTCAAAAAATTAAATGATGAATGGCAATATGTTTTAAATTTATATATCATAACTAAGTGTTAATAATATTATAACATTCATATATTAAAACTAAGTGCAAACATATATGTGAAAAATTAAAATCCGGAATAGTAAGTGGACTGATAGTTGATTAAAATACTCTATTTTAATTCCTATATAATGCATCAAACATTATATGTAACATAAATAATGGTAGAAAAAATAATTATTGAACTATATATTAGATATGCATTAATAATAACTACCTTTAGCTTTAGATTTGACTTTTGAACAAAATTCAATAAAAAACTAAATATTGAAGAAGAAAAATTCATTAAACACTTGCTAAAAGTATTCCTAATTAAATAAATATTAAAATAATATTCAGAATAACATAATGTGAAAGATGGAAAGTTTAATATAAAATAAATCAGCCTCAGTTTATAGAAATAAAGATTCTACACTCTATTTTTGAAAATTACTATATGAAATTTTCTCTAATGTGCAGCACAATTATGACAATTCCTAATAAGCCTTAAATTTTGAACAAAATTCAATAAAAAAAAACAAAATATTGAAAATGAAAGATTCATTAAACACTTGCTAAAAGTATTCCTAATTATATAAATATTAAAATAATATTCAAAATAGCAAAATATGAAAGATAGAAAGTTTAATATAAAATAAATCAGCCTCTAAATTATAGCTTAAAGAAATTAAGTTTCTGAACTCTATATCTGAAAATTATCGCATTGTTCTAGAACTTGTGAATTCAACCAAATTGTGTAGAAATTGATAAATTTTATATCGTACAAAAATTAATTTGGTCTTGGGTTAGATTAAACATGCGTTCTCAACATCAATAATGAACAGATTTTGTATCGTACAAAAAATTATTTAGACTTAAATTAGATTGAATATAATCTAGCTTGCAAAAACTAACTTAAATCACGTTTTAAAACTAAGTTTACTATCTATCGCTGATAAACGTGTGATGTTATAATATAAAAAAAGCTTAAGTAGCTTTTAAAAGTGGCTGTACTAATGATAGTAAATGTGAGTACATACTGTTACTAGTACCTACTGGTAACTAAAAAACATAACTAATCAAATACTGATTAATATACATGTGCAGTAAAATTGTACATCTTAAAGCCACGGTATTTCTATTAATGATAAATGTGTAACGTCAATAATATAGAATAATACTGGTACTAGTACCTACTGTACTAAAAAACATAACTAATCAAATACTGATTAATATACATGTGAAGTAAAATCGTACATCTTAAAGCCACAGTATTTATATTAATGATAAATGTGTAGCGTTAATAATATAGAAATAGAACTTAAATATTTTATTTGGAGTTAAATATATTAATAATATTTTTATTCAAAGTTGAAAGTATTAATAATATTAAAATAGTAAATACCTTTTGTGTAAAATATTATAATATAGTAGTGAAAAACTAAACTTTCGCAAATATGTGCAAATACAGTGCTATACCAACCCAAATGTGTCGTAGATATCCAATAAATAATCATTCGGGCATCGTTTTATGATTATTTCGCAACTTGTGTAAAGTGATAAAATGTTTTGTTGGACTTCCCGCCTAACGACCCTCTTCCGAGGCGATCGTTCCGAGGCGAGAGACCGTTCGCACAGCTTATGCCTATCGTCGACCACAATCAGGCAGACGGGGCCCCGTGACGTGAGCACCCTGAAACTATTGCAGAGGCGAGCATCCAACGTCATGTGAGTATTGATCATTTATCGATTTGAATCGATATGGGAGGCAAATGTATAAGACCTAATTATGTTATAAGCCACTGACCTGCACTAACTGGACAACATACATGCACTTGTAGATGGATATCTACAATAAATTTATCGTTTGCTCTTTGTTTTGAAAAGGAGTTTCTCTTCTATTCATTTATCTGTTCGAATCGCATATACATACAAATTAGGGTGGTCCTTGATATGGACATTTTCGAATTTCATTGCTCCAAATGGCTCAAATGGTTCCAAGTTGATAAAAAACAATTATCTGAAAGTTTTAGCTCTGAATATTATCTTTTAGATAGTGCGCAATTCAATCAAAGTTTTGTATAGGAATAGCATGAAATTTTTTTTTTTAATTTTAAAAATGTTTTTTAGATATATATCGATAATATTTCGCCTTGGGAGCAAGGAAAATCGAAAATGTCCATATTAAGGACCACCCTGATACACATACTGATATAGAGGATAAAACGAGGCTTAAAAGTCCGCGGGTAAGAAAGTCCACCACCGATATCTCAAAAGAAACGAGTAAAGTTAGGAATTTTTAACAACAATATTTGAAAGTAGAAGGAAAAAGTTATATCAGACAGACTGCTCCCCGTGACGTTAGCACCCTGAAACTATTGCAGAGGCGAGCATCCAACGTCATGTGAGTATTGATTATTTATCGATTCGATTCGAATCGATACGGGAGGCAAATGTATAGGTTCTAATTATGTTATAAGCCACTGACCTGCACTAACACATACATGCACTTGTAGATGGATATCTACGTTAAATTAATCGTTTGCTCTTATAGTTTGGATAGTAACTTCTCTTTTATACATGTGTTTGTTTTAATCACATACATATACACATATACTGACATAAAGGATAAAACGAGGCTTGAAGATCCACGGGTAAGAAGGACCAATACCGATACTTAAAAACAAGTTAAGTACAGTAGAACCTTGATTAACCAGACTAATTTTTGTCGATAGGCATTCGGATGATCAAAACTCCGCATAATCGAATGTATAAGGAACAATATTGTGAATATATTAAAAAAAATACATAGATATCAATAAAAATTATATTTATTAAGAAATTGAAACTTCCTTATGTTATGTATGTATGTAGTAAAGTAAAAACTAGTAAATATGAAAATAAATTAAGTCGAAAAAAGCAAATTTATAAGAGATGATTTGATATGAACGAACAAATAGTTAATCCAACTCTGATAATATATATTTCTGGCAAAATACCAGATCAAGATTATATATAATGTTATCTCCGTCAAAAATGTACTCATGATATTAACTTCCCGTAGGATAAGCTATAATAATGGGTCAAAAATCGAAACTAAAAATTTTTGCATATCTTCACATTTCAGAGGTTTCTGAACATTTTGACATACCTCAAAAAAATGGATGTGTGTGTGTGTATAAGTGGAGACTAATTTTTCGTCGACGATTTCTATTGATAGGAAGATGTGCTGATTAGTTTTTGATAATCAGGTTCAGCCGTTCCAAACATACGAGGCATAAAGTGTCAAAAATACCAGTTTTTGAGAGAAAAAAGCATCCGATTTTGATGATTTAAAAAACTTTCTGCTTGTATTGACGAAACGATTGCTTTCGGGGAAAGTTTTTTTTTTAATTTTCAAAGAAAAATTTTGTTTGAATATCGAAAATAATTCGGATTTTAGTTCTAATTTTAGCTAAAGTTCTAACCATCACTTATATATTTATATATTTCAAATGAATAATTTTAACTTTACCTTTAAGTTTATATAATTCTTAAAAATTATTAGAAAATATCATTTTTTTTAAATCCGAACATATATAAACGTTGTCGTCCAGTTTATAAGGTCTTGTATTTTGACTATAAAATAGGAATAATGAAAATTACAGTATTTATAATAATATATTTGAAAACATTTAATATTCTTCGAATATTTTATTACGGAACGGGAAGTTACAGCAATATGCCTTAAGGCACATTGCCATACACCACTAGTTTATATTTTGCATTGATTGAATAATGTAGCTATTATTTTGTGAATTCCTTTTAAAATTGAAAATAAAATATTGTTCGCGCTTTGGCTGACCTATTTTACCTCGCCTATCGTAAAAAAGAAACAGTTGACAAATTTTTGGAAAACAGCAAAAAATACGTCCTTTTTCTGCATTTCTTAAATTATTTTCTAGGTAGGAGTTTTATTGAACCTCGTACTGAACATCAAATGTTTGTTTGATATGTGCTACTTATTGCGATATAATTAGTTCGAATTTCCCAATATAATTGCTCAAAGTCAAATTGGACCTTTATATATAGAATTTTTATTATATATATATATATATATATATATATATATAGAATTTTGCGATATGAGTGGAACGAATATTAAATGATAAATATGAACAATACAACACTCTTGTTTTTACCAAATAAAGTGTGTGTTAAAAATCTGAGTGTTTCATTGTTCATATTTAACATTTAATATATTCATATATCAACATTCCATATATAACCCTTGTGCCGTAAGCGTTTAAAACTACAATATTTATTCACATTTAGTTCACGTAGAATAAAAAAATATTTATTTTTGAGCTTCACAATACAGTATAGTCATGTTTCTGCGTGCATTGTATAAATATATTAAAAACTTCTATTAAATCGTAATTCCGAACTTTATCTTATACAATAATGTAGCTTGATTACCACTGTTTATTATTTCTTTTTCACTATTTTTATGTTTTCCATATACTTCACAGTTCAGGATTCTGCTTTTACCATGTTTTATATATAATGTCTATCAAATATTTTAGTTTATTATTCTGAACGAACTATATAGATAAAATAAAATAATAGAGAATAAACCGAGTTATTAAAAACTAACTAAATTTCGCTCACATATCAAATTTATTCTTCTGTAGCAGCAAACATAAACTGTATTTTTATGAGCTCTCTCGTACGTGAACTTTTTCAAGTTTTAGTTTGTACTTTAGGAAAGTAGGTTACATTAACTTTTGCACATCATGGAACATGTGCAATGCTACAGGGCATATTAGTAACGATAGAATAATATGAAAACCAGATGTAGATGAGATAATAATTTTCTTTTGGCAGGTAACCGATGTTATACGTACACAAAATGTATGTTGAAATATGTATATACTGTTCATTTTCATATCTCTGTTTGAAGAATACGTGATTATAATAAGATAAGAATTTTACAATCGATACTTCTGTATTATCCAAGTATTATATCTTGAATATATTACTGTCTGCATAAAAATCCAATGCACTTGCGAATAGTTTGCTTCAGCCAGAACTTACAGAAAAAAAATATGGTTTTATTTACTCTTGGGCATTAGATTCTTATAGCTCGTTGTATAATAGAGAGACAGTTGATATGCATTTTATAAAATAGATAGAGATTGGAATATAATAAAATGTAAGAGATAACAGAAAATTCTATGAATAATATTAAATTTATTAATGGATTGCTACTGTACGGTTGCACTTACCGACGCTAGAAACTAACCATTGAAGACTAAATTATTATAACCTAATATTTTAAATATTTGAACTAACTATTTTTTATCAATACCATTCGAAATATCATTATTTAGGACGGTTGTGACAGGCATAAAAAACGATAGTCTACACATCATGTTAATCTAGTACACGCTGACTCAAACAATAATGAAAACTGCAATAATGGAAACTTGTTCAAAAAAACATACTTCATCTTTCTCCCTTTGGATCTTTATCTAAAATCAGTATAGTTTAGCTGTTATTTACGCAGTTTCTCTTATATAGTTCAGTCATTTAAGCTTAAATTAGGTAAGAACCTCGGAATTCGAGGTACCCACCTGTAAGTCTGTAAATACCCTAAAATAGCACCCTAAAAGTTGTCTCAAAACCTACATATGGTACGTATTTCCTACTATATGTAGATTTGGATACCACTTTTAGAGTGCTATTTTAGGGTATTTACAGACTTACAGCTGTAAATACCCTAAAATAGCACTCTCTCTCAAGTTGTCTCAAAACCTACATATGGTACGTATATTCTACTATATGTAGGTTTTGAGACAACTTTTAGAGTGCTATTTTAGGATATTTACAGACTTACAGCTGGGTATCTCGAATTCCGAGGTGAACTTACTATAATGACTGGATTATACTCGTATAGAGGCATGAATAAGAATCATTAGTACTTTTACAATCTTGGAATATGATTTACTCGGAACATGACAATTTATATTAGTGTCGATTTAACGAGTAGTACTAAAATTTGCTTATGAATTACGTTCAAAAAGTAAATTAATTATAATAGTAAATATTTTTACAAAAATCCCAAAGTACCTACCAAAACATCGTATACTCTACTCATTATTGTTATTAATTCTTTTTCGACCTGAATGTGTTATATATCCTTCAATATTACATCTCGATATTACCATTTTTATTGACTTAACGGGCGTTGGTCTTCAACCCCTTGCACATTTCATCTTCAATCTTTCACAACTCAGCAAGAAAGTTATTCACATAAAAAGGATGCTCTCGAAAATATCGTCAATATATACGGACATAACAAATCTTATAAGATTCTGTATTTCATTGACCTCTAAATATCCCATATGCCCATATATTAAACAAAGAATTATTGATAGTAAAATGATACATAAATATATAATTAAAACATTTTGGTGTTCATTTATTTGGTAATAAGCTTTGACCTTCGATCATAAATTTAATATTGGGCGTAACTTGCAAGGTCAAGTTTAGATTGCCACGAGCCGAAAGAAATTTCTCATTAAATTATTATAGGCGATTTTATTTATTTCATTCCTAAAACTATGTAACGTAGTTGAAAATTTAGAATCAGTTAATACCACATCAGAACTAATCAATCAAGATGAAAACTGTGTGAGCTAATAGATTTTATGAATCATTTTTATCTCGATAACCGACTATCGGAGAAATCGTGGAATTTATTTCCAAAAGGATAAAGGCATGTTTTTGACATAAATTCTGATTTGCTAATTTTGGTTGCTTCATGTTTCTAGTCGTTTGAAACCAAATTTTTTTTTGTTACAATTTATTTTTGTTAAGACTTCTGAAAATCAAGACTTTTGAAACCAAAATTGGGTGTGTATGTATATGTGAGACAGAATTTCGTCAAATTTCTCAAAAACGACTGCCCGAATTTGAAAATCTTTTCATGGACAAGGCCTCTCATTCATTTGTCTTATAATATTGTCATACAATTAATCTTTGAGAAAAATGTAATTAAACTAGTTGGTATTGGTATTTAGCCTTGAGGCAAGTTACATAAACTCCCCGATATGTGTAAATAATCGACTTAATCAACAATAAACAAATTCATTTATGAGTGATTAGAAGTATTCCGAATAAATTTATTACACATTATTGAAAACGAACGAACGCGTTAACTCGGAGTATTTTCTAAAAGCAAATTTTCACAAATCAATAATTTATATAATTGAACCAGTTTTTGTAGGACGTCAATGGTTTAGTATGTTCATTAAGGCCAAGTAGTAGCTAAGTAATCTATTGTTATACCAAGTAAATCATCTAATTTTAATTTTAACAAACATAAAAAAAATTACTCATTTTCTCAAACGTGGATAATTTTTTAAAATTAATCTACTTGTCGTAAGGCCGTAATATTTCAGTAAGTTCTATAAGACCATGATATATATCGCGAAAAAAAGTTCCATAAAAATCGGCTTAAATTTTTTTTTCAATAGTTAATTACAAGAAAACATCTCGGTAGATTTTCACTTTTTGATTTTTTAAAATCGATTCGGTAGAATGAGCTTAAATGTGGACGAAAAGTTTAACACTCTTTTTCAAATTACAAAGAAACGGCTCGGCAGATCGTCTCACAAAACTGACAAACTATAGTGCTCATGTAGATACATCGAATGGCTTTTAAATTTCTGAAATCGGTTCAGGCGTTTTTGAGCAAACATCGATGAAAAGTCTAATTTTGACAAAAGCCAAAAAACGATACCAATTTATGCAAACTTTGATCAATTTTTAAAGTTAAACGAGTTGTCGTAGGGCGGTAATATTTTAGTATGATCTAGAAGACTATGGTATCTACCCTGAAAAAAATCATAAAAATCGTCGATTTTTTTTTTAAAAAAAAACTTTATTACAAGAAAACGGCCCGGCCGATCTCTAATCAGCACGATTCCGAACCAATATCTTTCGAACGGTTTTTGAATTTTCAAAATCGATTCAGAATTGCGGGCTAAAACGTAGACGAATTTTTTTTATTTTTCTGCGATGTATAAAGAAACGGCTTGGATCGACGCACAAAACTGACGAACAATATTCCTCATCGAGATACATCGAATGACCTTTAAGTTTTTGAAATCGGTCCAGCCGCTTTTGAGAAAACGTCGACATACAAAAAAAATCTGTTCACACAAACACACACACACACACACACATACTTTTTCCAAATTTGGTCTCATTCGATTCAGAATGGCTTGAAACGTCGAGAAAACACACTTAGCGAATCGGATTTTTTGATGAAAATATAAACTTCTCCCTCGGGAAGTTTAAAAAAATGCGTAGGTAGCAGCACATTGTAGCACTAAGATACCCTTTATACTGCCAACATTCTTTCAAAATAAGCCACGACAATTCCAAATGTTATCTACAATTCTATAAATTTCAAAAGAACCATTCCTTTATATAAACATAACAAGGAGACGGTAGTCTATTACAACTTCAGAAATAAATATTTAAAGGAAAAACCTTTATGTTCCAACGATTTTAGGAATACTCAATTCGTACCTCACCGTTCTACAAAACTCACGTATACAATTTATTGTAATCGAACCCCGAACATTTGTAAGTCATCAATAAATCATTGGACCTGGGGCATAGGTACGTACCTTTTTCCAAGTTTAAAGGAGTTCTACCGCCTTGTATGAAAACAGAAGTTAGTAACAATTGTCTTGGGAGTTGTTGAATGACAGAAGGTAATAGAGCTAGGAGTTGGATATTATGAGAAGTCAATGTTGTTTTATAGTTCAGAAAAGTAGAAAACATTTCAAATATTTGATAAATGCCGTTGCTCATATTGGGATGTATTTTTATTTGTGTTCAAACAAGTTCGTCCTTTTATAAAAAAAATAAGTGTATCATTTTTTTCCTAATTCATTAGAGACTATACTCTTAATAAATCTTAATAATAAGTTGTGATCTACATAAATTGTGCGAGAAATCATTACAGAGATGTTATTGATATTTTAATATGATACCTATAACATTAAATTGAATATTTTTAAATTTAATATAAAATAATATAGATAATCTTATATGAAGTTAGATATAAAAGATGTAAGAATGGACACCTCTTGCTGAATTCTATTGAACCAAATTCTGAATATGATTAGTAGATTTTGGTGATTAATTGCATTTAAATTTTCATATAAAAATGTAATAATACTCTTATCATTCAGCAAGAGTTTATTTACATAACAATTAGTATCAAATACCAAAAAAACTGAAATAATAGAGTTTTACACAAGTTTATTTAGTAGATTTAGTTTTTTTCGAGGGCCAGCCGTTTCTTTATAATCTATAGCATATATTACCATATTATATTATATGCTTTGCACTCAATAGTATTATATAATTTTCTATAAAATTTATAACAAACATTTCTATAACATAATTATTGCAAATGTTGATTCATATAAACAATGTTGTTTTCATAAATCGATTACTAAATACTCTTAATCAGCAACAGTAAAATCTTTCATAACATTGTAAATGGAATAATAGATATTAAATATCAGAGTATTCACAAAATAAATCATAATAAGTCACCTGATATACTAACATGAATATAATTATTATTAATGCAAAAAATTAAACCGATGTGAACCGATTAAATGTATATATTTATTTTAGCAGCAAAACATTTTTTCTGCTCAATTTTCTATATTATATTTCTGGATATGAACCAGAATTATATGGTCATAGCTTCTGTCGTTTATCTAGTGTTTTTATTGGAGAACAAAATATATATTACCTTTGAGATTATAAACTTATATTCTGCAAGTTATGTGCAATAGATAGAAAGATGAATAAAAAAGCTACGAGAATATTATTTTGCACTGCCATGATTTTATTTTTAGTTTTATACACAAGATGCCAAAAAATGATATTTTGTCTTTTGAAATATAATACCAGAAATAATACGTTATAAATACGTGCCAAATCTAATACGTTATTTTTAACATTTTTTGTGAAACTAGTCCGAATAAACG
This sequence comes from Ctenocephalides felis, assembly GCF_003426905.1. NCBI lineage: Eukaryota > Metazoa > Arthropoda > Insecta > Siphonaptera > Pulicidae > Ctenocephalides > Ctenocephalides felis. The sequence continues at coordinate 38,215,304 of NW_020539725.1, read as the reverse complement.
ATTCGTTGTCAATGATATATTGGTCATTATAAAAATAACTATTTCTTCATAATATAGTTTATAATTAATATCAAGATATTAAACTCATAAAATTGTGAAAGGGCATAAGTATCAGCTGAATTTTGTAAAAGCGTATCTATTTGTATCCCTATTATCTGTGGTAGCGAAAGGTTTTTAATCCCTGATTGAAATAGGAATTCTGCCTCGAGAAATGCCTTGAGAAAGGTTAAACCAATAGATTGAAACAGAAATGAAGTGGCTGGACGGGTTTCAATTTAGTTGCGAACTTTGTCTCTATTAAAAACTTTGTCGTCTAATTGCATATGCGAACGAAAAATGTCGAGAAAAGTTCATACATTAGTATCATCTGAATCAAAGATTTTCATAATTATATCTGATGATATCAAAAAGAATAATTACTTCTTAAATAATGATTAGTCTATATTTTAAATGATTGATTTAGTTCAACAATTCAATTACTTTACTTCTGCAGTTTATACAAATATTTTCGTATTCTACAATTTGTGCGACTTTGTTTGCACATATGTCTTTTATCGACGCATTTTAATGGAATAATTTATAACATATGGCACTATTTGATTTCAGTACAAGTGATAAATACAATGTTGGCTGTTTATATATGTTTATCCCAATTCAATAAGATAGTTTTTAGATATATATATATATATATATATATATATATATATCAAAAAAGTAGAGCTCTAACATATTACTATATTTAAGGAAAATTATATAAATTGTTTTTTTTTTTTTTGAGTCAACGGCTACAAGTTTTATAAAAAATATTAAGAAAATCTTTATTGAAAAATAACTAGATTTATTATGTTGAAGCATTGTTACTAAGTTATATGTCGCGTTGATCACTTACAAAAACAATAAAAAATAATATTTCAGAAATTCTACTAATGTGATATATTTGAATGTACATATAACACTAATGAATTAAAAATATTCTAACAACACCTGTAAATGTTATTATTTTCATTTCAAAAAATTTTATTTATCTTAACAAGCATTTTAAATTCAGAGAAATTACCATTATTTTAAGCTCGACATGGCATTTCGAGATCTTGAATATGTAATCAAAAAGTTTTGAATGTAAATGGTAAAATTGAGTGATTTTAAAGTTCTGAGACGTCTGAATTTTTATATAAGTATTTTTCCACAAACACATACATTGTTACATGTTTAAATACGCTGAAAATTATTTATATAAAACGATTTCCAGAAAGTTGTAATAAAAATATATTATAAATAAGTTCGGTTAAGATAATATTTGCAAATCTTATTACTTGTGATGATTTTCAGTTGAATAGCAACTTATTTAATAGAAATGCTTACAAATATAACTATAATGTTGCTACTATCGAAACAATTAGATTTATTATATTAAATATATAATTTTGGCGGATGCAATTCTTAATTGTATAAATCTAAAATCAATATATATATATATTATATTGAATAATAAATTTTTGATAAATTCAATTCAAATTATTTCTATTTCTGAACTTTAGCCAAATTATCTGATAATATATAGGTTGATATAAAAATTAAAAAAATTAAATAAAAAATCCCCAAGCTTTCATATTTTATGGCTTTGCCAACCCAATTTGGAAGTACATAATTACAAACTTGTTATACTACTGACAAACTGTATTTGACGTAAATTTAAGACTGTTATAAACTTTAATTTATAAATAATTATTATAAATTTTATTATGAATGGAAAACTAATATTCTAACATTATGTTTTCTTGAACTGTTTTATCATTGCCTCATATTTAGGTAAAACCATAACTTCAATACGGATTGCTACAGTACTTATACTAAGATTTAATTTAATAAGTACCCAATTATAGTATAAGACTTTGGGGTATAATATCTGAAAATCATCTGGAGAAAAAGTATGTTTTGTAACTTGTTATTCTTAAATTCTTTTTTACAATAATTATTGCTCACAGATATCTGTGAGTTAAAATAAATTCCAAATCGATTCAAAAAATTTCATGCAAGTAGATTGCCAATTGCCTCTTCACAGTTTGTGCAAATTATAATTAGCCAAGTATTTTTAAAGGAAGTTTTGAAGTAGGGTTTCACTAGTTTGACCAAAATGTCAATTATTCAAGAATAATCTATTATACCACAAATTTTGTTTTAGAACCTAATTCATTCAGAACAAAATTTTGCAAAGATCACATCTATTTAGCAATTACAATACATTTATTAATATTATAAAGTGATATATAAGCAGTATCTTGAACCGTGTATTCATAGCAAACTGGGCGATGAAAGCTACAAACATTTAAAATAAATCGGTGTAATTAAAAATTGAAAAATAATGTGATACAATAAAATCAGTCGTAGCTTTTTTTCTGCCTACCTCAGATCAATTTATGCATAAAAATTTTCCGATCGAGTCAGCGAACTTTTCAATTGAAGTTTCCTTCTTACGATAACTCAAGTAGGTACTCTTAGCCAGATTAAATCCGATGGAGAAAAAATGAACACACTCTATAGGCATGTAAAAGCATAGGTAAAAAGACGAAGTTTTAAGTGAAGTAGGTTGTTTGGCAACTCGTTATCGGCATGTCGCATACAAATTGCAAATTTGTTTTTTAATCCGGTAAAGTTAAGTATTGAGCACTTGAAAGTCAAGCCAAGATTTTTGGAAAGGTCAAAAGATGTGGTTAGGAAGTCACACATATATGGGATCTTTTTCTTTGCCTTAAATATTCGCTTGAATAATTTTATATTATATAGCGTGACCACACTATAAAATATATGTAACTGTCTGACATGGTGTTCTCAAGAGATAAGGACATGTAATTTCTCAAATGCCACTTCGAAGAAGCTCCACTTCTCTGATTCTATCTATACGCATTTTTCTCCATAAATCTCGAACTGAATCGGAATTGGTCATATGTTAACAGACTTGTTTGCCTTCTACAGTATTTAGATACTATCAGCCTCTCACAAGAATCTATATTGCTACTACCACAATTCTAATCGATCGGATTGACCTGATATTTACAAGATTTTTTCCTATAAAATTAAGACAAAAATGTTACAAATTGATAAAAATACTTTCAAATATTATATTTTTTGTATTATCAAATAGAAAATAATTCATGTTACATATAACGAATAGTATCATTAATTCCACATGCATGATTCCATATGAAATGGTTCAAGTCAAAGTTCATTCGCCCCATTAGTAGAAATGTGTCCTACTTGGCACTAATCCTGCTTTTAGTTTTGCAACTCTACATAAAAAGAGTATCATCGCTTATGATTTATAAATGGAGTAAAAATAAATCCTATTTGGACATGGAAACAAAGAATGCTACTGTGTAAAGCTTTGATCAAAATTTAACTTATAGTGAATATTATTTGATGAAAAAATAAATAGTGCTAAATTGCGAAATGAAACAAACAGTATCTACGAGAAATATTTTATTCAGAAATTCTTTAAAAAGTATCTGACTATGTTCAGTGAAAATTCTAGCAAGAAATGTGTTTTTTGTTGTTTTTCAAAAATTTAACGAGAAGTAAAACTTCTTTAGGCGCGTCTATGGTGTAAAATGCAACGGAAATGCGTTACGCCAGAACTGTACGTCATTCGCTTTCGATGAAATCATTTTTGTGCGGGTCGATTGTGATTAGTCGTCGTGTATTTGAATAGAGATCTGTTGTTGTATGCGTATATCAACAAGGAAATCGTCGATATCAACAAGGAAATCGGCATAGATAAATAACCATTTTACAGTCACATCTTAGAACAAATCTTGATTTGATGAAAAATGCTTGAATCAGAAGAATATTTTACCCTGTTCCTTGAAAATAATAAAACAAATCAAACATTTCGTGTCGTGTACTAAACGTAAGTTTATTGAAATAATTTCTATATTATTCGAAGTTTCTAAAAATCTTTGAAGTTATTAAAATGGAAATTATTTTTATAGGCAAGACAGATATTACAGCTGCTCAAAGAATGAGATTATATCGTCAGCGAAAAAGTAAAAAAAATACAAGCTGTCAATGAATGTATGTTAATTTTAATTACACGAAGTTATTTAAACACAATTATTACATGATGAGTGAAGTTGCAAAAACAATATTTGTCTAGGCGTTGTTTAACATAATCCACTGTGTGAACGAATATTAAAGAAGTTATTAGTCAGCGCTTACTTCATTTCTCTAATAAAGGTTGAAGTCCTAAATGCTAATTGCAATGACAAACCGATCATGTCATATTTGAAGTATGACTTTAATTACGTCATTGTTTTTAAATAATATACATATTTTTAATGCTATTATGAATATATGAGTTAAAATTTTAAATTTTATAAATGTGTATAATGGTTGAAACTAATAAATGTGTGCATCACGAGTGTTACCATGTTACTAATAAACATTATTCAAAATTGTTATATGATGTATTTATTTTTACTTAAATGCCAATACAGTAGCAAATAAATTTTTTTTCAATCGCGTGTGAATCTTACACGCACTCATTTTTTTAATTTTATAGGTATTTTACAAAATAATAGCTACTTTATTCAACCAATGCAAAATATATATTTCACGGATATTTTTTTACAGAGATAACACACACTATATAACCTTGATATGAAATTTTGTCAGAAGTATTTATCAGCAAAGTTGGAATAACTATTTCAAGATATGTACTATTTAACTTTTGGTAAATTTCCCTATATTGAATCTTAATATAAATTGCGTTTCGTATCCACTGTATCGATTGACAGACATTTAATAATATAGTAACAAAGGGCAGAAACAAAAAATAATGATAATATCAAATTACTCGTCTATATCAATAAAAAACATTTCTTCTAAAAATTTCATCGTTTTTTCAGCTCTTAATTAAATATTTAATATCTTAGATTAAGGTAGCATGCAATTTTGTAATGCGATGTAATCTAATTTAAACAAGGGGCTTGCTAACCCATATTGATTAAACGAATAAATTATTCCTGATGAAAAGAGTCAGGAGCATTTTCTAGTCAGTACGTTCTATAATATTTCAAAACAAAAGTTTTATTTTCGTGTACCACCGGTGAAAATGAGGATTTCATAGAATTGTACATTCATAAAACCAACATGCGGTGTTTAATTAAGTTTTCTGAGAATGGTATCATCAGAACAAAAGTATGAGTTTACCAAACTGTGTTATAAACAACCGCTCCTGTGAAAAGATATAGGTCAAAATGACTATGGAATGGTAACAATTGTGTAGTCCGAGACACATTTGTTATGACCATAATCGGATTTATTTCTCTGCAAGAATTTTCTAAAACATTTTACTGTAATAATTTATATACGAATATAAACATGTATATATACATATTTTATGAATTGATTCATGGTGGGCAAAACATGAAGTAAAAAACTGATTTTAAAGATCATTTTTATTCCATATGTAATATTCTATGTCATCAGTGAATAAAAGTTTTTGTAATTAAATGTGATGTCCAATAATAGTACACAAATGTAACAGTTATAAAATTTGTACGTAACATTACAGCTGTCAAAAGTTTTTTAAAAACACCACATCTCGAATTAGTTTAATTCTATAACAAATGAAATATATTAAATTACCTTAGAAAAGACTGGACACGGTTGTGCCAGGGTACGGCAATGAAAGTCGCCATAACAGCTAAACTTTATTGATTTTCACAGATGGTTCAAAGGGAGAAAGGATATGTTTGTAGTATGTTTGTTTGAACAAGTTTCCGTTAATGAAGGGCGCAGACTGAAAGCAAAAACGCAAACTTGTTCAAACAAACATACTCCTAACATAAATGCAGACCGTATTGCTTTTAAAGAGTCAAAAAAGAGTTTCTTTGTTGGATTTCTTTTAAATATAACTGTTCCTTTGTTTACAGATAGTTTACTTTTTATTTGTTATTTTGCTCTAACTCGAATATCAGTAGTTAATTACCAGCAATTAGTTTTTGCGTAGAAAATACGTTTAAATACGATTAGTATATTAATTTAGTAATGATAAAACCTAATTCGCGTTTCTCAAAAACCGTATTCACTGCCAACTTTCTAAATTAAATATGCCTCGGATTCATTAGAAATTCGGAATCCCACATAAATCCTATTTGAACATGGATTAAGTAATCATACATTCAGTATTAATAAAAGTTAATCTAGAAAGGGCATTTTGATAAAAGCATATGAATACGTTGAATGCTTAGTAATTAATAAATTCTTTGTTGGCAATGAACATATACACAGAAAAAAGGTAAATAATTGATCATTTTTTCAGTCATCTGTATTTAGGACCCATATAAATCTTGAAATGTTATTAGGGAATTCATGTTCTTATTTAAGGCTAAAGAGAGATTATGGATATATAATAGGGCGGGTCGATTTGAAGGTCACTTAGGCACATGTGATTTTCGGATTCTATGTATCAAAATAAGTTACTTTGCTGAAGAAACCATACCTCTAAAATTAATTCTGATGTCCCGTGCATTGACCCAAAGATAAGAGTTAAATTTTGAAAAACCTCTCGGTCATACATTTGGACGCGATTGGGACACTAAATGGGTGCTTAAATTGGGGAACTCTAAATAGGGTGTCTCGACTTTTTTGACTCATACAAATGGATTCGCTCTAATATATAATATTATATGTTCGATATTATTAGTATTATTATAATAGAACTAAATTGAATTATCTATTTATGTCATTCATACCAGTAATCTTAGCAAATATCATAACTTAAGTTTTTACTTCTTTATACATACAATTTTTTTGACATAACTACTGTCTCTCAACATTTTATTTAACGATAATTTTCATGAAAAATAATTTTAGATAGTGGTGCACATAACAAGTACCTACAATTTATAATTTCTGAACAGATTTGCTTACTACCTTTAGTGCAAAGCAATAAACATTTCCGAGTTTGTGTGAACAAAATTACATTTCTCATATACATTGACGCTAACATGGCATCATGTACCATTCAATTCTCTACCAAAAATATCCAAACAACACATCTAACCACATGTAAAAAATTGTTACATTATATTTACATAGAAAAACTTTTAGCAGCTAAATTACAACTTATATTGAGCAGTCAGAATGAAATTCGTGTTTGACTTCTGCTAAATTACAGGGTTAAAAGAAGTTTTCTATTGTCGCTGCGGTCTGTTACAAGAACAAGACAAGAAAAAGAGATTAACTCCAACATGACCGAGCACTTACTTCTGTAATCCCACATTTCGCGGGCGCTCAAGTGTTTCGCCAAAGCCCCAAGTGTCGTGGAAATATATTCGAAATAAGCTTTTACCATGATACTACGAGAAAATAGTTTTTTGGCTCCTGAATTATGAAACTATTCTAGAAAATATATATCTTTCTCTAACGAATATTTTATCCCGCCTTGTCTTGAACCTAGGTAAATAGCAATTTGTTCACGCCAAATCAGGGCATCCCATATTATGATATAAAAACAAAAAAAATCTAATCAAAAATCATCACAAAATAAATTAATCAATAGAACACATTCAAATTTTGAAAATATTATAAATACAAATTAATTTATAGTTATATTAAAAATAAACTTTTTATTTATTCAACAATATATTTATAACTGTCCTGCATAGTCATTAAGTAAATCTTTTAGCAATTATATATAAAAAATGACATAGATATAAAAATAGTGAAAAATACACAGTTGCATTTTTCTTTTAAAAATAAACTTGTAATTAATATTACAATTGAAGTGTTTCACAAGAATTATTGGTGCTTCACAAAATCAAATCAAAAAAACACCATTGTTTCAAAATAAGTATTGAAATAACACAGGTCAAAAAAATGTCGTTTTTACCGCTGATCGCGACTCTAAAGTCAAAATTGGGGGTCAAACTACAAAAAATGGAAAACAATAGAAAAAAACGACCAAAACCGATCTTGTGATTCTTCTTCATGATAGTATTGTAATTGATATCTTATTTTAATCGATGCGTACACAGAACATATAGTCCAGTCATTTAAGCTTAAATTAGATAAGAATTTTGAAATTCGAGATACCCAGCTGTAAGTCTGTAAATACTTGTATACTGACACTCTAAAGTTGTCTCGAAACCTACATATGGTAAGGTGTCAATATCATATGCAGGTTTTGAGACAACTTTAGGGTGTCAATATACAAGTATTTACAAACTTGCAACTGGGTATCTCAAATTCCGAGGTGAACTTACTATAATGACTGGACTAATATCTGGAACTTACTAGAATGACTAGAATAAATCAATTAGCACTATCATTAATGCCCTAACTTGACAATAACCATAGATTTTTCATTGCTTGGCAATATAGATACCAATATATCAATATTGGTCAGAGCAATATTCCCAGGGGTCCACGGCAGGGAAAACAAAATTTGGGGTCCACGAAGTGAAAATGGGGGTCCACGGCATATTTAGAAACCTTTGAATGTTAGTATTGAGCGCGGAGCCAGCCACCCATCAACCTCGCATATCTCAGAAACTATTGAATGTTTCAACTCAAAATTTTTATCAAATATTTAGTAAAGCATGGTAACAATGTATGTCAAGTTTCATCAAAATCGAACTATGCATTTTTGAAAAGGTACAATCTGTTTCAATACCAGTATTGAGAGCGAAACCAGCCACACATCAATTTCGCATATCTCAGAAACTATTGCATGTTCCAACTTTAAATTTTTGTCAAATATTAAGTAAAGTGTAGTTACAATATGTGTCAAGTTTCATTATAATCGAATTACGCATTTTTGAAAATTTACAATCTGTTTCAATACCGGTATTGAGAGCGTAGCCAACCACACATCAACTTCGCATATCTCATAAACTATTGCATGTTCCAACTTTAAATTTTTGTCAAATATTTAGTAAAGTGTAGTAACAATGTGTGTCAAGTTTCATCAAAACCGAATTACGCATTTTTGAAAACGTACAATCTGTTTCAATACCAGTATTGAGAGCGTAGCCAGCCACACATCAACTTCGCATATCTCAGAAACTATTGCATGTTCCAATTTTAATTTTTTGTCAAATATTTAGTAAAGTGTAATTACAATGTGTGTCAAGTTTCATCAAAATCAAATTATGCACTTTTGAAAACGTACAATCCGTTTCAATACCAGTATTGAGAGCGCAGCCAGCCATCCACCAACCTCGCATATCTGAAAAACTATTGAATGACCAACTTCAATCGTTAACTTATATCGTCTTCGTAAAAACTATATTGCATAAAAAATGCCAAATAAATTGACCGCAAATGAATTTTATAAAAGCCCGGATCACTAGATGGAAATCCGCGACTGTTCCGGCGAAACCGGTACGTGTGGTCACTTTAATATAGGAGGTTCATAACAAAACAAGAAACATTGTAAAGGGTTCACGGCACAAACGAGTTTGAGAACCTATGGTTTAGACCAATAATAATGTCTAGACATTGCCAGACCAATGTTGGCAAGACCAATATTGACTGGTCCAATCTTGGCGAGACCAATATTCTAGAATCCCCTCCATCGTTATCCAAAGATTTAAACTCCGTCAAATTTATTACAGATTTAAATTCTCATATTGTATGCATAGATTATTTATATAAACGAAAAATTCACTTATAATAATTACATAAATTATTTATAATATCACGCAGTCTCACTTTTTAAATACGAAATCATTTATTTTGTGTCATAATTATTCACATATATATATATATATATATATATATATATATATATATATATGTTTTAAAATATATTATAAATACATACTCTAACATTCAACTTTCCTGTTTTCGGTTCCGCTTTTGGCAAAAATATGTCGTATGCAATTACATTAATGAAAATCCTGAATAATTTATAACACAACTTTGTACAAAATAACTGGAATATGTGACAAATTGAAATCTGGCATGTTTGTTAATCTTTTATTACTAACATGACTGGCTGCTTGATAATTTGTGTGATTGTTGCGTGACTGCTATTTGGAGCCGCACATTTGCAAAGGAGTACACAGAAATACATAATTAATTTCATTACCCGTTATTAAATTAATTATATTAGCATGTATGTTAATTAAGTTTGTAATTTGTGAAATTTGTGGAATGTGAATTATATAAAAAATCAGTAATTTAATTTAACACTTTTGTTTGCGAAACAAAAGCCACAAATTAAGTTGGTAAAACAAATTTAATACCTATGAACTTCGAAACATATAAATTTTTATTAACAATAATATTTTGCAAAAATATACCGGTTCGATAACATTTCAAAATTGACATATGCTTTAAACTTATCCAATACAACTTGTTTCAAGAAACATTCTTTATAATATAGTTCATTATAGTCCCAGAATATACTTCTAAAGGCAATCACGAAAAAAACAAGCAATATTAATGATAAAACTAAACTCTGATAAATGGTGATAAAACTAGCTAAACTATACTAATTTTGAGATAGGGTTCAAAGCGAGAACGATGAAGTATGTTTGTTCGAACAAGATCCCTTTATTGCATTGAGTCAGTGCCCTATATTAACAGTGCCTTACATTAATCCAAAGTGATTTTTTTATTGGAATGATATGATTCTATGACTAATCGTATTTAAGGATAGTATTTCAGTATTTCCACGTAGATTCCACGTTCCACGTTCACTTTTCATTTAATTTATTTTCTTTCCAGTTAACTGCTATATTAAAAAAATAATTGCTGTTAAAAAAAATGGCCCAGCATCACCTACACCTCATATAATTTATCCAGTTTTTTTTTTTGATAAGCTGACTTTACACCATGTTCAGAATAAACAGCTCAATTCATTGGGTATAAAGGTATATATATATATAAATGCCCTACTTAATTCAAATAATTAATATTTTATAACAAAAACTAAACATTCATTATATTCAAGCAATGTAAGAACCATTTTTTACGAATATTGTACCATTTACAATATCAGAATGGCGTGACGCCCTCGCGATAACAAATAGCAGAAAATTCAATTATTTTTATCAACTTTTGTGATTATCACAGTTGAAAATAGATTTGGCAATATTTTTTTATTGAATTAGTATTTCTATATGTTATTTATTTCATTATATATTATTTATTAGATATTGTTTCAGTAAACTATATATTTAAAATAATAGTGATAAGCACCCACTTTTGTGCACTGTATCAGTTCCAAAAATATTAATTAAGTGTATTTAAATTTGGAATAGCTAAAAAAATATATATTTTTCCTATTGTTGAAAATCGCATTAGTATTTCTTAAGTAAATAATATAGTTCAACTATAATTAAACTAAATGAACTAAAAATGTAACTTGAATGTTACTTTAATGTTACTTGAATGTAAAGTAAATCACTATATGTTAACTGCAAAAAACTATGGGAAATGCAAAAGCTGAATTTCTTGTTAGCCAAAATTACGATCCAAGAATTCATTCTGATAAAATTTCAGATATTGATACCAGGTTTACCGGCATTTCGTATGAAACTATCTCCATTCAATAATTTGCAAATTTCATTAACATGATCTACAAGAAGATTTTGTGAAGCAATTATATTTACTTGACCAAAACCACAAAACATCTTTTAACATTTAATTAGTTAATATAAATAGAACATTCATCATTTTATTTGTATAATAAAAGGGGTTTCAAGTGTCCTTTATGTCATATTTTTGAAAAGGATAAGTAAAAACCGACAAGAAGTTAACCCATTTCATATTTAATTTATGTCAAAGCAAGTCCGTAATGCTCTGTCCATAAATTACGAGCTTATTAAGCTTTCTAAGGGGATTGTAAAATCAGTCGCTGCTTGGTTGACGTTCTATATACACAAAATTATGCAAAATTTCATGAGTTTTCGAATTTCATTACAGAGAATAGGTCAATTATCTTGAAAATTGCAAATAATTGAAATGAATAATGCAACGAGGAACAACGTGGGCTTGTAGGGTGAAAGTTTTATAATCGAAAGCTTTGATTTAACATTTAATACCATCTATGAATATTTCAATTTTTTATGAATTTTTAGATTAGCATTTAGCATTTATGCCTCGTTGTTATTTTAATATTTATTAGACTAAAATACTTAAATTTTTATCACAACTCAGATGGTTTTAATGTTTTTTATTTCTATGTTGTAAATTTCTACAAACTTAATCCCAATTATTCAATGAATGAACATTACATTTGCATTATAATGTGAAATCTATAAACAATTTATTTATGCACAATTTTAAACTAATTAATTCAGACAGAAATATCAAAAATCATATGTTCAAGTATTTTCAAAATTATATATTATGTTTTCAAGACATACTGTCCAAGACATTTTCAAAAACCATAAAGCATATTTTACTCAAACAAGCATTGTTCTTTTTCTCTACAACTAAGAAAGTTTTGACGGTGATAATACTAAAGTTATTTAACAAAACTTTATATATATATATATATATATATATATATATATATATATATATGCTATATATATACATGCTATGTATGTGTGTGTGAATTTATATGTGTGTGAATTTGTGTCTGTGGTTTTACGTTTATAATAATGTATAAAGCTCGACTCCTATACAAAATTACCGTTGTTCCAGATTCCGCCAACTCAATAAATAAAGAAGATTTAAATAATAAAATTTCAATTAACATATCAAAGGCATGAAGCCCTCTTTGCATATGTGTATAATTTTTTATTATTTATTCACTTTAAAGCATAGGTATGTATAATTAAAATAAGAATAAATTTATTTCGAGCACGACCTATATAGTCTCCTGTTATAACTTTTCTCAGGGTAAAAAATAAATCTAAAATATTTTGTTATAACTTTAAGCGTCAGGCCATCCTGATCATTTTAGCAATATGTACCATTGGATACAATTTTGTATTTGAATTAGATTCGCTTTTGAGAAAGGCAGATCCTACCGGAAAAAGAATTAGAAAAGTTAAACAAAATGTTCTATTTGATATATAAATTTAGCAAACTCATTAGTTTTTTGGCAATAAATATAGCAATTGCATATTTATATTTATAATTTGTAATGCTATTCATTTATTATAATAACATTAACTACCTGAAAAAAAATTATGTTTTTTTTGTTATTTTTGATTATGAATACGATATGTTAGTTTTATGTTTTCTTGCCGTTTTGTGTCTTCCTTAATCGTTTAACACCAAAATTACAATAAGTATATGTGGGCATAAGAAATAAAAATTTCAACAATTTCTAACGTTGTAAAATTCTAGAGCTAGGTACAATACATATGAATCATTGTTAGAGTAACACTCTATGGGCCAAATTTTTGTTAAACACCCAAACAAATAAGGGAATAAAAATTCACTTATTATGGAAATGTAAAACAAATCTATTTGAACAATTGTTTTGGTACTAATAAATTATGTGACTTTCATGTTACAGCGGCCATAATGTTCGCACTTCTGTCTATGAAAATATTATTTCAGATTGAAAAATCTAGCAAAGGTCATAAATATTTTTTTAACTCTGTATTATTTAGCAATCAGAAATACATAAAGATTCCTATGAGCTAAATTAACAATATTTTTTTTCTTTTTTAAAATATTTTAAAATATTTCAAAATATATTTAAGAGCGATGTCTCAAAAGAACACCAATGAGATCTTCTCAGTTTAATAATTAATATGATAATATTATATTATAGCTAATCTAAGACTAAGTCTAAAAGCCAGTGTCGTTCCAATGTCCAAAAGGTTTCAATATCCAAAAGGTTGAGTAGAGTCAACTATTGATGGGTTCGAATGTGAGTCCAGTTTTCGTTTGAATTTTTCCTTAAATTCTTTGAACGTTAATTGCACCGTTTTCACGTTAAGGTCGCTGTGAATGGTTTCATTTGTCACATACAACGAAGAAATAAGTATTGTATGTAGAATTTTTGACTGTGTCCTCATTATAGCTATATTCGATTTGTAAGCACAGCCCCAGAACTCAATTCCGTAGGTCCAGATTGGTTTGATGATTGTTTTATATAGCAATAATTTATTTTCAACGGAGAGCTTAAACTTTTTACCCATTAGTCAATTAAATTCTTTCATTTTGAACATTATATGCTGTTTTTTTTTTTCATTTTTATGTGACTTTTCCAAGTAAGTTTGCTGTCTAAATGAAGACCAAGATATTTCACTATGTTTTGTTTTGGAATCTGAACTATTTATATAAATTGGATAAGGTCATAAATATTGACATTGGTTGTATTAACAATGTTATAGAATCAAAAATTGTGTGTGATGTGACAAAATAAATTATTTGGTAAAATATTGAAAAAATTGACATTTGACCACAGCTACGCGGGCTCATAGAGGGTTAATATATTGATTTACACATTTTATGCAACTTGTGTATAACAATAAGCCACTAGTTTAAAGCCTCTGAATTAAATATTTTTACAAAGCTTATTGTCATTCAATACAAACTATGTATCATTTAAATCCAATCTGTTACCCAATATAGTTTTCCGCATATAAATCCATTACTTCAATGAAAATTGGAGCAATGCTAGATCTTTCCACTGATTCCATCGTCGGAAGATTGTTTACTGGTATGCAGTTCCACCACATCGCTGAATGTGTATATAATATAATGCGAAAGTGTGTTGACCTACTATAGCGAGTTACTACCCAGACTAGGCGCCGCTACGCGCACCACCGTGACATAGGATTTTACTCAGGGGGTGTTGTTTTGTATTTCTCACACTGTAAAAGCTTCCAGGATTTAAACGATATTTATCTTTAAATGTGGACGGCAAAGCCCGGCTGTTTTAAACAATTCTTGAAATGGTTTATACTCGAAATATAAATATAAACACACACATATACATACATACATACATATACATATATATATATATATATATATATATATATATATATATAAATATATATCTACATATTTATAAAAATAAGTCGTGTTTTCCTTCCTGACGAAATAACTCCAGCACCCACGAGCCGATTTCGACAATTTTGCATTCGTCGGAAAGGTCTCGGGTTCCGCAAGGTTTATAGCTAGGTGAATTAGTGGTGCATGGCATCGTGCTTTAATGCAAGTTGCTGGAACTTCACGCACCGTAAATAAAAATTCGAGTAATGACATTAGTGAGAGCATTCAGAATTGTGCTTGGTTAAGTCAACGAGCAATTTTTGCCGCAAAGAATAATGATGTACACACACTGAATTTCACTATTCAATCAAATATTGCTGGCGATTTGATTACATACCAATGATTCCGTCTGGTCTTTCGCTTGACTTCAAACGATTGCAATTTCCAGTTCGCCTTGCGTTCGCATTAACAAGTCGCAAGGCCAATCGCTTAGTGTTTACGGGATAAATTTCAAATAGATTATTCTGAAAATCATTGTTTTTCACATTGGCAGTTATACGTTGCCTGCTCACGAGTTGGAAAGCCATCCGCTTTGTTTGTCTTAACGTTAGACCAAAAAACAAAAAATGTGGTTTACCAAAGAGCACTTCAATGAAACGGATAATTTGTGGATTCACTTTCATTTACTTAGAGAAGTTCAACTAAAAAACATTTAATTTTTGTAATCGAAATAAATTCATTACTGTTGTACAATAAAATCAAATTTTTCCTTTTCAAATATAAAACAAACAAAAAATTTCTTCATCTTTCTCACGAAACCATCTGGTGGCAAAACGGAGTTTGTCGGGTTTGCTAGTATATATATATATATATATATATATATATTACAAAAGTTTTTCAGACATCCCTCTAATTATCAAACACAGAGCAAA
This sequence comes from Ctenocephalides felis, assembly GCF_003426905.1. NCBI lineage: Eukaryota > Metazoa > Arthropoda > Insecta > Siphonaptera > Pulicidae > Ctenocephalides > Ctenocephalides felis. The sequence continues at coordinate 38,199,456 of NW_020539725.1, read as the reverse complement.
GTTAGGTGATTTAAAAGTTTCATTAGTCCAACATACGTTTGGGGTCCTAATTTTATTCATAATAAGTGTGATGGTGTAAAACACTTTATACATAAAATTGTAATACATGAACTCAGAGTATTATAATATAAGATTTAAACATAAATATTCAGAGATTATTCAAAATGTTGAACCAAAGTTTTGTATTTATATTAAAAATTCATCCTACAAGCTTTCCTTGTTCTTGTTCTCATGATTCATTTCAATAACAATACTAATAAAAATATAATATATTAGGTAATATGTAAAATGAAATATTATAATAACAGAAACATATATTGGTTACACGTGAAATTTTTCACACAACCGAAAAACTATATACCTACCATAATTTATCAATGTGCACGCATATTTAATACATTATATTGCAATATAATATGTTCATGTTTTACTATTAAATTTTGAGTATATGGCATATATGTGCAAACATATATTATTTTGCGATACTTTGAGCATTTGATCTTTGAGCTGATTGGTTTTTACAAATTTTCCTTTTAATGTTTGGTTCAATATATTTAGTTTTATTTTAGCATTTATTTTTTAAAACTTGTTATATTATGTTTTGCTTCAATTATTTGAACTAGAATCCAATGAAAAATATGGAAAGTTTACATGAATTTTAGAAATTTGAGTCTACTGTTATTACTAGTAAGTATTGTATGGGAAATTATACTGAATGTTTTAGAATAAGTGAAACTTGGCAATAAACAATATAAGTTTATTTGAGCATAATCTGAGATTGTGTATCAAGTGCATAATAGTTTTCAAATGCATCTTATAAAATTGTGAACAATCTGCGTTTGATCTCAGGATTTTATATTTTAAAAAATACCCGAAAAATCGCAGTCACAAAACAACAAATGATTCAATACTGTTTAAAGTTTTTAGTGTTTTAACGATTTGACTAAAACTTTGATACAGTAATCAACACTCAAAGCGTATAAATTTTGCAAAGTTTCAAATTTGTTGATAAATTTTGATCAAATAATCTATTGATTGAACTCTGGAGACCTGTGTTGCATTTCATTTTTTTTACTTGATTTTTAAAAAAAAAATTAAATGTATTTTTAATATATTTATTTTCATTATATTCTTATATTATTGGCTTTGTAAACTAGTATATTCAGCCTCTTGCAATTTTTGCAATCTTTTCAATTTATTTTTTTGTATATATCATCTCAACTTAATTATATTACCAATGTAGAAAGCTCATCTTAGATATTATATTAAAGGAAGTTTATGTATACACAATGGAAGTAAACTTGTTAAGGAACATAAAATTATTGCAGTCAAGAATGTATATTTAAAAACACTCGCAGACTTCAATATTATATATCTTTATAAATATATGTACACATTAAAATTTAACCTGATCCTAAGTACAATATTCTGAGCAAATATTGTACTCTGCGGGATTAACATTGTGGCTTTTATATATATAAAGCACACCGGAACATTAGTTTGGTTTCCGCTACTTACCTTCGCACAGGAAGTCACCTAAAATCTATGATAAAAGCTCTATATGGCATCAAAAGGTTTGGCTACTAAATGTGCATCTTATATCTAGAATGGAAAAATAGCTATTTTCTTTTCTGACATATATGAAAAATGTTTCAGATGATGTATATAAACTGCATTTATTCTTAAAGAAATAGTTATTTAAGTTCAACAAAATGTTTCTAAAATATCCAATTGAGGAAGTCGAAGTAAGTTATACAAAAAATTGAGATAATTCTCATATATGATTATCTCGATTAAATATTTTACTTTTAAAAAAATTTCTATGGAGCGTATAATATCAAATTCATTTATTTTTATTTTTATGTTATAATTTTCAATAAGAGCATAATTTTGCGTTAAATCAATTATTTCACGATAACATATAAATTTCAAAGAACTAGATTTAAATATAGAAATTAAAATTGAAAAAATAAATCCAACTATAAATAAGCCTAATTAAGTTAGCAATTTAGATACAAGATATTGTTCTTTTCAAAAATATGAAATCATTCATATAATTCCTTTGATATCGGAGTTTCTACTCCGAATCTGCGACTATTATTCATATGCAAAAATATCGAGTCTACAAAAACCTCCTTTTAAAAACATCAATTTCTATTATTATCTGTATCCTCAGAAAGTTGCATTTCATAAAATTTCAAAATCGTTAATCTAGAGAGTATCAGATTGTACGGGCATTCCTTTACTCCGCAACAAAATCATAGAGAATAAGATTAAATAAATACATTTGAAGAAAATCTACATTTAAAGAGTTCTCTCTTATTACAGAAAACATTTAGAAATTCCACTATCTAATATTAGAAAGGATCCGAGATGTTGGCAGTGTATTCCCGGAGCACATTGTCTCAATCGCTTATCCTCCGAGCGTCTTTGATAAAGGTTTTCCTATCACAAGATCTGTATATTCTGTCGTGACTATATTGAAACTAAATTGAGCTGAAGGAAACGATTACAACGCTTAAGTTTTATTATAGAAATAAGTTTTCTGAAGTACAACTTCTTAATAGCTTGAGGATGAAATCGACACATACGATGTATGTGGAAATATTCTTATTGTTAGTTAATGACAATATGAGGATAATGTTAAATTACAATAAAGCAATAAAGAGAGAACACATTTTTTGATACATCAGTTTGATCATAAAATGGTACTTTCCGATATACTATATCCAGGTTGTGTTCGTTCTATTTTCGAGGTCCTTTCAAGATTTTTTCCAAAATACATCTTATTTTACATTTACTTTCTCAGTCCTCAAATGTGACCCAATGTACAAAATTATTAAAAAATATTATTTAGAAGTCATTTTTTATTTTTTTGGTACATCGGTCTGGTTCATGAATGTATTTTGTAGAGTAGTAATGTCTAGTCAATGGGTCCCTTATTTTGTTGAGTACTAGTTGGAGTGTCTTATTTTGTACTGTCTGTAGTTTCTGCAAGTTGGTCTTAGTCGTCATTATTGGTCTGACCAGTGTGAGGTAAAGTGTCCGCTTGTTCTTCACGCTCAGCGTGGTGTTATGGTTCAAGAGAGGTCTCAGTAGATTAACCATTCCGTACGTCTGTCCACTTTTCGTGTTAATGTTTCGTGAAGTTGAATCTATGGTCCAAGTTCACACCAAGGTGTTTGACATCCTTGGACCACTCAACTAATTAGCAGTCAGCATTAATTTTACTGTAGTAAATAAATGATCTGTTCGAAATAGGAAACCTTAGATAGTACATTTCTGATGCGTGGAAAAGTAGATTGAAAATATATTTTTAATTGAAATTTGAAAGCAAATTCTCTTGCTAAAAAATAACCTGTATCGTAGTATTTAAATATGCATAGCATTAATTTTATGCTATTGAGATTCTGAAATTTTGGTATCAGAAAATAAAAGCGCTGCTAAAGATTTCATCAGCTTTAGATTCAAATGACCACTTATTAGTCTCATTAAACGTTCAAAATAAATATTAGATTTGTATTACTTGATATGTGAATACCTTATAAATTCATGATAATCTAAAGCTTATTATGAAGTATTGATCTTAATTATGAAATATTAATCGACAATTAACTTTTGTTTCCATTCATTTATTTTTCACAAGTTGGATTTAATTTGCTGTTACTCATAAACGTACGATATCTATAGACTTTTCAATCATGTGACTAATAATTGTATTATTTACATCGAATGCGCAATTACAATCGCAATATGGTCGGATGATTTATTGAATATTCAATATTTAAAATTGAGGTCCGAAAGGCAAAGGTGGTGGTATGTTTTATGAATCGATAAAAAATGTAACAATTGCTGAACAGGCTTTGTTCCAATTCAATAATCGAAAAAGCGATAACAAACACATAGTGAAAACACATAAAATATGTAATTGATAAAAAATTATGTCTTATCGCAAATAGCGCGCTGCCAGCGGTTAACAATGAATATTTAACATATTGTTATGATAACAAAAATGTCTGACACAAATTATATTTTTCAAAGTATTTTTTATTTATGCATGGCTCGTCTTGTGAATTAATTTAATGGTTTTATCATTCTACTTTCACTTAATTTGAATTTTTATTATTTTATTATTTTATTATAAATGGCTTTTTATTTATTTATTATTTAAAGTAAGAAATATATTCGTATAGTGTTTGACACGATAATTATAAAATCCTTAAAAAAAAATAACCTTTTTGGGATAAACTTTTAAAGAAGTTATCTCTTAAGTCTTCACAAAATAAATAATATCAGCCAAATAATATCAATATTAAATTAAAACTTTGAAAAATAAAAAAAAAATCAAATTTTAATTTCATTTTGCTCTTTTAATTCCTAATTGTTTTTTGAATTTTTTTATTTTCTTTAATAAACAACGTTTTTACTTAACAATTGCACTCATTTTTCTGGTATAAAAATAAACAATAGTTTGCTAATGATAATCCATAATAGAAAATGAACGAATGATAATAAATTACATGCAATAAATCTAATTTAAGTTAATGTATGCAATTTGTATGCCATGTTGATATGTATATATTTGAATGAATAATATATTTGATTGCATATTGTAATGAAGTTCAAAATTCAAAATATACCTATATGTAATACATATATGTAACCAAGTACATGCAATAATGCAATGCGAATTTTAATATGAATTTTATTTAAATACGTTAAGTAAACTATTATAATAAGTAAATTATTTGGCACTCGTTTTGGCTATCGATCAAAACATTTGAAAACATTTTGCTGGCGATTTGAAAATAATGAATGCATGATTATAATACTTAAATTTGAAAAAGTAATTTGTATTAAATTAAGATATCTTATATTCATTTATATCAAATTAAGACATCATATAAAATTTAGACATAAAGAGTTTATTATGTCTAAGATATATTAGCATACAGCTAAAAAATTTAGTTTATACTTGAATTAAAATTAATTACTTGAGATAAATCAATGGCGCATTTGTTTCTGTATTCAACAAATTATAAAAAAGAATGTCTACTAGAATAGGGCGGAACACAAATGTCCAATTTGTTTTAAGTGATTATACTATCTAAACCAAATAAACTACATCACAGAAAATAACACGTATCAAACGAACTATGCACTGTAAAATTCGCAAAAATCCGTGATTATAGAGGAATGTGAATTTTTACTATTTTTCGATAAAAATTGTCATGTGTTACTTTCTAGAGCCAGAGGGCAAGCAGATCCAATGTTTTAATTTTAAAAGATTCTACGATATACTAGTTACATTATTAAGCCAATGTGAAATTTAAATTTTTTGGCACTATTAATTTAATTTCCTGTTTACACCTACGCTAGGGTAAAATTACTGTTGGCCTTTTTTACCTCACCCATATTTAAACTTCTGTAGAGGATATATAATCGAGTCTGATGAATCTAACTTAATAATAACTATGCATCTCATAAAACAATTAAATATTGTTGACTTGAATATTATATTAGGGTCTTGTAAACTAAACAACAGTGCTCACAAACAAAAACTAACAGCGAAAAAAAATAATTTTGTTATGGATTTTCAAACACTGCCATTTTTTTCCTGATAGTGACGTTGCTTGATTAAGGGCAAAAAATTCCTAACTTTACTTGTTTTTGAGAGACTGATTGTAGACTTTTTTACCCGTGTACCTTTAAGCCCTGCTCTACTTTATTTATAAATTTAATTTCACTATCGAACACTATAATTACAAAATTTATCTTTCATATAATGTCAATAATACACTCTTTATCGAGTACGTACTAAAATGTGGTTTGTAAGATTAATGCAAAATTTATGTCGATATAGGTTTTGTTAATTAATGAAAAACGGCTTGGTTTTAGCTACTATACGTATGTTCAAGTCATCGTGCACACACAGAAAATTCCTCGAATAAAGTACATTTTCAATGTAATCCATTTCAATTTAAGCAATTCCCGTAATGAATGAACATAGACTTTCTTCTCCAAGAAAATGTTTCCTCCTATAAGTGCCCTCATCTCGCGGTGTAAGCGAAGCTAACACCGGGAACAAAGAACTCATTTCAATTCCATGCGAACTATTTGTAGAGTTCTTCTACAGATAGAAAGCTCTGCTAACAAAACGCGAGATGTTCCACGACGTATTCCTGGTTCAAGTGTTGGTATTCATGCAACGTCTTGAGAAAAGTCGAGCTTCATCTTCTGCTAGATTTGAAATTATTTAATCAAAGCTGGGACGGTATGCGAATCGATAAATTTATAATTTTATATTCCATTTTATTTAAAATCCAACACATTGGAACGAGATCCCAAAGCTAAAAAGTGCCGATGAATTTTTGATTTTGTGAATCAGATTTTCTCGTAGGAAAAATCAATTTAAAATGAAATAAATATATTATATGTAATACAACTTGATATATTACTGAACTTACTTAAAAACAAATTAAGAAAATGAAGAAAAAATAAAATATAACAACAGACAAATGTTAAAGCATTTCCAGTAAAGCATTACAATTTATTTTTGATAGTCAAAGTTATTATCTAGAATTAAATAAAAACATATATATATATATATATATATATATACATATATATGAGTGTGTGTGTGTGTATGCCTGAAAATATAGGGTGAAGTCCCGTAACGCCGGACGGCACCAAGCACCGGACACTCTATTTAACTCGCATTATTTAAGCGAGTATAAATCTTTTCATTTCAAAATACAAGTGAAAGAGACACAGGTACAGGATCACGTGCCAAGCCTCGCCTTTGACGCACACGGCCAAGCCGAAAGCAACCCTTTCTTGTTTTAGGCGCAAAATCACCTAAATATCAATGGAAGTAATTCTAGCATATTTATGCATTTACATTTGAGTGGTACGCAAAGATGAAAATTGTACTTGATTGTTATTCGTAAAATGGTAGAATATTTTAACTAATTTTAATATTATTTTTTTAACCAATTTTAGTAGGTGCCACCTAATGAACAAAAATGTCTGCTCTTAGCACCGGACACTAAGTCGTCCCTTAGTGCCGGACAGTAAATATATTGATATTTCTTGTGAAAATATTTGTAATTTATTCCAATTATTTAATTTTGTTCTGTATGAGTGCTAATGGTCGCTACATACTCCCATTTTTCGTATTTCCTAGTCGAAGAATGAAAAGATTATGGTTAATGCACCAGCTGAAAGCATCGGGGTGGCCCAGCCGAAACGGGGGATGAATATTGACTTTTCTTTGCAACATCTAAGAATATTCGTCAAAGACACATATGCAGACATTCCAGAGTGTGGAGATGGCTACATATGTGATCAATGAGGGTTATTTTGTAATGTCTGGTACTAGGTGCCACTGTTTAAAATCAAGCTTGATTGATAGTATTAATTATTTTTCAGCAAAGATTGCTAAGATCAATTTAGTTTAATTTCTAACTTTGTTGTCTAACATAAATCATAAATTAATAAACATTTCGTAAAATATTTTTTGATTTGTTTATAAATAACCTTAGGTGTCCGCCACTACATATACATTCATATTTTAAAAATTATTAATTAGTACTGATATATTACTTGATAAATAGTTGTGAGTTAAAACTGTATAATTATCATATTATCTCCAAATAGAATATCTAAATTAGCAAATACACTAGTTACATAGTATACATACAGATTTATTTCACTATATAGTTCATTCGTTATAATGGTTTACCTCGTACAAAGCTAATCCCGCAAAATGAACATTTGATGTACATTTGCAATTAACGCGAACAGAGAGATTTTGACCGAAATTGTGCACGCCTAGATAATTATGAAATGTTTTAGATGATATACAATAGCTTTTATGCAATGCAACAATGCATATTGATTGTATTACTATGTGTATTAACTACTTTGTATTCAAATAATTTCAAATGTCACTTCATATAATGAAAGACCGTACTAGAATTGTGCATATTGATATAGATATTCGTAGCCCTATTAATTTAAATGCATATTTACAAAACTCATGGCACTTCTGATTTGTGATATTTTTTGTATAACTCATTCAATTTATATTATGAAGAATAAGTATCAAACTAGCTGTAAGTGGAATTCTGTCTTGAGGCAATTATGGCATCGTGCCTTAAGGCAAATTGCTGGAACTTCCCGTACCGTAACGAAATGTTCGAGGAATACTGAATGTTTTCAAATAGATTATTATAAATATTGTAACATTGTGTAATATTTATAAGAATTATATAAACTGAATTGCAGAGTTGAAATTATTTGTAAAGTATATTAGAACTATAGTCAGAATTAAAAATTAAATCTGAAATATTTTCGATATACAAAAAACTAAAAAAAAAAAAAAAAAAAAAAAAAAAAAAAAAAAAAAAAAAAAAAAAAATGGAACAAAATTTTTTTTTTCCAAAATCAATTATTTTGTTAAGACAAGCTGAAAGTTCTTTCAATCATTTAAATCGGACGCTTAGTTCTCTCAAAAACTGCCATTTTTTACATATTTAGCTCCGTATCTTCAAAATGGCTGGGCCTGCCTTTGCCAAAAACTAATAACACTTCTCCCAATCATTACTAATTGAATGTTTTTTACATCATTCAAATCGGATACTCCGTTCTCTCAAAAATTCGATTTCTATTTTCTGCACTCTTTGCTCCGTATCTCCGAAACGGCTGGACCTGCCTTTGCCAAAAACTAATCAGCTCTTTTCCCTATCAATAGGAATCGAATGTTTTTTGAACCATTCAAATCGGTTGATCCGTGCGCCCTGAAACGTGACTGGAAATTTGTATCCATACATACATACACACACACACACACACACACACACACACACACACACACACATCCATTTTTTCTGAGGTATGCCAAAACGTTCAGAAACCTTCAAAACGTCGAGAAATGTAAAAATTTTCAATTCCGATTTTCGGCCCATTACAATAACTTACCCTACGGGAAGTTAATAATCATAAGGATTTGTATTGTTATCGTAAGATAGATAAACAAAACTATACATAGGAAAGACTGGGTACGGTAGTGTCACTTTTTTATCAGCAATAATTTTGTCAATTTACCAGTTAGCTGGAAGCAAAATAAATTAAATGGTACTTTAATCATTTGTCTATGTGAAATTCTTGAAATACTGTAATTGAATACAATTTTTCTCGCACTGAATTTTCTTTTTCTATTTTTTTTTATATTTTGTCTTAGTTAAGTTAGATTTTTTTGTATTTGTTTAACCTTCACTCAAAAAGGACAAGAAATGCATGCAAAACCGTACCCTCATCGCACACTTTTGAATACGAATCATCACTATGACTGATTGTGAAGTAAATCATCTAAGTAAAAATTAATTACTGGCAAAAACTACTAAAAATGTAATTTATCTGTATACAAATTGACAGTTATTATTAAAAGAATTCGAACATAGAAACTCACTTTTGACTTTTGAAAGCAATACGGTCTTAGTAAGCAATAATGGGAACTTGTTTGGAAAATCATATTACATCTTTCTCCCTTTGGACCCTATCTCAAAATCAATATAGTTTAGTTGGTAATGCAACTGTCACTACGGTACCCTGGCACAACCGTATCCAATCTTCTTTACTAATAACATAATTAAAAATCAGTTGGTAAATATAAGAAAAACACAATATGTTTGCACTTCTATGTCGGTTGATATACTAATGATAATAATATGTCTTCTGCCGAGTTAAGGTTTAAGTTAAACTCAATTTCAATTTACGGAGCTTTATTGTCAGAGTTTGCTCGTTGCCATTTCATATCAGAAAGCCGATTGGATATAAATTTTTGATCTATAAATTGGCAATCACGACTGTATAATACCACTTTGCCCGGAGGTGAAATCGATTCAATCTCACTATATCACGGACTACTCTATTAGTAATAATACAAAACTATATTATTGTCCTTAAAAATATAATTTTTCTAATAAGCAGCAAATGAAGTATCTGAACTCTTCAAAGGTATTGGTATATCTATAACGCCTACAGCCAAAATCTGTTCAACAAATTTGATCAATGTCATATTTGTGAAATGTGGGTATAACCCTTCTGTAAATGTCACCAACCCATGTCATATTTCATACAATATTCTATTTCCGTGCGGTATTGCTGGATAATGCAATGAAATCGTCTGCTAAAAAGGGTACAGGTAACGTTTTCTTATTTTTCTTCGGTTTTATTCAATTTTCTGTGAAACCTCTGGCACTCTGACAGACAGACTAAATAAAACGTTTTGTAAAAGGATAGACATTCTAGATCTTTGTCAACGTAGTACAAGATTATGGTTGAGGTGGTTAGTTTTAGAACTGTATTAAATTCGTTTGTAATATTTTTTTATCGAATGTAATGCAATATTTCATAAACTCTATAAATTTGCTGTATTATGATTATATTAAAATTGAGATGACCCGTTTAATATCTAATTGGGGCTTACTCGTGGAACAACTGGGCCGGAATAAGAGGTCCCGTGTTCGATCCCGCTTCAAGGAGCCTGACGTCGAACAGTAATAACATCGGTTTTTACTTGGAAATATAAATAGCAATTTGTTTTCAAGTGAAAATAGCTCTAATCGGTCATTCCTACACCAATTAAATATTCGCGCAGTCTACAGAAATTGTAATAATATTTATCACACAGAGATAAGACAATTGTTAAGTCAAATTAACCCAAAAGGTTATACAACTGATTGCTATACGTAACAATAAAAAATCTTATTTAAATTTGTTTACATATTATTTTAATAAAGCAAATACGTTAAAATATTTATAAAAATCTATAAATTTGCAATGGTATTTAGTTCTAATTATATAGATATTTTTTTAACAATAAAGTCGATTATACGTATGATGCAATCAAAAAATCAGAAAGTTCTAAATCGTGAAGTAAAAATAAGACTAAACTAATGGCATCGTGCCTTAAGGCAAATTGCTGGAACTTCCCGTACCAAAAACATTTTTTTTTAAAGATTGACATTTTTGAAAAGAAATTACTCTAAAAAATTAGATTTTTAAGAAACTATAAATTTTTGACAAAAATTTACTTTTTTGAAAAAAAGATTTTGAAGAAAAGTGTATTTTGAAATATTTTGAAAATTCTGAATTTTTTTTTTTCAAAGCAATCGTACTGCTTTAACTGCGCCGCCGTCTAACGGATAAGCATTGGTACGGAACCCATAGGAATGTAAACAAAATGTTAAAATCTCAATAAAATATCTGATAATTTGCTGTGCATACGTCTAATGATCATTTTTGACCGCCAGGTGGCTTTTTTTTACTTTTTTTACTAGATCTCCGAAACCGCTAGACCTGCCTTCATGAAAATTTGAATTATTCAAATGATCCGTTCTCTTAAAAACTGAGTTACCGTTTTTGGCACTTTTTGTCCCATATCTTTGGAACGGCTTGATCTGTTTTCGCCAAAAACTAATCAGCACGTCTCCTTATCAATACAAATCGAATGTTATTTGAATTATTCAAATCGCTGCATCCGTGTTCCCGAAATCGTCGACGAAAATTTGTATTCGAACACACATACATACATTTTTTCTAAGGTATGCCAAAATATTCAGAAACCTCTGAAACGTAAAGATATATAAAAATGTTCATTTTCGATTTTTGTGCGAATACTATAACTTACCCTACGGGAAGTTAATGAATACGTTTAATAATTAACAAATAAAAAACTTTAAATCACAGTTAATTGCAATTCAAAGCGAGTATGTACAGAAGATTTGGCAATAGAAAATTAAATACTACGTAAAAAATTGGCATTTTGCATAAGGGTAAGTTACGAAATCTTTGATACATGTGAATAATCGGCTTAATCAATAAAAATTGAAATGTAACAATGTTTGAAATTGTGACGGTAAAATCTTGAAATTGTAACAACCCACGTTATTCCAAACATTGATGAACGTTTATAAGCAAACCTGTATTCGTAGGCTTATAATAATTTAGAATGTTAACAGACAATGAACTTTGGCGTTTACGTTTACCCACTGATACAATAAGAACACGTAAAACAAGTCTATTTCTAAAATTGTCTTTCATGATTTTGACTAAATTGATTTCATTCAGTAGAATACAAGTAAACATTTATTCCCCATAAAACATCTCATAGCAATAATTTATTAACGTGAATACGTATCTTGTGTAAAATGCACGTCACCAGTGGCATTGTACATTGAAATTCCCTACATTAAGCACATGATACAATTCTCCTCCATGCCTTGGTTAAGTGATGAATGGCTATCGTGAAATAAAGCTCCCAAATGTATACATTCCTCCTAACAACATTGCCGTTGATGTATTCGCATATTCTGTACCTGTTTGTGGGCAGACATGGTTTATTCAACGATTTCTTTCTTTTATTTCAGCTCCTCCGCCTCAGAACTCATCTCTCGGCGAGGTGTCTTTTCCAGGCGTCATTATGGATCCGTAGAACAGGTAAGGTTTTTTGGCAAACTTTTTGTTTTATGGTCCTTCGATTTAATAGCTCTTTTATATTTGTTGGTTCAGAGATTTTTCTTTGATGTCTTATCGGAATACTGTCCTAATTCATACCTTGCTATTGGCTTTTCAAGAAAACATTTTAGGGAATTTTATTGCGCGTTATAAATTTATATAGCGTCCCTAAAAAACGAAAGTACTTTTATTGGTATTTCTTTTGAAACATTATAAAACGTTTTAAGATGTAATGATAATGATATTATTATTCCATAAAATTATTCGAATAATTATTATTAAATTCTTATTCAAGTAAACTATAAAAAGCATTTAGCCCCAAGAGTTGCAAATATTAGTAATGTTTGCTGATGCTTTTGTGAGAAAGCTGTCTATTCTTTAAATTATGTCAAATACATTTAGTATTGAAATAAAATTAAAATTAATCGAATATGATGAAAATCCATTTTTATAACACGAGGAATATACACATTAATATAATCTATATTTTATTCATTTCGCATTAGTTTCTCTAATTAATAATGTATTGCATGATTTCTGCTTATTAGTGCATTTGAATTTATAATTTATGAATAGTATTAAACTTAATTTATGAAGCTGATACACAATTTCAATCATTAATTAGAATGCATTAAATTTTATTGATGTAATAAAGTACGCATTGTTAATTTTTTTCGTCAATATTCAATCAAGCTTCGATATATAAATGAAGGGATTAACAATATTGTTTCCAATCATTTTTTCTCCTATTTCTGATTTATTAAAATTCATGTATAATATTCACATGATTTACACGAGTTTGGAAATAAATAAATTATATATATATATATATATATATATATATATATATATATATATTGAAATATGTGAGTTTGGTGTTGATATTATATTTTGATGAGTTATTTAAAATCGGGCAGTAACACCAAGTACTTTATTTATCCATACGTTTCGGTCTTCATCGAGACCGTCATTTAGTGGAAAAAGAATTAATTATACAAAAATACACTACACTATTACACTGTGATAAACCAGGCTATTAATAATTGGAACATTTAAACTAATTAATTTTTTTGACAATTTTTTGCTTACATTCTAGTGTGTACAAATTGACTGTTTTTAGACGTTAGTCAAAGTTTGCGATCAAATGAATAAATAACCTCATGCATATATAAGCCAATAAAAAAAGTTATGCATAAAATTTAATTAAAATTCTTTTCAAAAAAATTATTTGGGTAAAATAGTGATTTATTTATATCCCAATAAAAAAGTTATGCATAAAATTTAATTGAAATTCTTTTCAAAAAAATTAGTTGGGTAAAATAGTGATTTATTTATATCCATCCTGCCATATATAATACTTTTCAACATGGACTCGTGATCTGTTTTGTGATTTTAATTCTTTTATTGATTTTATATTTGAATTTTCTATGTTTTTATAGCATTCTTCTATGGTAACCTATCGTCGCATTAATCAATTATTACAATTTAAAAATATGTTTACGCCTTTGTCGCTGTGATATAACTTTTATATTTTATCTGTTCTTTTCAGAACCATAGTTCAAAATAATGCAAATAATATTTGTCAGGCTTTATGAGTATACTTTTATTTGATATATTTAAATACATACGTATTTAAATATATTTTTATTAAATGTAATAGTACACTAATTTCTTTTTTTTTTTGGGGTCAAATTTCACCCAGTTGAGTGTGAGGTATATTTATAATATCACAAATATAAACTTGAATTTAAATAACATAGTCTCATATATATTTTAATCCAATGGATTTTGCATCATAAACTTGGCGCAAAATGTACAATATATCGGATTTCCATCAAAGTATATCCATATAAGAAAAATAATGTTCAAAAGTTATATTGAATATTATCATAAGAATGTTCTTATAAAATGTGTTATCATATAATATATAATATTTATGTAATCTTATACATTTTTGTATTCCGATGATACTAATGTTTACATAAAACATCCCGCTCGGTGTTCCAGTTCGCGAACTTCTACATTATTTTCTAGCTTCCGTGCAGACAATTCCTGGCGGCATCATCAAATCCCGATGGTTATACAAACTTTGCCATTTACCGAGAGAGGTAAAATATTTTATATGTGTAATATACATATATATGTTCGTATGTGTTGGATTGTTTTCCACCTACATATTATTTGCGAGCCGACCTCGTTGTTTCCGAAAGTTTTGCAAACTAAGGGTTGTTGTTATAGACATGTACGGTTGATTGTTAGGGTTCGTGTAGAGAAACTGAGAAAATTGATAGCCTAAGCATCAAAATTTGATAACAAGTATGATGAAAATTTTCTTCCAAACCTAAATAGACCTCTTATTTAAATTTTCCTTTATTTTTACTTTTTGCACATAAAAGTAATGATATAATATTTATGATATTTAAATTGTCATATTGCTAGCTTGAAATAAATTGAAGTCTCTAGAAATGCGTGCGACCTTATTCAACCTGCATACATGTTACCCCGGAAGACTGTTTATAATTCTATAAACTTGATATCACACCAAAGTTTCCATATGACAGAGCATGTTGATTCTGAATTCTGCAAATAAGTTTGATATTTCAGTTCAAAATTTCGCAAGCTATCGCATTTCATCGCATTTAGCCATATAGGGTACAACGTTTGTTATAGACGTAGAGCCA